>NC_090444.1:725322049-725629057 GCF_031143425.1 Pleurodeles waltl
TGACACATCATCTGTGCCACATTGGAAAATCTGACGCACACCCTCTTTTTCCACGTATCTCCTCCTCTGCGGTCTCCATGTGTTTTTTTTTAATGCAAACCAGGTACGTTGTGCAAGCAAGATACAACTGTTGATTTCTAAGAAATAAGACCTTTAAACTTGCAAAAGTGATATCTCAACTTGTGCTTATTGAATCTTTATCGTTTTGACCTTGATTTAATCAGATAAATATCTTATATTTTTCCAAACCTGTGTGGTATATTTTTGTGGTGTTTTCACTGTGTTACTGTATGATTTATTGCACAAATACTTTACACATTGCCATTTAAGTTAAGCCTGACTGCTCAGTGCCAAGCTACCAGAGGGTGGGCACAGGATGATTTGGATTTTGTGTGACTTACACTGACTAGGATTGTGGTCCTTATTTGGACAAAGGTGAATACCTCTGCCAACTAGAGACCCCATTTGTAACGTAAATATTTTATCAGCTGCCTCTTCTACGAAATCGGAGTATATGCTGCACATTTTATCAGCCATTGTACAACATGTAATCTGTCCCTTTTTTGTACAGCTGCTGTGTAGGGTACCTGATATGCCAGCTTGTATTGCCAGCCAGGAGTCAGTTTCTATCCTCGATATGGATCATTACGTCAGGCCTGTTCTCTGAACACTGTATGGGTTCATATTTAAATAACGCATTGGCCTAAGGAGGGTAGAGGGCATTCTAGTCACGACCGTCTTGGGAGGCGTACCACAGAACAGACATCTTTTCTGATCCTGACTCTTTAGCTTCCCAAGAGCATTGCCAACCAGACACCAGGCAGACCCCTGTTATTCTATTCTGGTATGGGGTTGGGACTTATTCTTAGATCAGGCCAGGCAGAAGAGTTACGGCCACAATGCTTTCAGATCTCGGTGTAGGGTTTTGGTAGGAATCTCTGGACTCTCACAAAATGGTGGAGTTTATCTTTCTCACCTTGGCTGTAATGATGATTACTGTGCTTTGTTTCATCTGACTTATTGCAGCACATACTTTTTACATTAGGATGCAATTGCTTCAATAAATTTATTGAAATCCAGTTTGCATCTCATGTCTTGTCTCTGCATGAGTAACTGAATGAAAGGAGTATGATCTATTTTCACACTTTCCTGAAGAGTCAGTGTGTCAGGTTTAGGTTACCGCAAATCATACCTGATAGGGTTGAGTGAGGCACTGCGAGCTAGCCAGATGTAGGCCGACTGCATCCAAGTGGTGTGGGATTGACTCCCACACTCGGTGGTGCTGCTGCCCTAAACACGTGTTATTACCAAAATAGGAGCTGCATGACACCAGGATGCGGACATTTATGTGCTGTGAGCGCCCCTCAGCATCCTCTGCCCTCATCCGGAGGTTCTACACCTTGATCTGCAGCAATTTCAGTTGGTCTTGCATGGTTGCCATGGAGGGTCACAGGAAAGTCCAGGAGGATTCCACACTGTCCTCTCTCTCTCTCGCTCTCTCTCTCTCTCTCTCTCTCTCTCTCTACAAGCCTGGCATGATCCGCCCTAAGTAATCAAGTCTCTATTTGCATCGCCCCTAGTTAGGCCTCCATGGTGGTTTGAGTCTTGAATAGCTTGTAGCACTTTATCAAACATTCCAGAGTGCTTTTCAGGGGTGCATTCTAGCTGGTGGATTGGGTCCATCAGTGCAGGAGAGGCTGCTACCATAGCCATGATAGCTTTTTTGGGGGGCAGGGACTTGAAGGCTTTCGGACCGACCATGCCCAAGCAACTGCCATCCGTGGGGATCAGGGGAGAGTAGGGCCGAGGATCAGGGGAGAGGAGGGTCGGGTCCCAACCGTTCATAGCCCAGGGAAGGACAGCAGCTGGCAAGCAGCTAGCCGGGAGGGAACAGCACAGCGACAGTCACTAGTTAGAGAGCATTAGCCCAGAGGTACCTGAAGCACACAGTTCCAGCACCATGCGTGGAAATGAACCAGGCCAGTAGTGGGGGCAACTCATGGAGAGCAGCTCCTCAGTACAGTGGAGGGTGAGGGACCCCAGGAGCAGTCACCTGCATCGCAGCATCCAACAAGGAACTATTAGTAAAGCCGATGCTGAACAGTGGGGTCCAATTCTGTCCCCCAGAGTACCCCCTCCGGCAGAGAAGCACCCCTGGACCCGCGGGGTATTGTCAGTTTCTAAAATGCTGATGTCAGGTGAGGTGGGTCCACGACCCCAAGTGCTTTACACGCACCCGTTCCAACTGCTGAAGGATGTGCAGGTAGAGCTCTCACTGTGTGGGGTTTATTAAAATTGTCACTCACGGTGCCGCTGGCCCAGTCCCTGCTGTGCCCAAGCAGTAGTTATTACCATCCTTCTGGCGACTCCTGAATGCCTTGACACTTGTTGCAGGAAAGCACCAGAGAGGTGCGAAATCTCTACAGGGCTTCCTCCCTACCCCACCCGCTCCCCCTGCCTCAGCAATTCCCCTGTCAGGCAGCAGGTTGTCTAATTGGTGGAAAGCGCCCATCCTTAGGGCCTGGTCCTGGCGCAGGCATCACTACAGCCTGCAGTCAGCAAGGTCCCCACTAGGCTCCTCGTGGCAGATAGAAGCCTTGTGTAGAGATGGTGCCCTCATGTACTTCCTCCTGCACAGTCTTTTTTTCACTGGTCTCGTGTGGCCCAACTCCGCCCGCCAGCCATTGCTGCCTTGTCTGTCAGAGCCGCACAGGGTTACAGTGCAATCAACACCCAAAGCCCCCAGCCAGTCATCCAGTCAAGGTGCGATGTAGGGTGCTGCAGCATCTCACCTCTTGTCTCCTGGGCCCTCTGTGGAGATGACCCTCCTGCATCGATGTGGCCTCTTCACTTTAGCCACATGGCACCCAGCTCTGGCAGCCAGTCAGCGCTGCCTCCTTTCTCACCCAGGGGACTCGCAGGTGGTGATCTAGTCCACGTCACTTCACCGATTTCCCCTCGGTCAAAAGCGCAAGGTCGGGAGCAGCAGCTGCTTGGCTCATACCACTCAAGCATCAAGCAGAGAGTCCTCCTGCCATTTTGAAGGACTCATGGTGCAAGTAGTCAGCAGAATGGTTAGTGATGGGCCCTGAGCCGAGACTCTAGTAAAGGTGACTGCTCCTGGTGCCATCTTGGCCATGCTCCCTCCCAGTTAAGTTAATGTTGAGGGCCCAAGTTTTCTCTCTGCTGAAAGTGGTCACTCTATTTCATGGTTGTCAGGCTATCCCCCTTCAGGTATTCTATGCCTTCCCTCATCCCTCTAAGGAGAAAAGAGATGCCATTGTTTGGACACTAAGAGGACCACATGCTTATATTCAGATCACATCAAAGAACATCAGTTAGGCGATCAGCTGCTTGTGGGTTTGTCCCAGCAAAGAAAGGCAAGGCAGTGCAAAAACAGACCGTATCCTGATGAATTGTTCTTTGCATAAATATCAGCTGCACACTCCCGAAGACCTACGGGATCATTCAGCCGAAGTTGCTACAGCTGAACTGGCGAGTAGACTGCCAGTACTGGATATTTTTTAGGTGATTATGGTGGCATCAGTGTGTATGTTCATGGAGCAGTTTTGCTCGACAATCGGGCACGTTGAGAGTGCCCACCGGGTCCTGCATGACCTTTTGGTCTAAGCCAATTCACAGGCACACCCCTGGGGAGGTACTGCACTGGTACCTGTGAATTTAGTGAGGAAACTACGGTTAGACGTGTTCATCAGAACAACAAGTTACTTACCTTCTGTAACAATCTTTCTGACTGAGTACTCAAGCTACATGCTATTCTGCTGATAGTCTCATCGTCCAACTGTGTGTACAGCCTCAAAACGTAATTGAGGTTGGTGCTCATATGGTGCCATCTACTGATGTGCATAAATACTGCTTTAAAGTTTGGGAATCCAGTCTGAGACTAGGGGAATACTCGCAAGGTGAGGAATCTGCGATTGGAGTATCCATCAGGAAGATGGTTTCCAAAGGTATGTAACTTGTTCATTAGGTAATTGTAATATCCGTTATTTACAATGCCTATTAACAGCAGAAGCCTTTTATGCAGTGTTATTCAGACACTTGCTGAGCAGAATTTGACTAGAACAAGTGGTACTACACACATTTATATTTTAACGAAATTATACTCCCATATTGATGTTGTGTATGCATTGTCATTTCAGATATAATCCATTGACCAATACATGCAAAACAGATAACATATTGTCGAAAACAGTTATACACAGTTGGTAATTCCTTCAACAGAATACAAATAGATGGAATAAAAATAGTAAATATGTCCTATTACGTTAAGTCTTAAAATAAGTCTAAGCAGACCAAAATTGCATTGGTGCAATACAAACAAAATTACAAATACCAAAACGTTGCACAAGAGATTTTCTGCAAAAGATACATTTACGAACTACAGAACGATACATATGAATACGATATTCTAGCCCACAGTTAGTTGGAATTTGCCTGGGCAATTAACCACTTTCTCCTATGCCAAATTGACTTTCGGTATTTTGCAACTGATAATACTATGTGGGCCCTAGCATCGTATTTGCTAATTCTCAGGCAGAGCTTTGTTGTCGAAACCCCATGAGCCTTCAGACGGAAACAATTATGCAACGTGCCCTCTGTTTTTTATATGTCGGGCAAAACAATGCCACGTGTTGTTTGTTCTCATGCCGATGAAACAAAGTAAGGCAGAGTTTTGATTTAGGGGAAACAGACCTCCAGCTATTGGTTAAGTACGGTATGGGCACAGTCCCTAGTCTGAACTTGAGTAAATGGAGAGTTTACATAGTTAAAGAATGCATCAAATGCAGAGTCGGGTTTTACTTCTAAGAATGGGGCTGGCAGGGTTCCCAAACTTGTGGACTGCCGAAGTTTTCCCCACTCCTAGTCCCAAAAGCGGTTCTTCACAGATTTACGTGAAGTGGCGGTGACGGCTTCTGTGTTGGTCCACAGATGCTTCAGCTGCAATTAAGTCGAATATGTCCTGGCATCATTTACCCAGGGTAATCCTGATGCAGCAGGGCATGATAAAATATCCCCGAGACATAATCTGTGAGGCTGCCATTCCTCCACTGACCAAATACGAAGCCAGGATTGGATTTACCTTAATTAAACCTACTAAAAGTTTCAAATTAAGGTCCTGTCTCACAGGCCATAACATTATGCTTTTTGAGTGTTTTTAAAATTGTTGTTAAATTTTCAGCCACCTCCAGAGAGTCAGAATTACTATTTCCCCATAATTCTGAACCATAAATGGCACCAGCAACTGCTCGGGCCCTACAGATCTCTATAGATGGGGTAACGGGGCAAAACATTGCTTTTTCAGGAAATCTGGTTATAGCATCCATCCTGTGTCGTAGCTGTACCACACCGTTCAGTATTTTGGGTAAGCCATGAGGTTGAGCTTGACCGTTGTACCTTAGATAGTCAAACTCTGTAACCGTTCAAGACTCGTATCACCGAGCTGAATGTTCCCTTGAATTGATTGAGGATCGATTACCATGAACTTTGTCTTGCTTGAATTGATTGTTAGACCATGGGCCAAACAAGAAAAGGGTCTATCTCTCTAGTAACAATTGAATCCCTTTTGGGGTTTTAGAAACCGATAAGGTGTTGTCCGCAAATAAACGCTCCCACCCCCAGTTCTAGAGAATTGTCAAAATCTTGCAGAAATCTAACGCAACTGTTAAAAAACGAAAGAAACTGACTAGGGGCTAGGACACAACAAACCCTTTATCAAAGGCTGTGGGCTCTGTGAGTTCTCTCTTGTGACCCCAATAAACTTGTGAAAAGTTATTCTCGTGCGAGAGCACGATTAGGTTTAAAGTTGGTAAAGCAATACCCATTGCTTTCGAAATTCCCCAGAGTTCCCCCTATAGGTACTGTCAAAGGCAGCTTTAGGTTGACAAATGTCACTTAAAGGCTGCCCTTGTTAACATTAACAACCTTCCATCTCATCCTTAAAAACCTGAAAACCTGGTCGATATTGTTGGTATTTAGTCTAAAACCAGCCTGGAACTGGGTTAGTATTTTGTTTTCCTCTGCTCAGGAAATAACTTTGCCTGATACCTGCTTACAAAATATTTTTTGGATATTGTCTATCAAGCTTATTGCGGAACAATAAACCTGATTGGACAGAGCTTTTTTGAAAAATCGGTGCGGTCTCTGCACTTTTCCACGATGTGGGGATAGGGAGCTCCGGCTGTAATAACATTGGCGACTTTGTTGGTATATGGTTCCCGTATGATTAGCCCAGATCGGCAAAGGTCACAGGGAACTTCAGTCCCGGTTCCTTCCACATTTCTGGAATGTAATAGTCGCTATTGTGTCATCCTAACAAAAATACACTATGGAGTAGTTACTCTGCTCAGGTGGATCTGCATCTTAAAAGGGGGATTCTTCGTGCACTAAAGAGTGCATACTATCTGTGTTCTCTGGAGAAATTATTTATTTCTGTGCTTGTGTGCGCACAATATAACAATTGGAAATAGTTCACATAGTCATGGGGTGGTAATATTGGTCTCTGATTTCATGACTTGGGTGTGCCCCCATGACTAATTATGTACCAGAATGCTGCATGGTTTTTAGTCTGAGCAGCTTCTAGGCTATCTTTGCAGAGGAATATTTCACATTTCTTTTTAGCTTTACTTTGTTTAACCATATAATCTTACCTGGCAGAGTGTGTGGCATTTTGATCTCTCTTTGATTGCTACTGTCAAGAGGTTTTTAGTCTATCTGCATTTCTTATTAATCCACATTGACTAGCCCATGGTACTCCACTGCGGTCCTTTGTTGTTTTCATAAAAGATAAGTTCTTCAGATCCTTAAAGGAATCTGGTATAGCTGTCTATAATGGACACATCTGTGGGATGGCAGTCACCGAAAGACAAGGATCAGAACTAAGAAATCATACAAAAGATGTAAAGCTGTTGGACATCTACACTATTGACCCACTTGACATTTCCCCATATTGCTTGAGATTGCTAGTTCATAGGTTCCTTGATACTGCTGGTTTAATTTATTGTTGAATACATTCTATTTAAGATGTAACATCAGGGGATAATGGCCACTTCCTTGCCTGTCCATAACCTCCATGTCAATCAAAGTAGCCAAGAGGTGAAAATCAAGAAAAATATAATCAATTATACGTGTGTAATTCCCTCTGTAAAAAGTAGGCTTTCTCACGAGATCAGAAACGGTAGTCTATTGGGGGTGTGTAAACCAAAAGTTAAAGTGGTGTCATTTGTGATGCTGTCCTTGAAAGAACGTTCCTAGGGGTATTGTTTAACAGGGAGTGCCATAGTACTTATCCTCGTCTGTAGCGAGCGGTCTCAAAATTGTAGAAGGCTGAAAATAAGTATTAAAATGAGCACCAATATAAGGACCATTTGAGAGAATGTCAAAGTAATTAGACAGTACTGTTAGAATATTTGAATATACCATCCTGCTGAAGATCTGATTATAGTCATTTATAATTACTAGTTTCTTGCCCTTATTTGAACTAATTTCAAAACCTGGAATACCTGGTAGATTAATGGAGAGTAGCTTGATGGAAAGAAAGTATTAACCCACACTGCAAGGCCACCTGAAGGTCTCCCAGCTCTATACGCAAAAGAAGGAATATAAAATTATCCAAAACCCACTCTGTATGAGGAAACAATGTTTCAAGTCTCATGTCTGCAGTAGCTATAAAAGTAAACCAATTGGGATCATTTAACTTCACGTTTAGCCCAGCAGTGTTCCAGGAAATGGTTAATTTCTCTAGAGAGATTAGTCTGTTATGAATCCCCTGCTGTGGAGTAATCGTATTTGGAAGTTCAGAGGAATATTAAATATATAATTATCACACTACCCCCACTAGAACTCCATGATCTAAAAAAATAAATAAAAAAAAAGCCTAGATTCGGTAGGGTATCTCTAGTGTGGATAATAATTTCCCAATTTTTAGTCAGTCCCCATTTGCCAGGGCAGAATTTCCCTCATGGGTCCTATGGTTGATAGTGTTTGGTACATTAGTCTTGAACTGAATGTTTGAGTTAAGGAGGGTGTCGAACACGCATCTAATGCCAAAAGTCCATTGGCTAATACCTCTTTTTTTAAAGTCAGTTCAATGCACTCATAATTTTCTTTGGGCAATGAAAAATGTGTAGCACTTATGTCGGAGCAGATAACGTCATAGCTTTTGTGAGTGCCCCTTATGCAGTGGATCGCCTCATTAATCTGTGAGACTTCACTTTCTCTCGACCACTGCGCTAATTTGGGGGTAGTGGTCATATATACAATCCCTGGTGTGATATGGTTTAATCTGTAGTGACCTTCATTTCTACCTCTAAAATGAGTAGAAGTTGGATTACCTGGAAATATAGCTAGCCTATTTTGCTCTGGTTTGCTATCATCTTGTTGGATTTTAGAACAGAACTGCAATGCACTGGTTGTTGGTGGAAAAATACATCTCTGTTAAAAGTATAACCAATTTAGTGTTTATGAGCTCTTCCAGTGGACTGGTGGTTACTGGAAAGGGCCAAAGATCTTTGGACATCGCAAGATGTATTATCTTCAGATGCACATGACTCAATCCCTCTGCCTGGGTTTACGCCAGCCTTGCTCTATCATCCTGGTTCCCTGGTCAGTCTTTTTGCCTGTAGTAGGGCTGTTGTCTTAACAAATACAGCTATTATTGCCCTATTGATGGAACTGATCACCAAGATGGTCTGTGTTAACAATGATACCATATTTTTTTAATTTCACTATTTTAGTTGTCAACTGTTTGACAATAACCAGTACCTCAGTATTAGCCATTAGCAACACACTATCATTCGTCTCAGTAGTCTGTCTTGTGGGGGCTCAGCGGTTCATCCTTTACTGGATTAAACCCACTAATCAAACTAAAGCAGTGGATGAAGTTACAAGGGGCTCCATTGGTATATGTCAGTTAATAGAAAATTGAAAATTGGTATCTTATTTAATTGTTGGGATTGCAGCTGATTTTGGATTCTACTCTTGGCAACTGGTTTCCCTAAAGTTCTTCAGTTTTGAGTTTCTTTACTTGGTGGGGTTTTGAGCAAGGAGGATTACCCTAAATAAATATCTGCTCAATCTGCTCCAATTAATTGTCAGTTTAGCACAATGTGCAATTGTCTTTGGGATGTTTGGTATGCTTTTTCATAAGGGACCTTCCGACAATGTTCTCACCTAGCTTCTTTTTTCCCAATTTAGAACTGCACCTCTGTGTCTAGATAGTAAATCATGTAATCAGACAAGTGGCTGCTACTTGGGGAGTTAAAAACACAACATTATTTACATCTAATTTCAGGCTAGACATTGTAATCTAGAACTGCACTACCTGCCTTATACTAATTTAACATAAATTAAGAATGATAGCTTTGTATTTAGATACAAATAATTATTCTGCCTAGGATAAATAGCATATGTCAAGCTAAATTTAGTCAGCTTCTGTCGACTAGCAATCAAGTATCAATTAATGATTTCAAAAACAGTAAAAAAGAATAATCCATAAACTGTTACTTGGGGTACATGAGAAAAAGGTTTGCCTATGGGACAGGGAGCTATCTATTATTATTTTTGTAATGTTAGAATGCTAGGAAAGATGAAAGCAGATTTAAAAAGGTACAGACATAAACCAAAAAAATCATTAATGTATGGGTTTTTCCCCAGGATGAATCAACAAGTCTTTACCTTGTTGATATAAAAGATAATCCTTCAAAAGAGAAAATACGAGACGGGCGCCCAGCTTCTGCCAGGGAAAGATCAGCCCGTCTCAGCACAGGCACATAACATGTGCGTTCCCCAATGCAGGAGATGGCAACAACTTTTGGAGTGGCGCAAAAGGCCCAGGGTCCAACTCTCCTCACAAGCTTTGAGGGTGTTGTAGTCCTTCCTATGTCCATAAAGGAGTTCCTGTGGTACAGGGGATTCCAGCACCTTTTGAAGCGCCAGATTGGCATGAAAGCCAGGGCCCGCTCCTCCTTCTCACAGGCTTTGTGGATGTTATAGTCCTTCCTTGGTGCCACAAATCCACCCACGCACTTGACCAACTTCCTCAAGGACCTGTCCAACCTTGCAACCAGCAAAGGGAAGGCCCCACACATCATTAAGCACCTCCTGGACCTCCATCTTCGCCATCTTCAGAGACATCACATTAGACAAGACCACACCAGTCACCTGGTCCAACCACACCCTTCACAACTTCAGCATACTCATCCTGCACCTCTGCAAAAGCACTGTAGCAAAATCTTAACAGGACTGGAACAAGATCTCAGAAGCATCCTGGTCTTCTAAACTCCTACATCTTCACCCTTGACACAACAGCCTCCCCAAATCCATCTCCAACTTCAGTGCTTGGATCACCACCTGTGGAGAAACCCTGGCCCCTTTCAAAGTGGACAAGCCATGAGAAGTAGACTGCAAGAAAGCGGATATAGGGAATATCTCAGACTGAAGAAACTTTTAGGAGGGCATGAGGGATGGTACTATGGACAGCGTCGACTTTAGCCTTTAAACTGACAAAAACTTTAAGGCCAGTATTTCCTGTTGAAAATAAGTACTATCATATACCCATTGATTGTAAATGGGCCTTGGTCGGCCTGGGTGAAAAAAAACTAATCATTTTTGTGCCCTTTCTTGTGATTAGGTGCTGCTTGGTAGTAGCTCTCGAAGCTTCACCTTTTGGACGCACCTGTCTTCTTGGAGTGCATTGCTTATAAATGATATAGATTCTGTTGGTGGCATTCGCATGGCACATATTCTATCGTGGAATTTCGACTTTCCAACATAGTTTAATTCATCTTACTCTGTCTTTCATGTATTGTGTTCTAGTTAGGTTTTCAGGAGGTTTTATCTTATCCACTGAGCTATAGATGCACACACTTTGTAGGTCTGTAGCCCTGTCCTATGGGTGCAGATGTGCGTATCATATTTTGGTGGTGAGAGTATTGAAAATGTTTAGAGCCCGAAGGCATGGCTAATGCACAGCTGGAATGGCCACCTAGTAGGAGATCTTCATAAATGAGCATTTAATCACCATCATCCACACTTGTTAATGGGTGTAGTAAAAATAAAAGAACCTGTTTGCCCCACCTCTGGGCACCCCACAGTCATGATGGCTGAAGATGCAACACTTTCAGTGACGTTCAGAAGCCTTTTTCCCACTCAAACCTTATGCTGGGAAAAAAAAAAAACTAAGATGGTACCAGCGACTGAGGAACCCTGAACATCTTGCTGATGCATGACCAATCGTGCTGCACAGAACATGGTAATTTATATTCATTGGCTACATGCTGGCCAGTCTAGAACCTCTGCCTGCTCTGCTCTTTGTGTTGCCAATCATCAATATGCTGGTGTACTAAAGGGCTTTCACTCATTGCCAGACCATGTGGGGAGTGCCCATTACTCTCTCCTCTTTTCTCCTCGATCCCTGCAACCTCCACACTGCCTACATATCTTGTCGATGTACCTTGTGGATGCCCTGCATCCTGGCCTGTCTCTTCACATACAAACTAGGCAAGTGCATAAAGGGTATTAAGGTCCCTGATGCTTCTCTCCTGAGGCTCTATCTCTGATTGCTACCTACATAACAGGGCCGACCCCCTTGGGGCCTCTTGAGACTTAGGTGACTTTACAAATTCATCAGACTTACAGCACCTCACTTGGAAGTGACTGATCATTTCTGCCAGCACATCAAAAGCTGTCTTACACAGCTCATTTATCTCTTATAAGGTATTATGTTCAGTGCCCTCTGTGTGGCATAGCATATATATATTTACAACTTCACAGGCTGTATTTCCATACCCACCTGCCACGATCAACACTTGGCTCAATTTTTTGGTCTAACTACAGAGTACTAGATTTAGCATCCTAACGCTCTCTTGTAGTGACACAAATATCTCCCTCACTCATCTTATTTCTTGGTGATCCAAGTCATGCCAGGTACAAAAGAGAAGGCGCATAAATGGGACCATGAAAGTACCAAAGAATCGCAGTTGATAAAGACTTTGAAATCAAGCAGGTGCATAGAATGCCAACAAAAGCTGCTTTTGCCTCATCAAAGCGAAGAGCCCTCATCTTCAGATCCCTAAAATGCCAACATACAAAACTGATTCTTAGCCGCAAAGAAGGATTAACACTTTAAAATAGAAGGTCCATAAAGTCAGGTTTTGCATAATCGAGGGAGATCCTAAGTTGAATCACAAGAATAGATTCCTGGCTCTCCTCCTGGAGCTGAGATCCCTAAACATTGTCGTTTGTTGGCCCATCAAAAATGAATATTACACATGAATCAAACTTCCTTGTGTGATGAACCTAACAACTTACAGACTCGTGAAAAACTTGCTGGATTCACATATGGCCCATTAATTTTATTGTGCTACAATTGTTTCTCTGATGGTTTCTTCCTACCTATTGAAGGTATAGACACATCCTTGCATAGATTTCACCATACCTGAGACACTATGATTTACCTGTTTTATTTGAGACAGCTGCTTAACTCTGCACGTTTACACAATGGTGTATCTTTAGATACAATTTTCTGTGGCCATTCTACAAGCGGTTGTACAGTAGAGATTAGAAACTATTTGTTGCATGAGAAGTACAGCCTCTTTCCCCCTTACTCTTGTGTGATATCAAGGCATGTAAGTGCATTCTTAATACTTCACAGATACTTTTGAAGTTGCCCAGCTTAGCCATGTTTGTATTGAATGTTATTGGCCATTAGACCTCTTTCTGGCTGCATGTTGTTAATATTTCTCACTAACCCAGTGTTCTCATTATCTCTCGCTCGAGCTTTGCTCTTCTAACTTATGTCAAAATTCTCCACAAGACCTACACAGTTCTGTCTCTATGCTTTGGGTTTGGGGGAGGTTCATGGGTGGATAATGGGAGGGGGTGGGTCTTGGGTTTGAGCATAGAATATGGGGAGTTTAACAGACAAAATAGATGCTGGGGTTTATGCATCTTTTCCTCTTTCTCTTTAATGTTTCTCTTCCCTTCTTCCCTATCTTCTGTCTCTCCCCTCCCCCCCCCCCCCATCCCTTCCCTGGTAATTTACTATTGGTTGAGATATTTCTATCTTAAGTTTGCACTAGTCTGATGGTTTTGCCATCTCTTAAGATCTTATTCGTCAAGGCAAAAGGCCTAAATCACCCAATTAAACAGAAACAAGTCTTAAAGACTGCTGTCAGAAAGTAAAAGGGGATCTCATCCTATTTCAGGAAACTAGATTGGGGACTCCAGAGAGCCAAAGTATGCAGCAGTCTCAGATTCATAAAAGTGCATGCTCCCCAGCAGAAAACAAGAAAAACTGGGTATTTACCCTAATCTCTAATCAAGCTAAGTGCACTAGTGATTGGTAGATATCTGATCTCCAGAATTACTAAACATGGGGTGTTTTTTTTGTGAACGTATAGACCCCTACGGTGGATGACAGTCTTCCTAGGTTTCTCTAAACAGCTAACTGCATGAATTGCCCAGACACAGCAGGATTATCCTAGGAGGAGATTTCATTCTGCAGTATGATATAACCCTAGACTGACTCACATTGCCCCTATAAATCCACTTGCTTACAGAGACCAGAGTTGCTCATAGAGAATGAATAATGCTGTATTTACTGTCCCAGAAACCGGAGAACAAAATTCACTTTCTATCTCTCAATTCTTTCAAGCAAATAAAACACTAGACATGGATATAGAGATAATTTGGTATGCGATTAAGGCAACTATTAGGGGTAAGATATTTAGCATTGTGGCGACCGCAAATAGAAATGTGAACATAACGTTGAACCTTTTGGAAACACAGATCAAAAAACTGGAGAATGATGGAAACTAAAGCTCTGGATTTCAACATTATGACTAAGATCAAAAAAACGTATATACAAATATAACAAGATTCTAAGAGAGAGTGCTCATGTCTGATCCACCAAAACGAAGGCCAAAAATCTTTTTTAGCAAAATAAGGCTGGTAAACCTCTAGCCCTCACCCTTAAAGAATGTAAAAACTTGATTCATACCCCAGCCATTAGGGATAAAATGGATTAATACAGGTCAACCATACAAAAATTGTAGAAGCTACAGATGAACCATACAAAAATTGTAGAAGCTGTCCAGTTCTTTTACACAGTTGTGTAATCCATCGCAATCGTGTAGTATGCCCAGCTCAGAAGCTTGTCAATAGTACCCAGATTTGATCCAATTACCTCAACCTGTGGACAAGGACTTTGTTCTTAAGAAACCGATTGATACAAATAAAAATAACAAAGGCTGGTAATTACCTAAAACCCCAAAAGACACTGTGTACGGATGGCTTCCTGACCTCTTTTTACAAATGTTACCAATGGATTTTTATGCTCATTTGGCTGATCTTCTCAATAAATTTGAATCGTCGGACGAAATCAAAGGGTCAGTTTCAGAAGCCAGTATAGTAGTAATGCCTAAAGAAGGTAAATAACCATTAGAGATTAGGAATGTTGTCCCATATTGTTACTCAACACTGATTATTACATTTATACTAAATTACTAGCCTTCAGACTAGACAATACTCCCTCTTTCTCATATACTTACCCCAGACTAGTTTTGTAAAGGGAAGGTTAACTGCAGACAATATTCTTAGCTCTCGTCATGTAATACAGCAGGCTGAACGGATCCTTTCTCCCACATTGGCTATGGCCCTGGATGCGGAGAAGGCTTTTGACAAAGTCTCAGTACTTAAAACGGTCTTGAAAAAAAAGATTTAGGTGACTGTGTTATACGTATGGCCATGACTATTTACTATAAAACCTCTGCTTGCATCAAACGTAATGGCCACATATCAAACATATTTCTTTTAGCACATGGAACCAGGAAAGGCTGCCCTCTGTCCCACCCTATTATTTCTCCTCTCAATAGAACCACTTCTTCATGCCAATAGAACAAACACAAAAACAAAGTTTGTTCCCTTTACCCACAGCCCTCAAAAGCTGGTGGCAAATGCCAGTGGTGCCGTGATCTTCTCATCTGCGGCAGATTTGGTAGTACCAGAAGTTCTTGCCATCATTTCCGAATACTCTATGGTATCAGGCTACTCCTTAAACGAGGAAAAATATGATTTATTTCTGGCTAAGATTTGAAAACAAAGCGACTTGGTGGTCACCTACGTTTATCACATGGTGAGGATGCATAGAAGCAGTTAAGATGATGATAGCCCTGCAAATTAACTTTTTTTTATAATGTTCCCCTTGAATATGACTTTTTTTTTACAAATCAATTAATACACTAATATCGTTTTTCTAGAAAGATAAGCGACAAAGAAGGTGTTGCATAATAATTGTGAAAAGTGCTCTTAAGAGCCATTAGTCAGTTGGCTATGTCATATCTGGACTTTGTTGGGCATGCAAAAGTTATCGTGTGTACTGGTCTATATAGCTTAGTAGTATTACTATGATTTTAATGAAATTACCGCATTAACTGAGGATTGCAAATGCATGTTTTGCCTCAACTACTTTCCTGTTTGTACTTTGTAGTCTATCATCTGCCTGGTGGTGCCAATCCGGCATGCTTATGTTGAGCAGTGGTTATAACAAACAGTACAAAGTTAACAGAAGAGTCAACTTTTCTGCACACCAATATTTTCTATTTAAATTGCAGCTTGCGAGACGGAAGCTGAAAAAGTGAACAGATGTTCCTTGGAAGAGCATGTGTATCCTTTTAAAGAATACATGGATACGTTCATACAAAAAGGTAAAGTGCAATCTATTTCTTATTAGAGAAATTTAGTTTTTATTAGGTAATGAACCAAAGGATGTTCTGCCTCAACAACACGGCACATTGCAGCAGGCAGCATGTATATCTTTCCTCAACCAAAACTTTCATACATGAAAATACTTTTCCATATATTTGCTTGCATCCTTAAATAATTTCACTATTTGTAATTTAAAGTGTCAATTGAGTCAGTCATTTTATTGTACTTGCATTAGAAATGCAAACCCCTCCCAGAAGGGCGAGAGACCATCTCCCCTTCCAGGGAATTCCTGGGTTAACCCGTGCCTTCCCCACCTTCCCCCCAAATACTTCCCTGTGACATAAGCAAGGGAAGACATTACTGGGATACAAACAGCTGCAGTTTATTAAATTGTACATCACAAACCTAAACATCACATTCTGGTCATCAGGTTCAATGCACACAGTGTTTTTTCTGTCTTTCAGGTTACCCTGTGGTTTGCTTTTTACGTTACTAGTCTCCAGTTTTCCAGCACAGCCTTTCCTCAGGAGGGCCCTTAGTGGTTAGACTTCTCTGCTACCAATCGCAGTGGGTGGCTTCTTGGCCTTGCCCAGGCCACAAGTCCTGTGTCTGCCCACTGCTAACCCTTGTTGACCTCTATCTGCTCCCCTGCCGTGAGGCATCCCAAGGACACTACGTGAGCAGCTCTTGTTCTTTAGACTAATGTGCTCTCCGTCTGGCGGAGTTCTCTCCGCCCCACGCCCAGCCCCGATTCTGCGGCTGTGATGCCCAATCCTACGGTGTGGGTCAATGATGGTGGTCTCTCAATTTATCCAGGTGCCGTCCTGCACGCATAAGCGCTGCGATGCCAGTTGCCCCCACACGACTGACCAGTTTGAAACACTCCGGCTAATCAGCATGCCTTTCTTTTTATGGGCTTGGGCCTCCCGTGGGCAGCTGGTCATGCCCTCGGGAGGCATTTATTGCAGGCCCCAAACTGGTCGGCTGTGCTAACTGACCTGTGACCCATCCCCTCATAGGTCGTTGAAAGACCATCTCCCCTTCCCGCTGTTCCTGATTTGACCCATGGTCCCCCCCATCCTTCCCTGTGACGTAAGCAAGAGGAGACTTTACTAGGATACAAACGGCCTCAGTGTATTAAATTGTACATCACAAACCTTAACATCGCATTCTAGTCATCAAGTTCAATCCACACATAATGTTTTTCTGTGTCTTTCAGTTTACCTTGTGGATCGCTTACGTTGCTGGTAGCCAGTGTTCCAGCACAGCTTTTCCTAACAAGGGTCCTTGAGTTCTCTCTGCCATGCTGCATGTGGTTACCTGACCACAGGCAGCTCCTCCCTTTCTTCCTGCCCTACGGGAAACCTAGCTGCTCTAATGTACCAACTATGTTTAACAAGTACATATCCATGCCCACCTCCGTCAAGTGGATGCCATCTGATTCCTAGAACCCTGGCATCCTAAGGTTAATGAACCCGTGCCTCACAAAACCCCAGGAGTTGGCCATACATAGCTTGGCCCTGGATATGTTCAGCTTCCTCCTGGATCTTTCCTCCTCAGGGTGATCCTTTGCCCCCCTCCAGTCTGGTCTCGCTATTATCTTCAACCACAAAATGTCAGGGAGGTGTAACAGTCACGCCACCACTGTGAGACCCAACACCATCACTCCCAACAAGTCCCTCCTGCCCCAGTAATTTAGATCATTCCCCCATGTGGATTACCAAGGCGTCCGGACTGCCTTACCGCAGCATGGCATTCTGCAAGGAGGGAAGGAGCTGGGCCCATTTCATCCCAGACCTGCCCAGACAAGACAATGCTATGCCCGCAACCCCACTCCACAGTAGTTCTTTCATGCTGTGCACTGTTGTGCCTGCGAGAGGTAGGAGAGGCTCACAATCCATATTCTGTGTGCATCACTGGAGGGGTGCCTGCCATAAGGCAAGAGAACAAAGGGAGGTGGGGGTAGGTTAGGACTTAGCGACCCACCAGTCGTATGTAACCCTTAAATGTGCCCGACACCCAGGGGCCCACTCCTTTATATCTGATCCCCACTTAATCCTCTCACCCCTGCTGTCATGGCCCTGCCTATGCGGAATGAGTGTGATCTGAACCCGTTGGGAGGAGCCAGCTTTGGTGATGCCCATTTTTAGTACTGTTATGCATGCAGGATATGGGCAGAGGGTGTCCTGGTCCAGGCAGTAAAGGGAAGAATACTTCCCTTAACTCCGTTGGTCCTTCTTTGACCTGCGCAGATGGATTGTCAAATAATCGTCCCCCATAAGCACATCTGGCTGTTGGAGGCATGCTACCCTGGAGTTTGACCTGGAGGGTGCAACAAGCTCAGTGACGCGATAGGCCCTGAAGAACGCCAGTGTGAAAGTTGTCTTGAATAGCATGTTCTCATGTTTTGTGCTGCATACCTTTGACAGAGCTGCTATTAGTTGCTCCAACATGGAGAATTCAGTGGGTAGGCGCCGGTCCTGTTGCCTAGGTTGTAGTCTAGCCCATGCTTTCATGGCCACCCTACAGTAGGACAGTTTTGCATAGTATGCGACCACGCTGAGGTGAGCCTTCACTCATGCCCTGCTTCTGCCCCTGTGAACCTTTGTTTATTCTCCGTAGTGACCTCGCCCTGCCCCTTCGAGACAGTGACTTCCTGGAAAGTACCCCAGCATTTACTTTATCTTGCTGCTGTCTTGGGGGCTAACGCGTTTGCCACTGACATGGTCAGGTGCAGTCCAGTAGTCCCACTGCTGTCCAGGTACCAGTGTTATGCATGGGTCAGCGGTAGGAGCCATCTCCGTGTACCTCTACCATTGTAAACAAGATAGTGCATCAGCCACTGAGTTTTCGCAACCAGAAGTATCTATCTCCTACTGCAATGTTGTCCCTTGGTTGACAGCCTGTTAGGTGGCACAAAAGACGCACTACCAGTGGGCATTGGGCTGTCCTGAGATTTCGCACTTGCGACACTGCATGATTGTCAGACCATAATGTGATCTACTTGTTTGTGAGTCTGTTCCCCCACTCCCTCACCAACTCAAATGGTGAAAGCAACTACTGTGGGAAAGAGTTGCAACACCGTGATGTTATTGGTGACCCCGCCCACATGCCATGAGACAGGCCAGCGGGCTGCGGTCAGTGCTGATCCCAGGACTGCCCGACACCCCCACCGCGTCCATGAAAAATTGGAGTTTCGTTGCGGAAACCCAGGGTTCCTTTCAAATTAGAGTTCCATTGAAGCTACCCAGGAAGCCCAGCCACTGCTCCAGGTCCTCCGTGACCCTTTGCGTGAGGCGTACCCTGAGGTGCTTCTCCTTGAGACTCTTGCTCAGCCATGCCAAACAGCTTGCAAAAGGCCTGGCTTCTGGGATTACATTATTCGTGAAGTTGAGCCCTCCCTGAGCTGTTGGATTTTGCCTAGCATCACCTTCTTCTTTGTGAGCATGGCCTCGATGTCCCATTGTATCTCTTCTACCTTGGTTTTGGGGGGCCTGCACACTACTACTAAGGTGTCTACCTCAATGCCCAGAAAGGATAAGTATGTGTGTGGGCCCTCAGTCTTTTCCACCACCAATGGCACCCATGTTTCCTCCGCATCTTACAAGCCTCCCTCAGCTCTTCACACTCACTGGTACCTTCCCTGCCGACAAATAGGAAATCATCCAGATAATGTGTGCCCTCCCCCCCCAGGGCACCTTCTTACCAGCTCCTATTCCAGGAAGAAACTAAACACCTCAAAGTACGTGCAAGATATGGCACAGCCCATTGGGAGGCATTTGTCATAATAGAAGTAGCCGTCCAGGTGAAACCCCAACAGATGATAGCTTTGTGGGTGCAACGGTAGGAGGCAAAAAGTGGATTTTACATAAGTCTTTGCAAACCATGTACCCTTTCCTAATGCTTTAATCTGATCCACCCCGTCATCCACTGTGGTATAGGACACCCACACACCTGCCTGGGTGAAGTCCATCATTCACCGAATCTCCCTGGGGGGGGTATGACAGATGGTGAATTAGTCTGAATTTTCCTTTCTTGTTTTTTTAGGAACCACACCCAAGTGGCATAATGCAAAGTTTTGGAGGGGAGAATGGACCGGCCACCCTTGCCAAGAACAGTTTGTTTGCTATTTTCTGCCTAGCCACTGTTAGGTTTAACTTCACTGATTTCAGTTTATTGAATGCAAAGTGACCCTGGGGGCCCTTGTATGTAATGAAGAATCCTAATGAAAAGCCTTCAGCCGGTAGCTGTCCCTCCTTTTTTGTGTATCCCCTGAGTAAGTGCAGCAACTGAGCTATCTAGATGTGGTGGGAAGAGATGTAGGGTTTCCAGGGGACCCCCTCCCCTGGCTTCCCGCTCACACAATCTACTTCCTGTTGCTTTGTCTTTCTCATCACCAGTTTCTATACTTGACTTCTGAGTGGGTCCCTTAACAGTTGCTGCTGTTATGTTTAAACTTCCACTTTCGTATTTCTGGCAGACTGTTGAGCGGGGCTTGCCCTGCTTACTCCCTGGCTGGTTTCTCACCCTGGTGCCATGTGTGAACCCCTCATGTTTGCTCTTCCCCCTGCAGGGGTAAAAAGTATGCTCCTGTATGCTCACGCCCTCTATAGCTGCCACAGTGAGATTAATAGAACCCTCTGTCTTGCTGCTCCCACTCAATGCTAGGCCACGTCTACATTTTACCAAGGAATCCTTCATCATAATGTAGACATTCTTCACCTTGGTATTTCAACTGAGCTGCATGCACCCTCTGTTCATGAAGAAATAGCCTCTCAGGATAAGTGAAATGCTCATAGCCAGTTTTCTATAGACCTCTCCAGTCTTGGCCGGCACCTCTCCCTTGTATCCTCGTCTTTTATTCATGCATGGGCTGGTCCACTTCCGCCTCCTGTACCTCGAGGAGGGAGAAAATATCTAAAAATTATATTTTCAATATCCTTTCTTTAACCACCAGTGGAATCTGGCTAGCAAGGCCCGTGACTCTGCCCATTATGGGTGAGTCACCCAGGGATATTCACTTCCCTAAACCACGCCCCTAGGCTGCACTTCGTACCCAGGCCTCCGGTGGGTCCCTTACTCTGGGAGGGGGGGTCCCAGGGACCACCATCTGCCCATACTTTGTGCCATTTTTCTTCTTTGTCCTGCTTGTCCAGGGGGGTCTGTACCTTTTTGCCATTTTCATTTATCACCCCCGATTCTGTTCCCTTTTGCTTGCCTGCATCAGAGGCCTGCTCATTGGCATGCCCCCCCGACCCATTGCCTGGCCTTGCCATTGAACCATACCTGGCCTGCAGAACTGTGTACAGCCTAGGGAATGTAGGTCCAGGGCCTGGCCAAGCCCACCACTGGCTGCCTGTGGGTGTGGGGGGTGATGGGCACAATTCTGTGCCACCTGCCCGAGGGCCTGGTTGGCCCTGGTGACTGTTACTGATGCAATCCAGCCCAGGAGGGTGCTGCTGGGTGTTGTTCATTATCCCCACTTGTGTGCCAAAATTGGCTGTGCTCCCCTTGGCCACCCCTACGCTGCACTGTGTGCGAGCTTCATGCTGCGCTAGTTGCTCACCCTCCTGTTCTGTCCAGTGATCCCAAGCTGCTTCTGTGGTCACTGCCGTACTAGCACCAGGTGGCCAGCTCTGCTTCCCAGTCATCATCACTGCACCCCTTGCTTGGCCGTTCACTTTCCAGAGGGATAGGTGGGTCGCTCCCTTGTCCCAGGGCACCCCGAGGTGAAGGTGTGGGCCTTCGTTGTGCATGTTGCACCTTGGGGGCCTGGTCCACTGTCCACTTGACGGGGGTGCCATTCTGGCTGTAGCCACCCTGTGCCTCAAGCCCGTGGAGGGGGCACCGTTCTTCTTGCCTAGAACTGACTGCTTCTCTGCACCTGTAGTGAATCCTAGTTCGTTTTAATGGGATAACAGGAGTTAGCGTAGCCTCTGGCTTGCAGACTCGTGCCCCCGTCCTACCTAGTGACTTTTAACCTACTTAGCTTGCTCTGTCTTAGCCCATTTCATTATTTAATTCTTCTACGGTGGCTGCCTTGTTTATAATTAGGCCACTTGTTATGAGTTATATTATCAGTGTCACCGTGGCAAGGCGTCAGGATCAAGCAGCAAAGACAAACAGTAGGTGTTCACACTTAGGGATTTTCCCTCTCTATACTTTCGAGGGATTGTTTCTATTAATTGCCGTCCCAAGCATGACTGTTATCTATTGTTTGGGAACACACCTACGTCAGGGGTCCTTGTAGATCTGTATACATATATCACACTTTAGACAGATAATCAGAGGGATTCCGACCAGAGAGCATCGCTGATATCGATGCTGCAGTCATCTTGACGCTGACCCAGTCTTCGTGTCCCTGCGGAGCCTGAGATAGAGACCTCATTCTAAGGTAACGAGGGTTGGGGGCTCCTCTCATGGACCTGGCATTGGCAGATTAGGTTTAACAAACACAGCCTTCCTTTAGGTAGGAGGTTAGGCCTTTCACATTAGTGTATTAGGGCATGCTTCATCTCATGTCTCTTCTATGCATTGCAAGATGGTGGGGGTCTTTGTAATAATGACTCTCGTCTTCACAATTCTGTTTCTTGCATTATTCATTATCCTAATCATTGCAGCCCATGCAACTTATTGCAAATTGCAGTTATGTTAAATAAAAACTATTGACACTTTATTGCATCTTTGTCATTGCCTGTGTTTGTATGAGACATGATATATCTGTGAGAAAGGGGTTATCGCCGTTTAACCACGACACTCCCTGAGATGTCTTATTCTTGAGTTCATGCGTAAAGGCTGTCACAAATCACCTTTTTACTATTGTGTTTCTGGTGAGGTGCTGCTAGTGAGCCGGTAAGGTTGGGACAACAGTTACGACTCCTTGTAGGAAAGGCGTAGTCGCCTACAAGCAAAAGTACTGTCATCCTTTAACCAGCAGTCTTGCCCAGAGCAAGAGTCCAAACTACGACACACCTTTACCTTGCCTTGTTCTTGGTCTCTAGGTGGGCCCTTTTGTTGCCCCTGTCTTGATGCTGTCTAGCCAGCAACTCTCTTGATTTCCTTAATAGTTTCTCAAGATCATCATCAGTCTCCGACTGCAAGTCGTCTCCACCGTGGCTTGTCCCTGTTTTCCACCAACTGCCCTCAAGACAGCTTTACAATCCTCCCTGTACTGGACAGGTGACTTCTTCATTCACTCTTTGCCTGATGGTTTGCTCCTGTGATCCATCATTTGATTTTGCCTGTTACTGGCAAGCACAGGCATGTGATGTGTCCTCACCACAGTGTCTATTTCATTTGAGCAATATCCAATCAACAGAGGATGTAGTTGTTCCCACACACTAGTTATTAGGCCTGTGACCTGTTGATCCGCATATTTTTTCCCCTGCTTATGTACATGAATGTGAAGCAAAAAGGAGAGAAAAATATAACGTTTAACCGTTAGATGTTTGTTTATGGATGGGTAGAACAAGCATTGGCAAAGTAATTTAGCTGTAAGGTTTAGCTACTGTTTTCTTACTCTTTCAAAATCTGTAACACGCATCACAGCCAGTACGTGTTGCCATTAATGTATAAAATGTGCCCACCATAGGGCAGGGTAACCACCTGGCATGGGTGCAAATTCAGGACGGTGAGTGTAAATATTTCAGGACAGAGGGTCAAAATTCAGGACATAATGTCAAAATTCAGGCCAAAAATTCACGACAAAAGAAATGTTTTACAGACATATCAGACGAGGTTGCACGATAGTATATAAGTATGTAAATAGCCAACCAGAGTAAGTACAAGCTAAAATACATTTTGTTTTAGGTTATATTAGGTTAAAAAGTAGTAAAGCACACCAAGTAAAATTTGACCACTGATGTAAACAACGCTTATCAGAGTATTTTGCACCCTTAATATGAATGCTAGTACATTGGTTCACAGACAGTAGCAATGTTAGTTTTAGTACTTGTTTTTGAAATTGTACTTTTTATCAGAACTAACAGACTTCTGAATTTTTGCATAATAGCCATTTTAAAATCAAAGCGTGGTTGCGAATTTCAAGATTTCAATGGAGTGCAGATTGAATAGTCTGAAGTGGGGGTATCACACATGATAAATGAGCAAATCAGTAGCTAAATGTTGTAAATTTATGATTTATTCATACCGGAAACAGCAGACAGTAAGAGAATAACAGAAGATTGATTAGCTCCTGTGGAATGCTTTACACATGGTCACTTGGAATACATAACGCTACTGGATTAACAATATGCTAGGTCTGTACACTAGAAAGAACAACATTGGTGATTGTATGCACACTTGAGCAGCTCTTAGTTGAGTGCATGCACTAGATTCATATTTTCAAAAAAATACCTCAACCAAAAAAAAACATCAGGAATTTGAATAAGCAGTGCCAGTAACGCCTTCCCTTTGTAAACAGAAAACTCAAGTTTTCTAATATTGTTTGTTTTGTTCTGTTTTTGACCTTACTGTTATGGTTTTGCTACTTCTATTTGTGGGACTACAGGCATCAAAATGTAATGGAGAACTGTGATGTGAATGAACTGTTCACATTGAAATAATGTGAGGTTTCTGCAAAAATATTATGAAGAATTTCTTGGGCACTTGAGGGGCGTAATAGGTATGTTTATTTTTTCCATATTGATGATCTCCGAAGCAGGAACACTACCACTGCACAGTTTAGCTTAGTTTTTAGGTTTCCACAGTATAATCTCCCTCTAGTATGAGGATGCTGTTAATGACACCAGAGCACTTCAAGGTATAAGGGGACTTTCGGAAGAGTGCTGTGCCTTCGGTTTACTAAGCAGGTTATGGTGTCTTGTGGCTTTGAGGGATAGATTGCTGGCAGTAAATTCCTGATGATATGAGAGGCAACAGTGAAGCTATTTGGGCTGCTGGAATAATTCATGATGCTTGTATGGCAAGTTCTCTGCTGTAGGGCATTGACTCTACCTCTGGGTGACATTTTTATTACTACTTGCGTGTGATATTTTTCTGGTTGCGACAATAATTACATTTGTTTCCAAGTGTCAGTGTCACTCGTGGACTAGGAAATATAACACTGCAACATGGAAATGTCACACACAAGCAGAATGGAAACTTGGCAGCCATGCATAAACTATTAAATATTCTCAGCCATTAGCTAAGGGGACATGATTGAACAGACTACAGTAGTGTCTACACACATAAAACAATTTAATATTCTCAGCCGTTTTTGCTTATACTCCATGAAACCTGTCTCTAAAACATGACTCTTAAAAAGCTAGAAGTATAATTTCTGTGTTAATGATAACTGAATCGTAACAATGTTTCTCCGTATTGTGTACAGAAGCTTTTAGTGCTAAGATCTGCTTTTGAGTGGAGTCTGCACAGCACAATAGCTCCCAACACAATGCTGAAACATTGTCATACTCCTTAAATGATAGAGAACAAGCACCTTAATGCATGCATAATAGCCACGTCCTGCCATTCTGACTGCCTAGATTATAATAAAGTGTGGTAAATTCAAGATTTCTTTCTACATGCTGTTGTATCTATCCCAGCTTACCACCTTGGGATCTAAGGCTAACAACCCTTCCTATATGGGACTGGGCTGTGATAAAGCTTTTACTAGTGAGTGCATCCAAAACTCCTCTAAACTCAAAATTACATTTTTGTAACCCCTTCAACCACTGCCAAGGCCCACAATTGAAATGTCTTCATCCATTCATGTAGCGGTAGGGGTGTAGCTTCAGGGCAAGTGTTTGGGGTTTTACACCCCCTTAAAAAAGGTTTTCTGATAAATAATTGGGTACAGGTGCTTTCAGTTGGGTATAGTAAGATGACTGGCCAGGAATGTTTACATACACACACAAACACACACACTTTCTATTGAAAGTCCTCCGAACTGTTGGTTATTTGACAAAATATTCTGTTTTCTTTTTCAGTACTCCTACCAATTCCTATTTCTCTCCCTTTCCTCTGTCTCTTAGGTCCCTCTCATGCACCCTGCTTTTCAACGTACCTTAAAGTTATATGCCAGCCTAATTGTTGGAAAATTTGAAGCTCACAACCTCCCAGTCTTACTTACCAAGCTAAGCCCCTGAGTAGAGGACTTCATTTAAGGAAATGTTTGTTATATTGGCTGAGAATATTAAATAGATTAAATTAATGTATTTATTTAATTTGATGTTGCTGTAGTCTTTTCAGCCGAAGGGACTACAGTAGTGTCTGAACAAGTTAAACAAACCTGCAAGGACTCGAGGCAAGCAAGCAGAGCCGGCCTTAGCACTGGTGGTGCCCTGTGCAACAATGTTTATTGGCGCCCCCCAACTAGCACCTCCACAATGGACTCCCTCACTACCACCCTTTAACAGTGCCCCTCAAGTCTCCCTTGCCATTCTTTCTCAGATGCATTTAATTCGTTCTATAGCCTCACTCATACAAGTGTAGTGTCAGAGCACTTTACATTACACCTAGATTACACAGAAACAATCAGTCATAGATGTGTAAATCATTGTAAAAGGAACGTTACATAAGGCAGAGGACTACAAGGTGTAGAAGTCACGTCATCCATACTGGTAGGCTGTATACTTTGAGTGCTTGGTCTCGAGAAGCACAAACTCGGAATATAAAATGTAACACCAAGACAGGGGGTTTAATATTAAGAATTGATTTCTATACAAATGAACCCTTTTTGCAACATTCGGCTAGTGAAAAGCTGAGGAGAAAATCATGACGCTCTAACCTATACCTTGTAGTTTGCATGAATCTTTCTAATTACAGTTACTAGCTCACTGTGATATATATGAGGATTTTAACTTATAAACTGCAAGCAACAAAATGACCGCTCTGACAAAAGTAGTAACCTGCTAACCTATTTGCATTATATGACCTTTGTAGAAGAGCACACGTTCTTTGCAGCAGCCATATTAAACCTCTGCGCTACCTTAACACTTCCACTAGAGAAAACTCCGAACTCTCCAAGCGAAACATTAATCACCGGAGTTATCTTGACATATTTATAATTGCCTGAAAAATGCTGGACGCAAGGAATACCCAGGTGCTTTTAAAACCATAATATATGTGCAAAAATGGCACCCCCACCTCAGCACCTGGTGCGGTGAGATTGAGAGATGGAGCGAGGGAGAGACAATGACAGAGCAAAAGAAGGAGTACACCGGGGAAAAGATAGAGAACACATCAACAAACTTCAGGAAAATGGAAATGCATATGCAAAAATAACAAACACCAATGCACTTTGTTTGAACTAATCCTTCCTTCAGAAAGCTGATTAAAGGGGGAAAATGGTGCCTCTAGCTGAGTCGGTCAGAGGCCCGGTTCTTCCGGGGGTGAGAGTGAATGTAGGCACAGTACTTCACTCTCCCAAATGTGCAGAATGCTGAAAACATGCCTAAAGCATGCTTTGCACTTCACCTATCTCAAGGTTGAGTAACCTAAAACAGTTTCCCTTCGCCTTGAAGCACCAGGGTCATTGAGCATAGTCCTGCAGTGTAGCAGCAAGCACTAGAATTGCCTGGTGGTTTTCAAGCAGATCTTTGTTAGCTTTATAGGCTTTTCACACAAAGCCCTGCTGACCCTTGGAGGGTGAAACACGCCACATCATTGGCTGTCACCCACAATCGTTAAAATTATAGACAAACCTGTTATGTCTTATAAATCTGTCATTGTATTTTATGATTGTCAGGGATGGAATGTGGTGCTCGAGGCTCTGGAGCGACATTCCAGAGAGTCAGTTGTCTGCTGGCTCTCTGGAAGCTGGTCGTGAGGTACGCTGTGCTTACACTTATGCCCAGTAAAGTTTAAAACTACTGCGGGTTTGATCTCTTTCATTTTGGGGACACAACATAATTGGCAACAGAAGAAGGGATTTGTGTCCTCTAACTCATCGGAATGTTTTTGGGCTGGCAGCCCTCAAATATTACAACCGTCATATTAGGGAATAGAAATTCCTTTCACAGGTTACGTGATTCAATGTGAGGACTCATTTTAATACTGGGAAAGTAAAAGTGATTTCTCTGTACTGATACCTGTTGGGAGTTGCTGCTGACTTAGGCCGCTCCCGCATGCTCGCACCTCAGTTTATTCTGGCACAGTTGTTGGAACGAGTCTGCTCCCTTCACGCCACCACTATTATTGTTTTTTAAGGAGCACTTCTACGTGCCTCATTCCATCTCCGTCACCGGCAGTGTGTGGGGAACAGGAGTGAAGGAACAAGCGTTCTGTGAGCAAGCCGCTTTCACCAAGCCTCATTCAAGAGCGTCTGTCTCAGCAGAACATCTGACGTGGTATTAAAGGCGTGGCTAATGCGGATCTCAAAGGTGAGGGTGAGAGATTTTATGTGCTCACCTTAGTCGAAAAGAGAAGGCACTCACCCCTGATTGAACTCATTGGTAGTGAAATGCATTAATCTGGTTAAATTTACTCAGTGATGTGCACACCTTACGAACTGAAAGAATAATTTCTATTACTCATCACAATGGTCTCTCCCATAGTAGTAGTGGCCATAAAAAAGTCATATGAGATGAGACTTTGCGTCGATTTGAGATCATTAAATAATAACATACACGTAGACTGCTTTCCTCTACCAAGGATCCAGGACATGCTTGCTCAATTATGTGGTATGAACATTTTTTCCTCTATTGACATTAAAACTGTGTACAGTCAGGTCGAACTTAGTCAGGAGTCCAGGGATCTAATTGCATTCAACATGCCTTTTGGGCATATAGGTTTCCTAGAATGACGTTCGGTTTGGTGTCAGCAGCATCCATTTTTTAGAAAGTAGTCCAACAGTTATTGGGGAAGAAAAGGAGGTATTTACATATCAAGACAACATTTTCATAGTTTCCAATTCAGTACAGTCACTTGAGCAAACTTGACAGAGTGTTGGGCATATTGGAGAATCATGGCATGACTGTAAAATTAGAGAAGTGTCAGTTCTTAGTGCAGGAGATTAAATATCTTGGGCACAAACTGTCCTCACCAGGGATAGAACCCAAGAATGATCTTTTAATGGCCATTTGTGATTGTACTCAACCTTCTGACAAGGACCAATTGTGGTGTTATCTAGGAATATGCGAGTATTAATCTCATTTTGTAAAAAAAATTCCTTTACAAAGTATACCTCTTAGTGAGTTGATGAGTAAGAATTCCAAATTTGTAAGGGGGCAAGAAAAAGAAAGAGCATACACAACATTAAAAAATGTGATCTTGCAGGCACCAGCAAGTGATGTCTGTTGTGACAGTAGGTGTTAGCAATTCAGGGATTGGAGCTGTATTCACTCAGTTGCAAAAAGGGGTACAGACTATTGTAGCCTTTGCTTCAAGAAGACTTGTAGAGGCGAAGAAAAACTACAGTACCATTGAAAAAGGAACGTTTGCCTGTGTGTGGGGTGTTCATCATTCAAGGTACCTATGGGGTAGAGAATTTGTGGTGGTCACTGACCATAAGCCATTGGTATTCTCGTGGAATGAGAAGGGAATTGAAAATGCTAGTCCAAGGTTAATTAGATTACTATCTAAGCTGCCCACATTTAATTTCAGAATGAAACACATGCAAAGGGGAACAAATTGCAGGGCGGATTTCTTATTGAGATGTGCATTGCAGGAGGAGGTTGGTGAGACTTGTGGGAGTGGAGAGGACAAAGAAATGGTAATCGGAATGATTGCTGGTGTCACAATAGCGCAGAACGCAATATCGCAAGAATGCTGGGAGAAAAGTATGGATAAAGGTTCATGTTTCAAGACACTCAAATTTATAATTTCATGATTGGCCTAGGAAAGGAGAAGTATCTGAAGAATGAAGGTCTTTCGACAAGGTGAAAGAAGAGTTAAGCGTAGAGGGAAACTTGGTGTTAAGAGGAACCAAGCTGATTCTTTGGAGTAATTTCAAAAGTAGATTGTTTAGATTGGAACACCAGGATCATATTGGCATGACTGGAACTAAGAAAAGACTGAGACTTCACTATTGGCAGCCAGGGAAGGATAATGATGTGGAAGTGGTGGTGGGTAATTGCGATGACTGTACACAGTCTAAATCAGCACGACTGCCACACCATTAAGTCCTCAATTTTCCTGAAAGTCAATGGGAGAAAATTGGTATGGATTTCATTGGACCCATTGGGGGAGTTAGTGACAGTCAGAGGGTTTTTTTTAGTAGTTGTTGACTACCATGCAAAATGGGTGGGTTACAAATTTATGAGAGCCAAAGACCAGTAGTGTAATCACATTTTTACAGGATTTATTTCTTTCAGAAGGGGTTCCTAAATTTCTGGTCACAGATAACACTGTTCACTTTGTATTGCATCAAATGGTAGAATTTCTGGGAAAGTGGGGACTTATGCACTTGACTACAGCACAGTATAGTCCCCAAGGAAATGGCATGGTAGAGAGGGTGAATTGCCTGCTTAAAGATACTATTCAATTGGATATTACTACAGGAAGGAGAGTTCAACAAGCAGTGGCGGACAGGATCTAGTGATACCACAATACTCCTCACTCCACAAAAGGAGTCACTCCGTTTACACTTTTGAGGGGAAGACACTCATGTAATGAGTTGCCTACCACTTGGGTGTTGGAGGAATCGGATCCTGACAAGTCAGTTCACAGTTTAGGGTCCATCAAAGCTAGAGTGGAAAGTTCACAAAACAAAGCAAAAAAGAGGTGTGCTGAACTTAATAGTGAAAGATGTGGATTTCAGTGTGGGAATATGTCAGTATTCGAAGACCCTTTAAAAAGAAGGGTTCTAACTTTTTTCCTTAAACGAGTGGTGCATGTGACCAAGCACTGTCGTAGTAGAAGGTGGAAAGTGGTGGAGTAAAAGGAGAGTTGCAAAATTGCAGGGGTACGAGGAGATGGATTCTGAACAAGTAAATAATGAGAGAAGTTCAAAGTCCAATAGTAGTGGATTCAAGGAGGCACCTGCTAATGTTAAAGGTGCATCTCATTTAGCCTACCCTGAAATAGGTACTGGAAATTGGGATGTTTCCAGTGGAAGGGAGCACATCAATTTCAGGAGACATGATTGTATGGCAGGAGAGAACAAAGAACAAGAGGGGCTATGTAGGTCTAAAAGAATGGTGCATAAACCGAAACACGTACATGATTTTGATTTATTGTATTAACAATCCAGTACCAATGTATTTGTTACTTTCTATTAGGTTTTTGTTTATTTTGTTTTTGTTAAGGGGGGGGATGTGTTATGTATTATCTATCATTGTATTCTGTGGTTGTCAGGGATGGAATGTGGTGCTCGAGGCCCTGGAGCGACATTCCAGAGAATGTCAGTTGTCTGCTGGCACTCTGGAAGCTGGTCGTAGAGGAACGCCGTGCTTACCCGTATGCCCAATAAATTGTTAAAATGCTGTGGCTTCGATCTCCTTCATTTTGGGGACCCAACAAAGCTGCCCCCATTAAAGAAAGTATAGCGGACATGAGGTTAAAATTACGGTCTCCGTGAAAACTACGGACGGATAGTCACCATACCATTGGGTAAGTGTATGCCACAAACACATTTTGGAGGGTGGTAGGTGGCATTTGAAGCCTTTCAAGCCTGTCATATGCTGAGAGTATGTAGTACTGAACTAAGACCTTACATTCAACAAAATTCAGGCTGCGCTATGGGTTCTGAAATTGAAACTAAAAAATCATTTTAAAACATAAACCTAATGGACTGTCAATCATGAATGCTTGAACTTCGTATTGGTGTGACCCTATTCCAAAGCATGTCATGTGGTAGAAAGCATGATATAGTAAAAAAAGATCCATTGTTCTATTTGTACTGGATACTATGTTTGGAGACGGTGTAGCTTTCATACTAAAAACACGTCCTTTGTTTTGTGCAGCAAAAATTGAACAAGAAGCGGAAGAAAAGTTTTTGGCAGAGGTACATACAAGGTAAGACCACTCTCTGAAACCAGGTGTGTATTTCATAGGACTTGTTTTGCCACTTTTCGTTGCCAGTCTCCCTAACATAAAAATAATAGGGTGCTCAATATTTGTGTTCACTCTGTCTACCTGAAATATAATTTTTTCTTCTCAAGGGGAGACATTAGCTTTACTTTTTTACACAGTCCATGTCTGCCAGCCTTACTTCGTGGGGTGTAAACATAACCCCTGTCAGTTCCTTGGGAGCCCATGAATGCCATCTACATAAATCAGCAGAATACAAGGATTCCCCTTCAAAAATACAGGCATACCTTGCATACCCCACTTGAAGGTCAATTCGCCTTAGCTGCCAGTGAGCAGCATATTCTGGCTAATTTTAATCCATTCTTTATTACAATAATAATGAATAGTCAAATATTATTCACTATTACTGTAATACAAATTTGACCGAAAACAAGAAAAGTGGAGCCACAGCCGATGTCAGTAACGGCACTGAATTTACTACCTCTGAGGCCAGGGGTCGCAAAGTCTTTGCTGGGGATTGCAAGGAGCAGGCCAGGGGACGCAGTTGCGACCCATAAAAGACGTTCATGCTGTCCCATGAGCTTTGTTTTTGGTTGTGTGCTTTCAATTGAACTTTAACCCCTTCGCTGCCAGGCCTTTTCCCCCTCCTGTGCCAGGCCTTTTTTGGGCTATTTGGGGCAGTTCGCGCTTAGGCCCTCATAACTTTTTGTCGGCATAAGGTAGCCAAGCCAAATTTGCGTCCTTTTTTTCCAACATCCTAGGGATTCTAGAGTGGGTTCCCCTGAAGGAAGCCAAGAAATTAGCCAAAATACAGTGAAAATTACGTTTTTTTCAAAACAATGGGAAAAAGTGGCTGCAGAAGAAGGCTTGTGGTTTGTCCCCTGAAAATGGCATCAACAAAGGGTTTGCGGTGCTAAAATCACCAGCTTTCAGGAACAGGCAGACTTGAATCAGAAAACACAAATTGTCAACACAAATTTGGCATTTTACTGGGACATACCCCATTTTTACGATTTTTTTTGTGCTTTCAGCCTCCTTCAAGTCAGTGACAGAAATGGGCGTGAAACCAATGCTGTATCCCAGAAACCTAAACCTTTCTGAAAAGTAGACAAAATTCTGAATTCTGCAAGGGGTAATATGTGTAGATCCTACAAGGGTTTCTTACAGAAAATAACAACTGAAAAAATATATATATATTGAAATTGAGGTAAAAAAAACAGCAATTTTTCTCTACGTTTTACTCTCTAACTTTTTCCTGCAATGTCAGATTTTTGAAAGCAATATACTGTTACGTCTGCTGGACTCTTCTGGTTGCGGGGATATATAGGGCTTGTAGGTTCATGAAGAACCCTAGGTACCCAGAGCCAATAAATGAGCTGCACCCTGCAGTGGGTTTTCATTCTATACCGGGTATACAGCAATTCATTTGCTGAAATATAAAGAGTGAAAAATATCTATCAAGAAAACCTTTGTATTTCCAAAATGGGCACAAGATAAGGTGTTGAGGAGCAGTGGTTATTTGCACATCTCTGAATTCCGGGGTGACCATACTAGCATGTGAATTACAGGGCATTTCTCAAATAGACGTCTTTTTTTTACACACACTTATATTTGGAAGGAAAAGTTGTAGAGAAAGACAAGGGGCAATAAAACTTGTTTTGCTATTCTATGTTCCCCCAAGTCTCCCGATAAAAATGGTACCTCACTTGTGTGGGTAGGCCTAGCGCCCACAAAAGGAAATGGCCCAAAACACAACGTGGAGACACCACATTTTTTTCACAGAAAACAGAGGTGTTTTTTGCAAAGTGCCTACCTGTGGATTTTGGCCTGTACCTCAGCCGGCCCCAGGGGGGGCAGAAATGGCCTAAAATAAGTTTGCCCCCCACCCCCTAATCCCAAACCCCCCGGTAGCGACCCTTGCCTACGGGGTCGCTCCCCTTGCGTGACATTGGCGCAAAAAAAAAAATCCCTGGTGCCTAGTGGTTTCTGCCCCCTTGGGGGCATATTGACCTAAAATCGGCTGATCTGCCCCGAAGGGGGGCAGAAATGGTCTAAATACAATTTGCCCCCCAGTGGAGCGACCCTTGCCTAATGGGTCACTCCCCATCTCTCTAAAACAAAAAAAAACAAAAAAATTTTTTTTGCCCTGGCGCCTAGAGGTTTCTGCCCCCCCTGGGGGAAGATCGGCCTAATAACAATAGTCCGATCTGCCCCCAGGGGGGTAGAAATGGCCTAAAATAAATTTGCCCCTCTTCACCCCCCAACCCCCTCCCCTGGGAGTGACCCTTGCCTACGGGGTCGCTCCCCTTGCGTGACATTGGCACAAAACTCCCCAGTGCCTAGTGGTTTCTGCCCCCTTGGGGGCAGATTGACCTAAAATCGGCCGATCTGCCCCCAAGGGGGCAGAAATGGTGTAAATACAATTTGCCCCCCAGGGGAGCGACCCTTGCCTAATGGGTCGCTCTCTATCTCTAAAAAAAAAAAAAAAAAAAAAAAAAGAATTGCCTTCGCGCCTAGAGGATTCTGTCCTCCCCGGGGGCAGATCGGCCTAATAACAATAGGCCGATCTGCCCCCGGGGGGGGGCAGAAATGGCCTAAAATGAATTTGCCCCTGCCCCCCCTCCCCCCCAGAACGACCCTTGCCTACGGGGTTGCTCCCCGTGCGTGACATTGCCGCAAAAAAAAAAAAACGTTCCTAGTGGTTTCTGCCCCCTTGGGGGCAGATTGACATAAAATCGGCTGATGGGCAGAAATGGTCTAAATACAATTTGCCCCCCCCCTGGGAGTGACCCTTGCCCAAGGGGTCGCTCCCTTATGCCAATTCCCCCCCCCCCCCCCCCCCAAAAACACTCCCTGGTGTCTAGTGGTTTCTGTCCCCATTGGGGGCAGATTGGCCTCATAAAAATAGGCCAATCTGCCCCCAAGGGGGGCAGAAATGGCCTAAATGTAATTTGTCCTCTAGGGGAGCGACCCTTGCCTAAGGGGTCGCTCCCCACCTCAAAAAAAATAATTTTTATCACTGGTGCCTAGAGGTTTCTGCCCCCGGGGGCGAGGGTGGGCAGAAAAGGCCTTAAAAAAAATGCCCCCCCTGGGAGCGACCCTTGCCCAAGGGGTCGCTCCCTTATCCCTGGTGTCTAGTCAGCGTTTCAAAAGCCGGATTGCTTTGCAATCCGGCTTTTGAAATGCTGAGAGAGACTTCAAAGGGAAGGAAATACATTTCCTTCCCTTCGAAGCCTCTCTCGGCCTCCTCCACGTGATCGGAATTTTGCATTTCTCTTCCGAGCGAGCTGGAAGCTGAGCTTCCAGCACGAAGGAGGAGGCCTCTGTGACAATCAGCGCGCGATGCGCGCTGACTTCACAGTGGGGTGGGGGAGGTCGAGGTGGAAGGGGAAGGGATTCCCCTTCCATCCACGACCAGGGGGTGTGGGTGGGGGGCACATGGGGGTGGAGCGCTAGTGCTCCCCCGAGTTCCCGGGTGCAGGACGAGGTGATCTCGTCCAAGGCACCCGGGAACTGGTGCCTTGGACGAGATCACCTCGTCCAAGGCACCGTAGGGGTTAAGGACACACGCATGAGGGTATTTGCTGTTTTAGAAAGGTGTAACGCGGCTTGGACTATATCTGAACCAAAAACAGTCCTGCTAAATTTTGTTCACGCCAGTTCCGCATTGGCTCAGCGAGCAAGCCTAGCAAGTGAGCCTGTCCGTCTCCAGGAGTATTTTGTATTTCCAAACCCATCCCTCCAAACAAATGTTTTGCAAAAAATCAGACCAAAATGGCACGTTTAAGAGCAACTTTCAAAAAGAAAACAGGCTGGTTTGAAATTTGGGGGTCCGGGGAATAATAGTCAGTTCTTCAGAGACTGCACTGTGCTTTATTATCCCTTAAAAATCACTATGACAATCTGATGCCGAGGTATGCCACGTTTATGCATTCTTGTGATGTGGGATGGTCGAATGTGACAGTTGCTCAGATATCCCACTGTACGACCCATTAGAGTGCGCCTAAAATATTGCATGGTGCTATTAATGTGATGCTTCGTGTGCCAACATGTATAAGGTGATGCTAAATATCTGTAGGGCTGCTGCAATAGAGCAGGGTGGTTCATTGTGACACCAGCCAATACAGCCAAGCTGTTTCTGAGAGTGCCAATATAGGGTTGGCTTATTGCTTACCCCTGTAGCTATTGACAGGCACAGGTGTCACCCGGTAGAGCTTTGTATCAGATCAAATTGTCTCTTAATGCTGTTTTCCACTTTGCCTAATTATTATGTAATATATCTAGGCCTACATTCGTAGATAGCAGGTAATTCGAGGGGGAGATACCAGTGGCAGAGTAAATTATTACAGGCAGTATCTCTCTCTCTCACACACACACACACACACACACATATCACAAGTTTGTTATGTCCTAAAATGGGAAATACCACGCCAGACCCATAAATACAGGCCCTATTATGAATTTGGTCGCAGGATTTTGTGTCCACCCCTCCCCCCCCTTTCATATTTTCCCCTTGCTTTCAGCAGTTTGAAAATGTCAGCAAAAAAGTGTTTTGTTTTACAGGCTTCGGCCTGCATCCAGTACAGCTTGCCATCACACACGATAATAAACCCCAGAGGGAGACCACACAGTCTGCAGTGTAATCAACACAATAGTCTTAGTCCAGTTTCTACTTGATCATAAGACAGCGTTTGTTTCCACATTACTGTATTTGAAACATTTACCGGGCAGTGTGGACATGATGGTCATGTCCCTTCTGCTTTGCCCAATATCTAATACAGCTATTGACATAGGTGCTTCCTAATTGCTCTGTATGTGAAGTGCAATGGCTGCTAGCATTAAGGCATTAGTTAGATCACAATGTGGACCTGCTCCATTGCCCAGTAAGAGGGAAACAGAGGAAAAGAGAAAGTTGATTGGAGGAATGATTGAACTACTTCCAGCCACTGCTAATTACTTCATTCCAGTCCATTTTGTTGTCCATTATACCACTTTAGACGGAGACCGACAATATGCAAATCAGTCTTCGTCCTGCTGCAGTAGGAACAGTCTAACCTGAACTAGGTCCTCTTCTGAGGGGAAAACAAGCAGAGCAAAATCACAGCCTCCATTTCCCTTTCCTCCCTAACACTTACTGAATCCATCGTGCAGCTTAATCCTTTGTCTCATGCTTCAGAGAGATGAGCATGGACATTCCTTGCCTCCTAATTCCCTACCCCTCACTCCTCAAGTGATGTCTGGTCCCAGTACTAGGGTGACCTCCTGGAATAGAGTCAAATTCATGAAAGGACTGTAAAAATAAATTCAAAACAAAGAGTTAAAATTCAGGACAAAAAGGCAATTTTACGGACGCATCTGAGGTGTGGCCATATTCCACTACTTTATCAATGCATTTATTTACTATTTTTTATATTGCACTTAATTATTATTTTTATGCACTGTGCTACATGAGGTTGCTTCAAGGTATGCTACATTCAAATTATACATTTATGTCCTTGTTCAGCAGTAAATTGATGCCCTTGAGCACAGTGTCAAGGGCATCACCCCTACCCAAATCTACTCGATCTTTTTGGGAGAGAAAGCAACAGCAAAATTTGACTGTTCCTAAACATTTCATTAACCATGGCAAACAGTTTGGGAAACATTAAGATAAGTGACTTTTTCACATTCTGCTCACATCAACCTCCACTAGACATCAGATCTAAACAGAAAAGTGTGCCAGTCTCACACCTGATGCCAGAATGTGAGGTATCCACAACTTGTCTGTACTTTCACAGCACCAAGAAGACCCTACTGATTCTTATAGTATATATCAGTGACTCTACATTTATCTCAGAACTGGGAACCCGGTAACCAGGCAGACAATTAAAGAGCAGGATGAAATTAAGATTAGATGAGAGATTCATAGCAACTGATTCAAAGGGTCATTGCTAAGAACTGGACAAATAAGAGAGAGAAAAAACAAGGGAGGACAATTTCTAAAATCACATGGCACCTCCATGATTTTCATACATGGAGAGTAGTCTCAGCAAAGTGGCCACAGGCAGGAGAAGCACTGTCAAGTGGTATAATAAGCAGTACCCACCCACCCTGGCAAACTCTCCATTGGTAGTGCTTGTGGGCCCTTGGAAAGTTGGGACCTGAGCAATTCCCCACTCTGCCCTTGTCTTCAAGTGGCTCTGCAGTTCAGCCAACTCTGAACTAATGGTCTGACTCATCCCTAACTGCCAAAAATGTGTAGACTTTTATGAATATTTGGGAAGCAAATTATACAACAAACAAAAAATAAGAGCATGATAAAGACTTTAAAATGTAGGAAGTGTTTCTTTAACAGGTGGAAGTGCTTAATTTTAGTATATTAGATACATCGCATTAATATTTACTTCAAGTATACGTTTCTAAACCTGGACTTTAAAACATTAATTCTCCCTCCTTCTGACAAAGTGTTGAGTGAACAAAGTGAACCAGTTGTCTGATGTTCATTATAGCATGGCCAGTAATGTTTTTATGGCTGGCGGAACACTGCAAACCATTAAAGCATATACAAGTGAGATTTGGGTATAGGGTGAATCTTAAACTGACTTTTCTTAAAAGTGCTCTCAAATGTCACTGTCAATTAAAATAGACAACCGAAGTACGTTAGTTCGACCTAAATCAAACGATTTAGTCATGTGAGTGAGCCAGGATTGGAACCCAGGTTACCCTGTCACACTTAGGGTAACTGACTAGATTGCTTTCTTTTTCCCAATCCCCTTTAGCACCAGAGGGCAGTGGCTTTGTGCAGTTCTGTCAGATGAGCAGTAGACTGTGTTAAGTAAATACAGATTACAGGTTGATTTGATACAATATAAAAGATGGTGCATAGCAAAGTTGAAGAACTGCTGGAAACTATATGCTAACTGGATTTCTCAAACTTAACATAGCTATGTTAACATTGAAAAAGTCAATGTCTATGTGTAGCATGATATGTTCACATATAAAACGAAATTGCATCTCTAATATCACATTCACCTTTCATGAACTCACCATCAACCCTGACCCAGAAATATGTGGTCAGGCAGGCTCTGAGGTCTAGGCCTGAGTTTACTGATTGACAGGTTGTAGGTGGGGCAGCAGGGAGCCGGCAGACAAGCACTCGAACAGGAAACTCAGATGAATGCCACAGGTAGATGCAGCGGCACCACAATGGTCCCAGGAGACTGGCCCCATTTAAGCCCAAATGGTCAGAGGTGTGGGTGCGTTCCCAAAAAGCCACAAAGTCAGATGCCACATGAAGTTAGCAACACTCAACCAAAGAGAACACAGCAAGCACAGTAACTCACCGCAATCATGCATCCCTCATGCCAGACATATGGACAAGGTACCAACTGGCTCTCATTGTGTCCATGCCAGGCCAAGGCTCCCCTGCATTTGTAATCATGGACCTTATTTACAACTCCAAGACAACAACCTGCATTCTTTGCCTAAAATGAATGCTGTAATTGTTTTATGGTTCCCAGAGAAATGTATAAAATACCGCTCAAATCAATTGTACTTTAAGACATTCCTCAGTTCCCCTTTCTGTAACCGTTCTCCCGGCCGTAGTGTTTAATTAAACCAACTGTTCCTGTTTTGCCACAGGCCACTTGCCTTTTGAGGTAAATTCACATTCAAGCAACATTTTAGCGAGCCAGATAGGTGCTGATTGGTACCTCAGATGTGACTGCAGCCGAAGTAAGACCCCCTTCTGGACAGATTCACATTTGCACAACAAGGAAGGTGAGCAGATACCACAGTAGATTCGAAGTTCTGCTGAATCCGTGGGGCGGAGCTCCATCCTGAAGCCCCCATCAGGAGGGTATGAGACTTCATCAAAGCCTGAGTCCCAGTATTTGCCGTACAGTAAACTAGGAAGAAGCATAAAAATGTAACCTTAGCTGCCCAACCACTGACAAAAATCAGGCATTTTACCTATTTTGTGTGTCCGAACTGAGTAATTGCCAAGGTGATCTCAGAGACAGTCAGCGCGCAAGGAAAGGTGAATGTTATTTGTCACTTGGACTGCTGGGTGTGACACAGATGGTATGATTGTCCCCTGGGTGTAATACAGGGTTGATCGCTTGGACCACTGGTTGTGACACAGATAGTACATATAAGACCTGGGTGTGATATAGGGTCCGGTACCTCAACCTTGAGAGGTGACATTCACTTGAACCACTCGGCAAGACATAGATGGTACACATGGGCCTTGGGTGTGATATTGGGCCGGCACCTAAATTTTGAGCGGTGTCTATCACTTGGACCACTGGGCATGACACAGATGGTACGCTTGTGCCCTGGGTGTGAAACTGGGGGCCTGGTGATACCCACAGAGAACTAGTTAATAAAAAAATTCACCCACTTGCTCACAAGATCACCCCGTAATAAAATGCTTTACCGCCATGCACCTAGTATGGCATGGAGTGGCCCAATAGTCCGTAAAACTAATACACCCATGAACAATAACCCTATTTTTTCAAATTAGATACCCTGAGTGGGGCAACCTTCCCGTGCCTCACTAAAATCGCAAAAAGCACAGGTACTCCTAAGAAATAATTGGCGACAACACACACAAGGATGCAATGTTTTCTAAAATAACAAATCAAATCTAGCTCTCATGCAACAAGTCTGTAATCAAGCTGCCCAGTGGACCATCACTTTTTTAGTGGCCACATCAGTACTCCCAAAAGGATCAAGAACTGCAAACTGCACTGTGAACTTTTTTTTGAACTGATAAAGGTAAGAAACCCTCCATCACCAGAGGACTACAGACATCTCCCTTGGATTCATCCCAAGACATGAAGTGTTCACAAACTTATGTATTGTTGTATATTTGTATACCCTATTTTTATTATGGGTGCTGCCGCATCAATTCATTTTCAAAGAACTGCCTAGTCAAATGCTGTTCACCTAGAAGTTGATACAGTGCTTGCGTAGAGACCTCACCCATATCACTTATAATAAACTGAACCCAACACTATTATTCCACATGCGCTACACAGCACCCTCTTACACAACACGATATCGGCACATGACCACCGAGGTTTTAAAGACATCAGCCAGGTAATGTTGCGTCTTTTCACTGATACCGCATCCAGTAGGCACACAGGCTTTACTTGTTCCAAGAGTTAGCCGCTGAAAAAGTAAAATGCCTTCTCCACCTATACCTATGTAGGATTAGGGCCAAGATATAAACCAACAGAGTAGAACTCAATAGAGCAGTAGTGAATCTGACTCTATACGAGACCAATCCCACAGCACTGTACCTTGTCTCCGAACCTAGCAGTATTCAACCTGAGCTAGATAGGATGCACAGAAGGGCACCATAGGGGAGGATAGTGTTTGGCCCAGGACTTTCCAGAAAAGAGATACTGGGAGGTAGCAAAATCACCAAACCGGTGCACAAACATTTCCGCTCCCGCTTCAGTCTGTGGTCCCAAGTGTATTTGGGGCTATCTTCATTTAATAACAAATGGACCCCGTTGTAGGGAGGAGTGAATACCAGCATAGATACCCCACGTCAGGAAATCTGGGATACTGAGGTGGATAGATATACGTGGATTTAAGGAAGGGGCAACCCCTAATTGTACTGAAACGCGCACCGTATTCATTGTGTTGCAGAGATAAATTAACAATTATACTGGGAATAAATTAAAACTGTGGCACAATCTCTCACATTCCGGACATGCAATGGGGCACCTCCACGCTGATGGACACACTCTGGCATTGAGGCATGTTTGCCTACACTCAGCTCGTCCCCAGATGGCGTGGCCTCTGCTCCCTCATCACCGTATACACCCGACCCTTCCGGGAGAAGATCTCAGTTTTACCAACATCTGCTAAAGAAAGATGACTGTGTTGCATCTGGTGCAAGAAAAACGAACTGCTGTTTGGATGGGTTCAGTACTAAGACATTCTAGAAGAACTCAGACTGTTCTCTGATGTACAGATATCAGCAGGAGGGTCTATACCCTTCTTCACCATCCAGAGAAAAGTGAATTCCCACAGGTTACACATAACCTGGTGAGAAATGCTCAAGATGATGAATAGCACTGAGCTTGGCCTTAATTCGATCAAGGAAGTACTGAGAGCCATCTGCCTCATGGCAATGCAACATCAATATGTTTTGCACTTAATGACAAAAATAGATAAAGGGGTGTGTACCAAGATCAGTGCATATTGCTACACCTTTATACCAGGCAATTACAACGGGACTCTGACTCTTACCATCCAAGCATTGCACGATTTAAGAAGAGACATGCATGAGGAGGGAGGTGCCCCGAGCAGGAGTGGTTCACAATCTGGTGCTCCTTGCTCCAATAGTGGCTAACTGGTCTGTACACATCATTGTACCCGTTTTTATGATTAATGTTTCAGTGTGGTTTCCTGCTGCAAAATTGCAGTCCTCAAATTGGATAGAATGCAGGTAACTAGGGAAGTAGTAATAGTCAAGACTGAAGAACAACAAGCCTCCAGTAATGTGACAGACATATGAAGTATTGGTTAGATAGTGTAGTTGAAATTTCAACTAGAGTAGGGAATGTTAATATTGAAAATGCCGCTGTGCACCGTGATAAGTTGACATATACAATGACGTTGTATCACTATCAAATTCACCCATTGTGAACTCTCCATCAATCTTGACCCAGAAATATGTGATCAGGCAGGCTCTGAGACCCAGGTGTGGGGGTTACTTATTGACATGTCCCAGGTGGGGCAGCACATCGACGGCAGACAAATGTGTGAACAGGAAACTCATATCAATCCCATAGATAGGCGCAACACCACCACAGTGGTCCCAGGAGATTGGCCTCAATAAAGCACATATGGGCGGAGATGTGCACGCAATCCCAAAACACAAAGTGAGATGCCACATGAAGTTAGGAACACTCAGCTAATCAGAAAATAGCACACACATTAACATGCTGTGATTATGCACCCCTCGTGCCGGACATCCGAACACATTACCCACTGGCCCTCATTATGTCAACGCAAGGCCGAAGCCCACCTGCATTTATTATCAGGGACCTTATTTACGCCTCCAAGACAACCCTGCATTCTTTACTTAAAAAGGAATGCTGCCATTGTTTTATGGTACCAAGAAAAATGCATGAAACACTGTTCAGATCGATTGTACTTTGAGACAGTCCTCAGACCCTGTTTCTGTAACTGTTCTTCCGGCCATAGTGTTTAATTAAACCATCTGTTCCTGTTTTGCCAAATGCCTCTTGTCTTTTATTTTTTTCAAAGTAGATTCACATTTGAGCAACAACTAGTCAATGCAGTAATCGATGTGCATTAAAAAAGAAAGTATGGATATTGTGATCGTGAGTGCAACTGGGACGGACTGAGTGAGCATGGAGGCTGAATCATAAGTGTGGCAAAAAAGAATAAAATATTCTGTGACTGTTTTGTTTCTATTTCCCCATCAGGATAATTGCATATTAACACCTTACATGAAAAATAAATGCAACTTAAACTAATCAGTGGGAAATAAACTATTTTATATTATGAAACCTCTGAGTAATTTGATCACTGCAGATGTATGTGTGGGCAACCACAGGCACATGGAATTGAATCTTGTTTGGTTAGCATGTAATAGTGACTTATGTATTTTTAGTGCCAAGAGGCCCCTGCCCGTCACAGAAGGGACTGAATGTGTAGGTCACTATTTTAAATTTGCAATACACACAGCATAAAATTGGCTGCCACAAAATGTGGAAATACTTTTAGGTTAAAGACAACAGTTTTCAAAGTGTAGATTTTAATAATATGCGACTGCAGATAGTCCAAACAGTTTTATAACTGTCCATTAGAAGTACACACTTCACAGCTCATCTTGGAACACCCTAACAATACCAAAAAAAAAAAAAAAAAAAAAAGAATCGCTCAATGAAGGCAGCTTAAAGTGAACTCTATTAATTAACACCTATAGGGGTATTCAGGCAGCCTTTACTGCGCAGATTACCAATTGCACACATTTCCATTTCATTGAGGCAGCCTGCACCTTAGCAAAAAGGCAGGTTTCTAGTTTAGTTGTCTGCCACTCCCTGGGGATCACTGTATGGGAGCCCCCCCTCCCTTCTGCTTCAGCTGAGACATTTCAGCGTTTGGAGTTAATATTGATCCTTTAGCACAAAGGCTAAAATTATGGACAGATGCCATCCTTGGAAACTTTCTTCATGTACAAAGGACATGAAAGTAAATTTGCATACAGTTTGTGTAAACTGAGATCAATTCTCTGACTCATTAGAGCTACCCACTTATCAGTTGAGCTATAGCAAAGCTTGACTGAGAAACAAATGCAGCTGCTGTACAAAACTGTACCAGTCCACGTTGCGCTTAGCCTCACTCTATGAACCACTCAAAATCCTATTGCTATCCCATGCAGCACTTTTATTTAAAGGATATATTTATTGACAATTTTAATATGCAGATCAGTTATCAATATACAGCATGTTGCTGTGCATATACATTGGGAAGCATTATGAACAATTTACACTGTCAGCGGACATCATACACATCACTGCACTCTAATGGGCAGGTACCCCACTGGACAGTTTGTGGCTGCAGTGATCATAGAATATGTTCTGGGTCCTCAGAATAATTCAATGCTTCTGAGTTTCTCTGACCTTGAAGTGGCGTTGCAGACTTTTCAAAATGTAGTCATGCCATATATCAATATATATCTAAATATTACCCATTTGAGTAAACTACAAAACTGATAATAGGAGTAGTCTCTATCTAGGGGGTGGCGTATGCCACACCTCATCCTTGATCCAATTGACCAACCCATGTAGATAGCCTTGCGGCCACTCTAAAAGGGTGAGCCGCCCCGCACAGCTGTGCGGGAGCAGTCCAAGTCTGTGTCTAGGACACTGTTAAAGTCTCCTCCTATGAGGAACGTTCCCCCAGGGGAAGTGGCCATTTGGTAGTTAAGATATGTAGGAAGGAGGGTTTAGACTTGATTAGGGGCATATTCCACTACCACCATGATAGGCTTACATGCAAGTGACCCTCTACAAAGACATACCGCCCATCGTCATCCATCACCACCCTTGTTGCATCCAGTGGGACCCCCGCCCACACCCAGATCGGTGTACCATAGGCGTACGTACGCAGAGTCAACAGTTGCAAACAATTGCCCCTGCAGCACTGACTGAAGTGATCCACCTCTACCTGTGTGAGGTGCGCTTCCTGCAGCATAAACACGTGTTCCCCCTGTCTCTTTAAGTAGGGCAGGATTTTATACCTTTTAGTCAAGGATCCCAACCCCCACACATTGCAGGTCTTTAATGTGAGTGCAGGCAGCAGCACAAGCAAATGGAAGTGAATCTTACATTCTGCTGGCAAATAAGCCACCTATCATTCCCATAGACCACACCAAGCAACACGAGACAATAGGCACATTTCCACCAGGGACCGCGTAGGACATAACAAATGAACAAAATCCCAACTTCCCACCCAAGGACAGTAAGGCAACGGCCGGCCACCCAAACTGTGTATAATAGCTGTAATGTGTCGTGAAACCAAACCGCCGCCTCTGTGTTGAAGAGGCAGCAAGGAGGGTGTTGCAGGTCGTGAACTCGGGTGTCGCTCCGCAACCTTGCTTGGCCCCTTCAGGATACATTCCAGTACGTGCACTCTGTGTCGACATTCAGTTAGTTCATCATAGTCCATTTAAATGATGTCTTCGGAGCACTGGGGCATCACATGAGCAAAGTCTTCCGGCGTACCGGCTTGAGTCAGAGTCAGACGGGTGGGCATCTGCGCCATAGTTAGGGTCATTCTTCTCCTCCTCCTTATCTGATACGTTGGCCTCAGTCAGTGAGGCTGTTGCATGGAATGCTGACAGTTTCCCCTCCTCGGAATGGGTCGGTGTGGGCTTGTTGAGCAGAGTTTGGCAGACACTGCTCCTGGATCGTCTTTTATGACATTGGATGTTCTCAGTCACCTCCACCTGGGATCTGTCTGTGCCAGATTTGTATTTTCCAGCCATGCCCAGGTCTCCTCAGGGTCCTGACAGAAATGTGTGGTTCTATCCACCATCAACTTCAGTCTAGAGGGGAAGAGCAAAGCATGAGATATCTCCCTCATCTCAAAGTGCTCTTTTCATCCCCAGGAAGGAGGCGTGTTTAGACTGCAGAGCTGCTGTAATGTCTGGGAACAAATTGGCCTGTCCCCCTTCCACTCTGAAGGGTCCAGGTTCACATGCCCACCGAAGCAGCAGATCACGGTCACAATTAGTGAAGGAGTTTAGTCATACCGGGCATGGGCGGCCTACCAGGCGGTGGCTGACACGCTGGAGCTTGGTGCACTCTCTCAAGAGCAACAAGGGTGTGAGGCTGTCTGCATCCATAAGTGCGCAGCCATGGCTCCAGGAATTCCACCATGTTCTTTCTTTCCATGCCCTCCGGCAAACCAACAATACAGATGTTGTTACTTCAACTGCGTCCTTCACCATCCTCCGCCCTGCGCTCCAGTCGATCTACTCTGTCCACTAGCTGCAACACCTGGAGTTTCAGCGCTTGATGGGATGGTTGCAGGTCAGCTACCGAAGACTCCACATCCCTCACATTATCTGAAAGCTCCTAATGATCAGTGCACAGCAAACCTAGCTCAACAGTGACTTTGCCTATGTCTTGTTGCAGGGTAAGCGTGGAGTCCTCAGTGGCCCCAAATATTTTGTTGAGGGTGCCACGCATTCCCTCTGTCATGGAGTCTGCATTCATCCCCGAGGCAGGAGTGCCTTTCAAGTCATCGGGGATGGGCCCTTCCTGTCCCTGCACTTTGGGCTTTGGTTTCCCCATTACAGTCACCATCTGGGGCCACAGCCTTGCACCAATGTCTTACCCCCCTCAGCAAATCAGGTTCAGTGTCTTCTACATAGGGCCACGGCAGGACCATCCGTCACTCAGAACAGTGGTGGCGCAGTGCCCTCTCTACAGAGTTCAAGAGTTGCACTCTGGTGCCAGCTCCATGCACTCACCCCTCATGAGTCCACCAAAGTTTTCAGTGTCTCTTTTCCCGGCAGTAATAGGGTAGTACAGCATGTCTCTTCCCAAGTACATAGCCCTGCCACAACCAAGGGCATACAACAAAGTTGAGACTGCGTCGTCTTGCGCCATCAACCGGTCAGAGCCCCACAAGTGAGCCACCATCCGTTACGTTCCCCCCAAGACACTGTCAATTTTCTCATTTGGCCACCTGCCCCAATGAAGTAGCATGAGGGTGTCAGGGTCCGAGTGGGGCATGTATGCCATTCAGCAGTGGTCCGTGGCTCAGGAGGGGGGTGTCCACACTTCCTCGTCATCCCATTCAGCTCATCACCCCTTCCATGGGTGGCAGCGGAGCCCAACTCTGCTCTCACAGTCGCTTAAATGGTCTATGCGCTGGCCCAGTCGGCTTCCGCCTCGGGCCGCTGACAGGGATGTTACATAGCCCCTCAACTCACAGCTCTGCACTCACCACTGCCTGGATCTAGTGGGAGAGTCCCAGTGTGTAGGGAACATGCCTCCAGCCCCAGGTGCAGACAACAACTATCAGGGTGCCAGTGGGGGCTCCTCAATAGGCCTCTGCTGTCTCCATGCAGGCGTCACCTCACTGTGCTGCCTCTGCAGAGCATCAGATCTAGTCCAATCCCCATCACCCTGCCCCCGTTGGGCCTCCCACTACTCCTCTGCTCCGCTGCCCTTCTTTGCCACCATTGGTTCTCCGTTGTCTCGGGCCATTTAGTCCCTGACTCATGCCACTCTCCACCCAGCAGTCACACTACCTCCAACAGTGTGAGACGGTCCAGGCAGGTGGCAAGGGGGCATGTTGGGATTAATCAAGTCACAACGGTGCTGATCACCCACTATGATGACAGCAATAGGTAGGATTTTGTGGGCCGGCACGGAACAGCAAGATTAAGCGTCTGCCATGTTGGCCGTCTTGGCCACTCACCCCCATGCAGCACTTTTATAATACTCATTGGTCCTGCAAAACTTTATGATCGGAAGCTTGAATCATTTATAACATAAAAAATATATGAGAGCTAATCTTCGATTTTTAAATTTTTAACTTTGTGCAGCAGACATCTAGTGGTTGAAATCGCTGGACAGAAGTCCATGTTAATTGTCAAGTATTCTCTACAGCTTCCCTGGCCATGCTTTCCAATCGTTCCATGGTTAAATTTAGGCTAAAACTGGAATTTGATTTTATATCATTAGCAAAATGTTCAACGGAGCGGCATTGTCAATGGAAATGTGTCTTTATTATCAATCCAGTATTTTTGTCAGACATAATCATTCAATAAAGAGACAATGTATTCGTGTGAAGGCTGCACTTGCTTGGGTTGTCATGTTTTGGGTTTAACCTTGTTTATTGCTTTTGAAGTGTCCGTTAGGTATTTGTTTGGTTTTTTTATTGCTGCAGATCAATTGTGACTGTTTGAGTGCAAGGTATATTACAAACCGTATTACTGGTTCAATTGGATTTAGAAAACTAGAGCTCCCATGTTAGAAAGTGGTGTAGGTGATGCAGTGTTCAACTTAAGCTGTACATAGTTGTAGTTGAGGTGGAAAGCCAGGGAATAACATTGGATTTCCAAGACATTTTCAAAACAAGCGTTTGCAGTGCTATAGATCTCACAATTGTTTGAGTTAGAGCTATTGGCAATGTAAATGCTTAGCTAGACTTTTCTTGTCACATAAATTGGTCCACCCTGCTGCATAATTTGGTCCTCTGCCACATAATTCCAGCAATGTCAGCACCTGTAGCCCACACATGTGGCTATGCGCATTTTACGTGATAAACAAAGACTGGATGAGCCCAACATGTGACGGATACTATGATTGTATTCTTTGTAAAGCACCCGCACTGGAGAGCGTGACATTGGGAAAGCCAACTCCTGCGTGTGTGAGCACCCCCAATGAATGCTTATGGCCCCTCCAAGCCAAGAGGCAAAAGGAGAAAAAAAAAAACAGCCCACCACGTCTGACCCAGGAGCTTCTTCTCTGATTACACATAATGCGGTAAATCCTCCTCTGCAGGACGGGGCCTTAGTCAAGGTCTCCGTCTCGTCCTGCATGGAATTTAAAAACAATTCCTGATACTTGTGCACACTACGTGAATATTGCAGCAGTAGTCACTATTGTGGGCCCTAGGAGGCCGAAAATAACATTAATGGATAATGTACACTGCATAAAGCAAAACACCCAAATCGTTGAAAACACATGAATTCCCCCACGTCACAATAATTTGGACTGCCCTCACTAGAATATTGAGAGTAATGCATCTGTGCTTGCACTAGGAGTTATACGGTAATCCCCTAAACTCTGTGAACACACAAGGATTAGGGAAATAAGTGGGTGTCCGAGCACCATCACACCTACTACAGGGGTTACAGTGATGAGTTGGGAGAGTGCTAGGGTGAGCACTATATATATTAAAAATAATATCCAGTATCACTTATCTTTATCAATTTTTATGTTTCTGTGCTTTTTTGCATTGATACTGACCAGTTAAGAAAGCAAATGAAGCACACAAAGCATGGATGCAAGAGATTACGGTGTAACGAGATTTAAGCTCACTTCAGGGTAGACGAGGGTTAGGCAATGTGTTCTTTTAATCTTCATGAGTTCGAGAGCACTCAAGATCAGGGTCGTCATTGTGGTCTTTCCTCTGCCCGATATGAAACAACCCAAGGATACAGTATCTGAAGGTACATACGAGGGAGTGCGCAATATTAGCACCTCTAGTCCACACACGTGGCTACGTGCGTGGTATACACATATTATGTGCTAGACAAAAATAAATCGATAAACCCAACAAAGTGCCTGATGTCATGATTGCATACTTTGTACAGGCACCCACACCGTAGCACATGACATTGGTAAAGCCAACTCCTTTGTGCGCGAACCCCTCAAGTGAAAGTTTACAGCCCCACAAAGCCAAGAATCAAAAGAAAAAAGTAGTGCGCCCACACTAAAGTATATGGTCGATCATGCTTTAATCTATGTACCAGGGTCAGTCTGCACGATGTAACAAAACAGCCTCAAGGTGGGACAAACGTTAATCATTTACCAAGTATATCAAGGGATTTTTGAAAGAGAGTACCAGGAAGAAATGAAATGATGGCTGTGAGATGGGTGTGGTTAGAGCCCATAGAATAGATAGCAACATGTCAAAAAGAGCATTGCATGCACGCTGCTTTGCTCACCCTAAAAATGAATAGCCAGCAGAGGATCCCCAAGACATAGTGCCAGATGTTTTGAAACCTCACCTATAACCAAAGACGAAAATAAACATCTACATCTTGGCCTCCCAAACCGCTTGATAACAGTACACACGAGTACCTCATCTGAAAGCATCGCTACTTGTCTAGAAAAGCAAAGAAACGCCTGAAGAAGTGGGCAAAGAAATTATCTACAGGACTCCACACACAAAGAGCCTCTTGTGACCAGGTTCATGCAGCATCCCTAATAAGCCACACCCAGGATCAGGCTTCCCAGGAAACAGACGCATCTGTCACGGTACAATTTAGCCCCTCGAGTTGCCACACCTTATAGGAATCAACAACAGCCACCTGGAAAAACTTTGTACTAGCCCAAAGTATATTGGCAGAAGCAGACCAATTTGCTAATGGGAGTGTCTGAGTCTAGGCTCCCCGATGAGGAAATGCTTCCACATATGTTGTCAAGAAGCTCCAGCAAAAGATCGGTGCAACAGCAAGGGAGAAGCCTACTAAGAGGGACTTCATCTGAACCATCCAGTAATTGCACTCCTAATCTGATAATTAGATGCTTCTTCTCCCCAAAGAAGACAATGACTGAATGCAGAACAACCGCAGACTCGCCAGTCTCACATCCTACAAGTGACTGGAGCTGCCTAGCTGTTAGCCTGGCAGGGAAGAACCTAACTCAGTCCTAGCATTCAGGGAGCAAATTGAATGGCACTTCGCAATAAAAACAACAGAGAATCCCCTATCAATCATATCCTCCAACGTATTCGGGCTCAAGATTACCATTGCTCAAGAGTACCATTAACAATAGAGAAGCTCTAGAATTTCTCCAGATAGACCATCTGCTATGGTTGTGAAGAACCTGGTCACTGTCCTTGCAACTAACCCTGGGGTTTGCAAATTCTGGCTCCCCGCTAAAAAGCCCAACCTGTTTGGTATACCTTCTGGAGGTCTATCTATGTCAAGCTGGCATTGGTCATAACAGTAAAAATCACCCTGTGCACGGACATGGCACAGGCCGTATTGCTGTCAGGTCTGAAGACGAGTGTGCACACTACAGTGATAATGTTAATAAACGTGTAATTCAACTGTAAAGTTAACTCAAGGCAAGACAAGATGAAAAAACTCATGGGTAACCTGGAAGAACTATTGTAAGCACATCCTACCTAATAGATTTTCATCACTGGTGACTTCAACACATGCAATATAAGGGCCAAGCTGAAGAGCAATTGCCCAGCCTATCCCATAGGCAACATTCTAAACACATGACTTAAAACACATCAACTGAAGTTGGTGAAAGACTGATTCCCACCTGTAAGCATACCTAAATCTTACAATAACCCCTTCGCTGTCAGGCCTTTTTTTGGCTATATGGGGCAATTCGCACTTTGGCCCCTATAATGTTTTGTTCACATAAGCGACCCATGACAAATTTGTGTCCTTTTTTTTTTTAACATCATAGGGATTCTAGAAGTACCCAGAGTTTTTGGGTTCCTCTGGAGGAGACCAAGAAATTAGCCAAAATACTGTGAAAATGTTGTTTAAAAAAAAAATGGGGGAAAAAGGGCTGCAGAAGGAGGCATGTGTTTTTTGTCCCTGAAAATGGCATCAGTTAGTGACAGAAATGGGTATGAAAACAATGCTGGATCGTAAACCACTAAACATTTCTAAAAAGTCTTTTAAATTCGAAATTCAGCAAGGGGTAATTTAAGTAGATCCTTCAACATTTTCCTACAGAAAATAACCTCTGAAATAAAATATTGAAGTGGAGCTGAAAATGTCTTACATTTGGAAGGAAAAAATGTATAGAAAGATAAGGGGCAATAACACTTGTTCTGCTATTCTGTGCTCCTCCAAGTCTCCCAATAAAAATGGTACCTCACTTGTGTGGGTAGGCCTAGTGCCCGCAACAGGAAATGCCCCAAAACACAACGTGGACACATCACATTTTCCTAAAGAAAACTGACCTGGTTTTTGCAAAGTGCCTAACTGTGGATTTTGGCCTCTAGCTCAGCCAACACCTAGGTAAACCTAGCAAACCTACACATGTTTTAAAACTAGACACCTAGGGGAATCCAGCATGTGATGACTTGTGGGGCTATGACCAGTTTCTATTACCCAGAATCCTTTGCAAACCTCAAAAATCGGCAAAACAAAAACTTTCCTCACATTTTGATGATGTGAAGTTCTGGAATCTAAGGGGAGCCACAAATGTCCTTCCTCCTAGCATTCCCCCAAGTCTCCCGATAAAAAATGCTATCTCACTCGTGTGGGTAGGCCTAGTGCCTGCGACAGGAAACACCTCAAAAACACAACATGGACCCATCAAAATGATCTTTTATCAAACTACCTGTTTTTGCAGGAAGGGGGTGGGGACTAGCATTTTTAGTCCATGCTGTGGCAGTTATCTAGGGAAACCTACCAAACCCAGACATTTTTAGAAATTAGTCACCCAGTGGAGTCCAGGGAGGTATGGCTTGCAGGAGTCCTCCAACATTTTCCAAACGCAAAAATTGCGAAAAGAAACGCACTCAGGGTATGTTAAAAAGACCTCTCACCCACCAACCAAGTCGGTGGCATGCTTCATCTCTGGGGTCCCGCCCGAGACATCTAGCATGTCACGGGTGTGCCACGACGCCTGATTACAGGGGAGCAGGTTTTGTCATTTTTACCCACACATACTGGTTGGATTTGGCAAGAGGGTGAGTGATAGTTCAGTAGATCACATTTTATCAACAAGAGATTTCACAAAAATGAAATGCACTGTTAATAACTGAAAGGCCAAAAAACTGAACCAATGACTCGCAGCTAGTGAGCTGTAAAGCCTCGTCAAGGCACCAACTGCTGTACAGTCCATTGACACACCTTTCATACATGACCTGCACAAGACCCTTCAATCCGCCAGCTGTGGGCCCAGCACATTACAGCGCTTGCATCAGCAGACAGCACCATTCAAGGGCCCAACACTTTCATACACCCACATGCAGATACAGCAATCACACCAGCTGATGGAAATGTGTGGACTGGCGTTTGGCTGGCCTTGTGTTGCAGGGGCCAACAGCAAGTCATTATTTACACCGCCAGCCAAGCGCCACTCCGCGCACACCGCCAGCTAAGCGCCACTCCGCGCGCACCGCCAGCCAAGCGCCACTCCGCGCACACCGCCAGCCAAGCGCCACTCCGCGCACACCGCCAGCCAAGCGCCACTCCGCGAACACCGCCAGCCAACTGCTAGTCCATGCACACCGCCTGTCAAGCGCCACTCCATGCACACCGCCATCACTTCTTTTTCCCTAAACCACTAAATAATTAGAAATAAGTACAAAACTACAAACCCAAAAGCTCTAACTAAATACATGACCGAAATGCCAACTGTGAAACTGAACATATGAAAATATAAAACAGGCAGTGTACACTCACAGTAGTTCCCAGTAATTCTTCTGGGTGTGGTAACTCCTGAAACAGCCAGCCACACACAGCCCAGGCTTTGAAAGACAGTCTGGGCAGTATATCTGACTCTCCCTCCGGATACCTCTTCAGGCACAGACTCTACATTTCTTAGTGGGCAAGTCTTTTTTGGGTGTGGGAAGAATGTGATCAGGAAAGGGGCGATGTTTCAATCTAGCCACATCCTCCACCACTGCTACCCCAGGAGCTCTTGCCTGTTCCACTGCAATAAGGCTTTCTATCACTGACTCCTGAAATTTTACAAATGTATTCCTTGACTCAGGGGAACAATCCTTGAACACAATAAAAGCATTAAAAGTTGCCAAATAAAACAAATGGATGGCCAACTTATTATACCACATGTAAGACTTACGAAGAGCAGTGTAAGGTTCCAACCTCTGATCTATCTACTCTATCAACACCACCCATGTGCTTATTGTAGTCCAAAATGCACGCAGGTTTGCGCACTTCCGCAACCTGACCCCAAACAGTCACAGGGGAAGTACTCTCATTGTTGATGGTAGTTAGCATGGAGACATCCCTCCTGTCTGAAAACTTCAGAGCTAGCAGCTCATTACTATGCAAGGCACTGCACTGTCCCCTCTCTAATTTTTTTACAGACAAGCTCCCTTGGATAGCCTTTCAGGTTAGAACGGATTGTGCAACAAGCAGCAGTGTCCACTCTGAACAATTCCTTGAACAACTGCACTCCAGTGTAGAAGTTATCTACATACAAATGGTGACCTTTGTTAAACAGTCTACCAAGATGCCACACAATTGTCTCCCTAACTCCAAAAGTGGGCGGACAACCAGGGGTGTCAATACTGGAATCCCTACCAGTATTGACCCAGAAATTATAAACACATTCTGTACTACTTTCAGACAACATATACATTTTAATTCCATACTGTGCCCTCTTGCTAGGAATGTACTGCTTAAAAACCAAATGCCCCTTGAACACAACCAATGACTCGTCCACACTTATTTCTTTGCCTAGGACATACACCTCTGAAAACCGAGCAACAAAATAATCAAGGACAGGCCTAATCTTAAAAAGACAGTCACAATCAGGGTGATCTTGTGGCAAGTCTAAAGCATTGTCCACAAAATGCAGCATCCGAAGAAGCAAATAATGATTACGAGTCATGGTTGCAGGAAGTATAGCTGTTGCCATCAAGGGACTAGTAGACCAATAAGAAGCCAAGTGACTGCTTCCTTATCAACCCCATCAAAAAAGTCAAACCCAAGAACTTTTTCATCTCTTCCAGATTTGTGGAAATCCACTGGGTAGCTCTAGACTGAGCCCCAAGTCTGGCAGCGTTGTCCCTCAAATACTGCTCCGCATACATATTAGTCTGCTCAACAATCTCTTCCAAAAATACATTATCCATAAATAACAAAATGAAGTTGACAGGCAAAAGGTTTTCTGTATTTACTCTACGCCCCGGGAGACCAGTAAAGGCAGGCATCTGTGGCTGCTCCATGTTTGGGGCAACCCAGGTGTCCGGTTTTCCAATGGGAAACCTTTCAGCCCCAGTTTGCTGCACTATTGGCACATCAGTGTCCTCCTCTAACACAGGCACTTCATCAGCACTGAGAGTAGCCTCCTCATCAGAAGATTCCTCTCAGAAAACTTACTGCCAGAATCTCTCCCTTCCGCCACTGCCTCAGATGCAGAGTCAGTCTCAAAATCATGGTCACAAGACAAATAAAAAAGCATGCCTACAACCTGCTGAGCAGTCACTCTGCGGCTACCCATGATCCTTTCTAAGAAGTGTAACTTGACAAATGCACCAACAACAACCAGCACTGTCTAAAATAAGTAATACAGTGTGGCTTTATCACAAAGTTATGTATTCAAAAACTATACCACTCGCTTGAAAAAGTTAGACTCACCAGCAACTACTCTGCACAGACACAGAAATCACCAGGCATATCTCACTAAAAAAGAAAAAAGAAAAAAGAAACGCAAATTAGACATAAGACAACACAAATATCATTGTGCACAAATCTAAGGACAATTTCACACACAATCCTGCATTTAGTACACCACCTACAAACATGCCATTCATGCGTGGCAACAGTACTCATTTGGAGTAAATTGTTTTTACTTACCTAAAACATGCAACTACGCAGACCGCAGGTCAACCACTGCCAAAACCCTAAGGAGCCACAACAAAGGAAGCAAAAGCTTTGAACTAGAACAAAAAGGAGAAATAAACGATTACAATCACAAATGCAAATACTTCGCCAGTTGACAAACACCCTGCCTCCAAGCATTTAGAAATTCCCTGGTGCCTAAGTGGATTCTGCCCCCCTTGGGGGCATATGGTCCTACAAAAAATAGGCCAATCTTCCCCCAAGGGGGGACAGAAATGGCCAACAGTTCTGTGCCCCCCAACACAAAAAAAAACAATGAAAAAAAAAAAAAAACTGCCTTCCTGGCGGCTTCTGCAGATGGGCCAAAAAAAAAACTTATCTGCCCGCCAAGGGGTGCAGAAATGGCCTTCAGTAATGTGCCCCCTCTGGGGGTGACCCTTGCCAAAGGGCCCCCCCCCAAAACACACACGAGATCCCTGGTGCCTAAGCGGATTCTGCCCCCCTTAGGTGCAGATGGGTCCTAAGAAAATAGGGGGGGGTAGAAATGGCCAACAGTTATATGCCCCCTTTTGGGGGTGACCCCTGCAAAATGGGGCACCCCGCACCCCACCAAACACAAAAAAGAAAACAAAGGAGAAAAAAAAATCCCTGGCGTCTTGGTGGCTCCTGCCCCTCTTGGGGCAGATGGGCCTAAAAAAAAAATAATAATAGGCTAATCTGCCAGAAATGGCCTGCAGTAATATGCCCCCTGGGAGGTGACCTTGCCAAAGAGGCCATACCCCACTGCCCCCTCCTCTACCCCCCCCTCCCCCGGGTGCAGGATGAGCTGCTCTCATCCCTGGCACACGGGAACCGTGTCCGAGGGCGAGACCAGCTCGTCCACAACACCCAGAGGGATAATGTCTAAAAACTTGACCTTGTGTTTAAGATCAAGGTCCTCTTGAACCAACTCCTTCACTTTTCAATCTCCCACTGTCTGTTATTATATCTGTAGTCACTCAACCCCTACAAACTAAACACACTGGGCTCTTCCACAGGGGAAGAAATCCACAATCTTCCAAAAATAATAACATTGAGTCTGGCAAATTGGAAAAGCGGTTGGCTGCAGGAGAATATTAACTGCTCCGGAGCCGACATATCTATGCAACGGCCAGTAAAAGCCCTGCACAAACTACTTCGAAAAAGAACAAACAGCATTCATCAGTCCACCAATGTAAAGGAGTGCCACCTCAAATAATGATAGTGCTGAGGTGAAATAGGGCAAAAGAGCTTTGGGGCTTGGGACTTACTAATGCAAATTAATTGGAAGTGAGGAGCCTCCTAATAAATATGCTACTGCTAGAAAACTAGACAACCAGCTCAGATTGCAGGATAGAAAAAACAAGGAATGCAATGGCTGCACATGTACAGCCTCTTGAAATACCACAACCAGGCTGAATTCTGGCTGTATATTAACAATTTAAATGGTCATTCCTGTGACCGATACAATGGAGTTCCCTCTGACTTATGGATCAAACACGTTCAAGTACTGTAGTGCATGCCTCCTAACAGAGTCACTCGTGTGAATTATCTTGAGCCGCATGGTCAAAAACATGGGAAGACACAGTAGAAGTCCTCCTGCAAAGGATTGATCATCCATCCTAAAATAAAAGGATGGCAATACAAATCCATCAAATTACAGAATGATTGCTGTGCTGTACATTGAAGCCAAGGCATACGCAAGTCTATTACTAAATGACTCTGACTTCTTGGTCAGAAATGAGGGAATCTTGCCTTTTTATCAATCAGCCTTCAGAGAAGGGGCTTTAAATACGGATAAAATCAGGGCACTAGCATATTTGGTGGAGCGGGCGACTCTGCTGAACAATCATCTCTTTTTGACACGCTTTGTCAATTATTTTTGCAGCTTTCAAATACCTGGACCTCGACAGGAAAATCCTCTGTTACAAATTAAACAGCCGGGGAATTCTGAAAAATCTACTAGACGCCATGATTGCACTCTACTCTCAAACCTGGGTGTGAATTAAGCTGTACGCAAAATGCAGCAACTCCTGAAATGTCCGCAGAACAAGGCCTAAAACGAGGATGTGTTCTTGCACCCATGCTCTTTAATCTGTACACCACTGACCTAGGAAAATCCTTAAAAGATGCAAACCTGCTGGTGCCTAAAATTGGCCAAGAGCGTATTTTCCTGATGCAGTACGCAGACGACCTGGTATTAACAGATCAAACAAAAGCAGGAATGCAGAGAACTCTGGATGTCCCAAATAACTATCAACAAAAAATGGGCGGGGAACTGCAAGAAGACAAAGGTTGTCATATTTGGGGGCTATCCTAACAAACACAGGCTACAGTGGAGATTAGGAAACTTGAGAATACAGAGTGCCCCCAACTAGAATTACCTGGGTGTGGGGTTTGCGAACCTAAGCTGCATATCACTCACACAAAAGACAAGCATTTGCAATGCAACAGGTCTCGCGTTCGCTCATGTTAGAGCTGATAGCGTTGTAAACTCCTAACCCGACTTTTCACGTATCGGCAAAAGTGCACTTATGTACGTAACCCAAAAAAGTGCAATTAACTGTCTAAAGCGCTCGACTTCTGCCAAGCGAAATCGTTCTAGGAAAATAGAGAAAAAGTAGTCCACGAGCCGGACAGAAAACAGCGAGCCTCGCATGTTTTCTGTACTTGGTCGATGCGCTCGAGGAGGGCTAGCCACCGGAAAAGGCATGACGTATGCATGCCTTCGACTAATGAAAGCAAGCAGATTTTAATAGGCAAGCCCACAAACCAATGAAAAACACTGACGTGACGTCGACAGGGCTCTGAGGCCTTTTCTAATACCTAAAGCATCTTGCTGCGATACGCATGCGCGAGCGCATGCAACGCAGGCTTGACCCTAAAAAGGGCAGGGCAGTGACCTATGCCCTTTGTAAACTGCACTCTACTTTACATAGCCCAAACACTTAAGCCATACGGAAGGCAATAAGTGCAGAACTCTTACCCTCCCTCACCTATGACTAAATAGCGTTCCTGGGGGCCTTACAGACATTACCAGGGGGCACAGTGCCGCACTTACAAATGCATCTTCCAAATCCCTTCACGCATCTTCAGTTCTCTGGTATGCCTTGAGTTCGGTCTGAATAAGCAATCTCTTGAGAAGTGGGCAGCCATTGTCTGGTACTATTGCAGAGCCCATGTTTTACCTCCCAATACAATGAAAGCAATTCTGAGGGATATTTTCACAATTGGTAAGAATTCTTGGTCAGATAATCTGAATACAGATCGCTCCAACTTAAATTTGGTAATGACAAAATGGGAAAACTTTGCAAATCATTCTATGGCCTTAAAAACTACTGAAAAAACTAGTTTGGCTCTTATCCAAACAGGAACACCTTAAATTTATCAAAGATTCTAATAGTAACAACCAGGTTATACAAAACTTGCTCAAAGAAAAGCTCCACCAGCCATACTTGAAATGTGCGCTAAGTAAGCCAATGCTTAAGTGGATTCTCTTTGCAAAACTTATAGCTCTTCCAATCAAAGATCTAAATGCCCGCTGGAAGTCATTTAAAAACATTGACACTTGCAGACTATTTCACCTAAAGAAGGAATTCTTGGACCATCTAGTCTGTATATGTCCGGTTCTTCTAAATGCATGCCGCACTTTATTAAAACCCATTCATGCAAGGAAGTTTATACCCTGCTTTTTAACTTGGAAACCCCTGTGGAGTTGGCAACCTTTTCCAAATTTTTTGATCTAACACGAAAACTTCTAACCAGCCAGGCACATAGACACACTGATGCTCCAGCCAACTCACTTAAACTCAGTACGGTCCAGAATAGTGATAACCTAGAAGTATAAATGGGACTATGTTCTTACAACCGGCACTGTGCAGTTTAAGATCTGGATTGGTTACAACATAAGTTCCTGCACATCCAGCTGGTCCTTTTGGCTCGATAGATTTGGCCTGGCCTACACAGTAATGTATTCCACTCCATGTGGCTCCTTTTAGAAGCACCCAGACTCCACCCAAAAGATCACGATTAATCCAAGGGGTGTCCGGCAGCTTTTATTGTATATCACTAGGTTTTGATATAGGTTAAGCATTTGCTTTTTAACTGTATTTCTGTAACACATTTTGTTACAATGTGCTACAATTATATTTTAGGGCACACAAGAGAACCCTTGAAGTTTTTTAATGATTATCATTTGTTTTAATCTAATTTTGTGTGCATTGAAACTTTGCTACAATTATAATTAATTGAATCAAATGAAGTATCCATCTGCCAAACTCTAAATCAAGCCCTAGGTTTTAAGCATAAGCGTGTGAAAGATGACTCTGATCTCCGATGCACTACAGCAGTTTGACAGTGATGCAGTGGGCCTTGGTGGGCAAGGGGGAACTTTGAGCCCTTTGGCACTATTTTTAATCTTAAATTTTAAAAACTGATAACTATTCTACTGATTGGATTTTTGTCATTTTGGCATCAGTTCATTTAAAATCCGCTCTGTTTTTCTAAATTGGTTTGGGTTATTCTTGTGCTGTTTTCACTTTATTATCATTGGAGTACTGTATACATACTCTGCATTTTGCCTCTGTTTGACCTTACTGCTTTTCTGCCAGGCTACCAGAGGGTTAAACACAGGTTCAATTAGTGACTTTTGTGGTTCACCCTGACAAGGACTGTGATCATTACTTGAATTGGGTCCACACTGCCTTTAACAAATAACCCAATTTCCTAAACATGTTTATTTAAATCGCCTTTTGAATGATTTACAACACTTATGTCTGCCAAAACCCTTTGTGATGCAACAGTGGAGTGCGACTTGAATTTACTTCTCACTCTTTTGATATGCACTCTTTTTGAGCAACTGCACAGTTGCCCATTAAGGCTCCTGACATCGAAAACAGTTTCACTCATCACCCTAATATAGTTAATGAAGAATTACTGCTTCCGCTGTTGTTTCCTTCGAGAGGGGCATTTTGACCACTCAATCCTGCAGGACATTTTGGTCTGAGCTAGGTCACAGACCCACACTAGGGATGGTTCTTCTGTATGTATTCCCAAGGTGAGAAATTTACAATTGGAAGTATCCATCAGAAGAACAAGTTATTTACCTTTGGTAACTATCTTTCCGGTGGATCGTCTGTCTTGCCAGAGATTCCTCATTAACTGTCCTGTGTCCCTGTTATGTGAATTGGTTTCTTTTCAATCTCAAAAGGTCCCAATCTAGAGATTTGCACACTGCCTGTGCCAATCTGCTTATTGAGTCTGTGGTGGAGTATGTCGACAGCCTAAAAAAGCAACTAATACCAGTGTCTTGCATGGCACTTGTATGTAGCTCTGCTGGTCACTTCTGGAGTGGAATTTTGTTGGCATGCAGCTGCATGATACCAGCAACTGGCATGCAGAACCACTGCTCTAAAAGCTTCGGTGTCCAGTCTGCCTGGGGAATATTCACAAGGTGATGAATCTGGGTTACAGTATCCATCAGAAAGACAGTTGCTGAAGGGAAGTAACTTGTTCATGTCTTTGCCTGGGGAGTTGTTTAGAACATTGAACCATCATTTATTTCATTAGCAAGATCACTCGATATGTTGTTCCTGGATTAATATGTTATCCAATTTGTTATGGACCTTGTCCTGTCCGTCAAGAGTTTTCATGCTTTTGAGTGACAAGGGAAAGGGCAGCGGGGAGATATTTCAGTGCTCCTCAGATGGCAGCCATATCTGGCAGTACTTTCTGTTGCCATTTCATTGAGACCTAGTGTCACTTTCCTGATATTTCCTGCTATTTTCATCTCCCTCACAAGTGCTGTAATCAAGTTGTATTTCGGAATCAAAGCCAACCTCCGTATTGCATTTAGAAATTCATAAATGACAGCTAACCTTTTTTTTTTGTAGACTGAAATGGTGCCTCCTCTTTTCTAGTCGCATTAGAAACCACAGGTGAATGGATTGTTTCCTCATTGATTGGATTAATGTGATTATTGTTTGGGAGTGGTCTTTGACTTGCCCTCTCATTAATCAGATTGCCAGGCCAGTTGGGGAAGGTGGAGGATGTTTACATAAAAAGTATCTGATATCTGTAGTTACTCTTTAAACGTAAAGTTAAATTGTGTAGCTGGTTGGATGTTATACTGAATTGACCTCCTGTTCTCTTGGTTATTTCAGGCAGTTTGTCCTTGTGAGAGTCTGTTTGATCCATAAGATCCCTCAGAGGAGATACTGAGGCCATTTCATGAAGGCATTTAAGATTACATGAAATAGTAGTATAAAAGTATTACTTCACATACTCATAAATGCCTTCTTGAATTGGCCCTGTAACATACAAATCTCTAGTGGTGAAAGTACAAATGGGTCACACTGCTTTCTGTTTGTACTAATTGTTTATTAATATCACCTTAATAGTTCAATTTTCAATGTTTTGGTGCTAATTCACAAAATGTTCTCAATGTACTGCTCATGAATCCCTTAGTGAATTGTCCCCACTGTCTCTACTTTGCACTCCTAACCTTTACCTTTTGCTGCCTTGGGAGGCAATTTCAACAGTGTGGGTGACCAATTACCCCAATCTCCTTTGTCCATTTGTTTTCTTCTCTCCTTCATGTACTTATTTTATTAGGATAGTTCCTCTCCCTTTGCATTCCAAATGCCCCCCATTTTAATAATTTTTTGTCTGAGACATGAGTGGTGCGCATTTCTCTACATAGTCTTTCCTGTTGTAGGACTTAAAAACAATGTTTATCTCACTCGTTATTGCAGAGAGACGCTTCTAATTTATTTTGTAGTTGTCCCTTCTGAAAGCTTATATGGGCCAGGATGTCTCCCAAAGCCCACCTGGTGTTCTGCAGCACACTAAGCAGTGTCACAGCTCCCCACCCTAGATCTAATGCAATCCTCTTTGCTTATTTTTCCCCATCACCTCCAGTGTATGTTGTGCAGGCATCTGGTTCTTCAGTGAGCGTGTGTACCTAACATGCTTGAGAGTAAATAGGCTCAACTGAGAAGTCAAGTCATCATTTCTCACCTGTTACCACATACCAGTGCAGTGGATGAAGACTTGCAAAAAGGGCACAAAATGTCAAGAGGTTGGTTAGCAACTTCATATAACAAAGTGGGGAAGCCTTGAGCCCTGATGGCAACCATTCCAAGGTACTCAGTCATTCACTACTGATTAAAAAAAAAATGTCCTAAATATCCATACTTTATGCTTACGGGTGTTTAAATTGCATTTATATAGAGCGTACCAACGCTAATGAGGCATTGAAGTATCCCTTAATTCAACCCCTGTAGTCATCCAGTTGTCAGATAAATATCTATGTGTAGACTCCAACCCGTATGGGTGCAAAATCTATAATATCATTCTACTCAGAATATAATTGATTCTCTACTTTGGTGTTAGTCACCTAATCTCCCCGATAAGAACTCTATAATGTAACAGTTCAAAACTTTGTCACCATAGTTGCATACAAACCCATGTTGGCATAGTTGAATTACCATTATACTGATGTGCAACAGTGCACAATTAATAACACATACTGGAATCTGGCTGATTGTATATAGAATTATTACTTCTTCATGTCTGTTCATTTTGGCACACGGTGGACATCTTTTTTCATGCGTGTTGTCTTTTCTATACAAACAAAAACAATCTGTGCCCAGTTTACATTGCCTTAGATCATTTATAGGGCTAGACAGCATTTGCCGTCTTAGATTAATTGTATGCAACTAATGATGCTCCTTGCTAAATGACTTTTTGAATGAATTCTAGTTGAGCCACAGTTTATTAGGGTCCCGCGAGCAAGCGCTCTGACTCCTGTTGTAACCTCTCTGTGGGCGTTTAACCACACCCATGTCACACCTATTACTTTCGTCGGTTGCTGGGCTTGCCTTTTAAAATTCACTTGATTTCATTAGTGAACGGCATGCATATGTCATGCCTGCTCCAGTGTTTAGCCCTCCCCGAGTTCACTGGCTAACTACTGCAAGCATACGAGGCTCCATGTTTTCCGTATAATTTCTGGACTACTTTTTCTTTTTATTTCCTATGCAGCACGATCTCCCTGGGCAGTAATCGAGCGATTTTCATGACTACCAGTTTAATTCTATTGTTTATCCTAGTGCTCCTTTGCAAATTCAAGGTTTTAACCTGCGCAATCGCACTTTTTTTTTTTTTTATTTATTTTTTTAAACAGTTGTACCATTCTTCGCAGTGATGTGTGTGTGTATGTTGAAAGTTTTCTGGTGGAGATTTTCCAGCTTGTTTAATATTTTACAGCCCTCCACAGGCTGTTTTGAATCACGGCTTCTCTTTTCACTAGTTTGATTAATCCCTCGGGTGCCGGTGACGAGCTGGTTACGTCCTCGGCCACAGTTGCCATGTGCTGAGGACGTAACCAGCTTGTCCCGCACCTGGCCTACGGGAATGACTTCCCCTGCCCCCCATGACGTCTGATGAACGCATGCGCTTGCACGCTGACCTCATCAGAGGTCGCCCCCATCGTGCTGGAAGTTCCGCTTCCATCACGATCGGAAGAGAAATGAAAGCATTTCTCTTCTGAATGGGGCAAGGGGCAGGTCGAAGAGACATGAAAGGAAAGGCTTTTTCTTTCCTTTCATGTTTCTCTGAGCATTTCTGCAGGGGGTTGCAGAAATTGCCAATAGATACCAGAGAGTTCGTGTTGGACCTGGCTTTTTGACAGGGACATCCCCAAACTTTTTGCCTCCTTCCTCCTATTTTTTCTGACCTGTTGTTGTTGGCTTTTGACCTCTGAGCACTTTACCACTGCTAACCAGTGCTAAAGTGCATATGCTCTCTGTGTAAATTGTACTATTGATTGGTTTATCCATGATTGACTATTTAATTTACCTGTAAGTCCCTAGTAGAGTGCACTACATGTGCCTAGGGCATGTAGATTAAATGCTACTAGTGGGCCTGCAGCACTGGTTGTGCCACCCACCTCCGTAGCCCCTTAACCTTGTCTCAGGCCTGCCATTGCAAGGCCTGTGTGTGCAGTTTCACTGCCACTTCGACTTGGCATTTAAAAGTACTTGCCAAGCCTAGAACTCCCCTTTTTCTACATATAAGTCATCCCTAATGTGTGCCCTAGGTAACCCCTAGAGCAGGGTGCTGTGTAGGTAAAAGGCAGGACATGTACCTGTGTAGTTATATGTCCTGGTAGTGTAAAACTCCTAAATTCGTTTTTACACTACTGTGAGGCCTGCTCCCTTCATAGGCTAACATTGGGGCTGCCCTCATACACTGTTGAAGTGGCAGCTGCTGATCTGAAAGGAGCAGGAAGGTCATATTTAGTATGGCCAGAATGGTAATACAAAATCCTGCTGACTGGTGAAGTCGGATTTAATATTACTATTCTAGAAATGCCACTTTTAGAAAGTGAGCATTTCTTTGCACTAAAATCTTGTTGTGCCCTTCAATCCACGTCTGGCTAGGTTTAGTTGACAGCTCCTTGTGCATTCACTCAGACACACCCCAAACACAGGGTACTCAGCCTCACTTGCATACATCTGCATTTTGAATGGGTCTTCCTGGGCTGGGAGGGTGGAGGGCCTGCCCTCACACAAAGGACTGCCACACCCCCTACTGGGACTCTGGCAGACAGGATTGAGCTGAAAGGGAACTGGGTGCATTTCTTAGAGACTCTTTGAAGTCACCCCCACTTCAAAGGCACAACTTAGTATAAAACAGGGCCTCTGCCCTACCTCATCAGACACTTGCTGGAGAAGAAACCTGAACCAGAAACTACATCCGGCCAAGAAGAACTGCCTGGTTGCTCAAAGGACTCACCTGTCTGCTTTCTCCAAAGGACTGCTGTCTTGCTGTTGCCCTGCTGCCTTGCTGAACTCTTGTCTGGCTGTGAAAGTGCTCTCCAAGGGCTTGGATAGAGCTTGCCTCCTGTTCCTTGAAGTCTCAGGACCAAAAAGACTTCTTCCTTTCACGTGGACACTCCGTGCGCCGAAAATTTCGACGCACAGCTTGTTTCGCGGCGAGAAAAACGCCGCACACCGACGCTGATCAACGCGACGCCCTCGGGACGATCGAGACTTCGACGCACAACCTCGCAAGGACAAAGCCGCCCGACTTCCAAGGAGAAATCGACGCGACGCCTACCGTGAGTGCGAAACTTTGACGCACGGCCTCGCAAGGACAACGCCGCCCGACTTCCAAGGAGAAATCGACGCGACGCCTGCCGTGAGACCAAAATTTCGACGCACGGCCTCGCAAGGACAACGCCGCCCGACTTCCAAGGAGAAATCGACGCGACGCCTACCGTGAGATCGAAACTTCGACGCGCAGCCCCGCAGAACGACGCGCAGCCGGAAAATAAGCAGGAGAATCCACGCACAGACCCGGGACATCTGGTAATCCTCGCGATCCACAAAAAGAGACTGTCTGCGCGCCGGAAAACGACGCCCGACTTCCCCGCGTGGAAAAGAACGACGCAAGTCTGTGTGTGCTGAGCGGAAAACGACGCACACACCCCTTTTTCCACGCATCTCTTCTCCTGTGGCCCTCTGAGGAGGTTTCCCACCAGAAACCAGGTACTCTGTGCTTGAAAGACACTGTATTGCTTTTTAAAGACTTAAAGACTCTTAATATCACTTTTCAGTGATATCTTTACAAATTCGTATTGCAACTTTGATCGTTTTGACCTACAATTATCCAGATAAATATTCTATATTTTTCTAAACACTGTGTGGTGTATTTTTGTGGTGTTATACTATGGTGTTGTATGATTTATTGCACAAATGCTTTACACATTGCCTTCTAAGTTAAGCCTGACTGCTCGTGCCAAGCTACCGGAGGGTGAGCACAGGCTGATTTTGGATTGTGTGTGACTTACCCTGACTAGAGTGAGGGTTCTTGCTTGGACAGAGGGCAACCTATCTGCCAACCAAAAACCCCATTTCTAACAGTTCGTTTTTTAGATGTACACAGTGAAGGGTAATTTTTTTTATAAGGCCATTTCTGATCCCCTTGGAGGCATATTGGCCTATAGTAATTAGGCCCATCTGCCCGAGCGCAGCAGAAACCTCTAGACACCAGGAATTGTTTCCTTTTTTTTTTGTTTGTTTTGTTGTTTACATGTGGGAAGCAACCCCTTAGGCTAGGGTTGCTCCCCTGGGGGACAATTTTATTTTAGATCATTTCTGCCCACCTTGGGGGCAGATCAGCCTATTTTTCTTACGCCCACTAGACACCAGGGATGGGTTTTTTTGTGTGGCAATTTTACACAAGGGAAGTGACCCCTTAGGCAAGTGTTGCTCCCCTGGGAGGCAAATTTATTCTAAGCCATTTTTGCCCCCATGGGGGCAGACCGCCCTATTTGTATTAGGCCCATCTGCCCCAGAAGGGGGCAGAAACCACTTAGGCACCAAAGATTGTTGTGTGTTTTTGATTTGGGGGGCAGCCCCTTGGGCAAGGGTCGCTCCCCATTGAGGCACATTACTGTTGGCCATTTCTGCCCCCCCCCCCCCGGGGGCAGATCGGCCTGTTTTTGTAAGGCCCATCTGCCCCCAAGGGGGGCAGAAAGCCCACCAGGAAAGATGTTTTTATTTTCAATGCCATACCCCCACCCCAAATAAATGGCGACAAAGTTGTTTTGCCCACCTGTGGGCAGATAGGGCAACTACCTCTGATCCACTCCCAAAGGGGTTGGGGGTGCAGAAAGCCTAATAGATGCCAGGGAATTAAAAACAAAATAGTGGGGTGGTGGCTACCAACCAGTATGGGCATGTTTATGCCCTCACTCCAACTGAACTGGGTAACAGTCTTCCAGCTCTTCCCCCCACACACTAAAAGATCTAATCCCAACATCAAGCAAGAGGACATTTGATTATTTAGGGTTTTGGTTTTACCTTTGGGCCATGAGAGCTTGTCTAACTCTCAAAACCATCCCACTTGGAATGGTCAGACTTTGGGACCCTGCCATGTAGGAAAATCTACGAGACCTAGACACATCTGAAAACTAAACATCTAGGTGAGTCCAGGGTGGTGTGCTTCACACGCACCCCACACCAGTTTCTTACCCACAATGCCCTGCAAACCTCCAACTTTGCTTGAAATCACACATTTTTCCCACATTTTTGTGATGGAACCTTCCAGGAACCTGCACGAATCTACAAAATTCCTACCACCCAGCACTGTTGCATCTATACCAATAAAATACTGCTCCACTTGTCGGCCCAAAAACATTGTCTTTCAAACTGCCCTTTTGGACCCCCTTGGTTACCCCTCAATTTCGACATGTTTTTGGCTCTTCCCTGTCGCGGGCACTTGGCCCACCAACACAATTGAGCTATCATTTTTATTAGGAGACTGTGGGGAACGTTGTGTCAGTAACAAGATCCTCGGGGTCTGCGCACGTTCCCAACATGTCCACCACTGAACAGCTCCAAGACTCTGATAGATAAATCACAGAGGCTAAGAGAGTTGAAGAGGGGATTAGGAAGGGAAACAGCTGGGAAGGAGACCTGTAGTAAGAAAAAGGTTAGAACACACAATATGAAAATTATATCTCCTGAAATCAATACTAGACTATGATTCTAACATTGTCATTCTGAAAACATGAACAATCTAAGAATTAGGCTTAAAATGACTACGTTTCAAGATGGCCGGATACCTGTAGGGGAATCAAGATGGATTAAATGAAAATGTTCTTATTCAAGTACTTTCCTTTACATGAGAATCAGAAAAACGTTCTGTCTAAAGTTTAAACCAGTCATCTAAATCCTTTTTTGAGAATGCATACTAGGACCATACAATATTGCATCTAGACACTCTGATCTTCTGTGTACTCTTAAAATGTTTCAACACAAATTGCACAGATTGTAGATTTATTTATATATATATATATATATATATATATATATATATATATATATATATATATATGTGTATACATATATATATGTATAGTAAACACCATAAAAGGATTGTGCACCATGAATAACACAACATGGATTCAGGAAAAACAAATCACATAACTTGTCAACTCAAATATTATGTGATAAATATCTTAGAATAGTGGCATACAATAAACAATATGAATTCAACTCTGAGAGAATCGTGCGTCTTGACGATTCGTAAACCACAATGTAAATGCCAAGAAATAACAGCTCACAATGAATAACAAGACCAAAGTACAATGAAACGAATCGCGTGTCTTTTGCCGATTCTTAAGCCACCATGTAAATGTCAAGAAATGGTAGCGCACAATGAACAACAAGGTTAAAACGCCATAAAGCGAATCGCGCGTCTTTCCTATTCTTAAGCCACCATGTAAATGTCAAGAAATGGTAGAGCGCAATGAACAACAAAGTTAAAACCCCATAAAACTAATCGTGCGTGTGGCCGGTTCTTAAGCCACTATGTAAATGTCAAGAAATGGTAGCGCGCAATAATTAACAATGTTAAATTATCATGAAACTAATCGCGCGTCTTGGCGATTCGCAAGTCACCAGGCAAATGTCACAAACACTCACGCGCATATTTCACACGCGCAAAGTACTCTGTCAAATCATAAAATAATTTGGCCCAATAACATGAGAGTTCTCGATAACGGCGTCGGGAGGCCAGCCCAACCACCGTCTTACCGCCAAGAACAAGGATCTCCAAATGAAGAATGAAATTCAGATGTCTTGGAAGATCAAATAGGCCACCGGGACAGGAGCTCAGGAAGTAGCTACTGCTCTGCACCGGGACCTCTGAATAGTGAGCACCTGGAGCTGGGCTGGCTCCTTTTTATAGAGTCTTGGCCCAGCCCGCAACCACACCCAGGCATGTTGCAGGGGAAGTCTCTAGAAGGCCCTGGAAAAGAACCACACCCTAACACACTCTGAAAGCCTGCAGCAATACATTGCAAATGAACAGCATTTGTAAGCATATTAAAAATAAGTCTTCAGGATTGAACTCTGCAATGCAAAAGGTTAAATAACAACATATCAGCACAATGCATAAATTACGTTGTTTTGAGAGTGCTGGGTTTTTGCATTCTAGTCGCCAATAGAGCGCGCACTGCCTTGGTGTTGACAGTACTCCCCTCTCCCAGACGCACTCTAGGGCCTGGTTTGCCTGGATTAAGACAATGAAAGCGTCTCACAAGTACTGAAGCACGAACATCAGATGCGGAAACCCATAAGTTACTTTCAGGACCATAACCTTTCCATGAGATTGATTACCATAGATTACGCCCTCGTAGTTTAGAATCCAACACTTTCTTAACGTCATATTCTTCTTCTCCCTGTACTAGAACAGGAGCTGGATGAGGGTGGACCTTTTGGACTGCCCTTTTCACTAGGGAAGTGTGGATCACTGGATGAATCCGTGAGGATCTGGGCAATTGTAGTTTATAGGTTACTGGATTGATTTGCTGAAGGACTGTGTAAGGACCTATAAATTTGGGATTAAACATGTGCTTCTTCTTGAAGTCTGTATGTTTTGTGGAAAGCCACACTGTCACCTGGTTGATATTGCGGTCCCTCACAATGTTTCTTGTCATAATGCCTTTTGTATTTTTGTTTGGCTTTTTCTAAATGCTGTTGAATCAGTTTCTGGGTTTGATGCAAATGCTGAATGGTTTCTGACACAGCTGGAGTAAGAACTTTCTTGAGGAATTGTGATGGGCAGGGTGTCAGGATGATAGCCAAATAAACCACAAAAGGGTGTAACGCCAATAGAAGTGTGGAATGAGTTATTGTAAGCTAACCAGAGCATAGATGTCCAAGAATGAAGTGCCTTTTCAGCGTAGACACGTAGGTATTGTTTCAAAGTCTGATTTAGTCTCTCCGTTTGACCATCTGTTTGAGGATGGTGACTAGTAGATAGCATAGCTGTCACTTGGAGTGTTTTACACCATGTCTTCCAGAAATTGGAGGCAAATTGCGACCCCCGATCATAGAGGATAACTTTTGGCAGTCCATGATAACGAACCACTCTGTTCAGTAAAATAGTTGCCAGTTCACTAGAAGTGGGCAATGAAATATCCATATTTCGTGAGACTATCTACTACCACCAGAATTACTGAATGCTGTTGAACCACTGGCAGACCGGTAATAAAGTCTAAAGAAATGTGCTCCCTTGGACGACTTGGGGTTGGAAGTGGATGTAACAACCCTTTTGGTTTTGAATGACTTGTTTTAATGCGAGCACAAACTTCGCAGTTGTTTACCATTGCTTTTACATCTTTTGTTAGGGTAAGCCACCAAAAATAGCGTTGGATCAGTTCAAGAGTTTTAGGAGTACCTGGGTGACCTGCCGTCGGTATAACATGCAACCAATGAAACACTATCTTGCAAAGTTTGGTAGTGTACGAACAAACGAGCGTCATGAAAGGGTAGTCCTTGCTTGATTGACCTTTTGGGATCTGCTTGGGCCCATGTTTGCCATTTTTCAACAGTGAAAGAGTTGCAAATTTCTTCAAAGACATCTTCAGTTTTTATGATACATAGAACCTTGTCAGGAGCAATGATAGCTCTGGAGGCTTGAAATGCAGGCAGCGTGGTAGACTCTTGACGGGACAAGGCGTCAGCTATGTGATTATCTTTACCAGGCTGGAAGGTTACTACAAAATTAAATTTGGCAAAAAACTGAATCCAGCGTAATTGCCGAGGGGTAAAAAGTCTGGCAGAACTCATGAATTGAATATTACGATGATCAGTATATACTGTGACAGTGTATTTGGCACCCAACAAATGATGTCTCCATTCTTTAAAGGCGTCACGAATCGCCAGAAGCTCTTTTTCAGCAATGACAGTTCTGTTCGGCTTCGTTCAACCTCCGAGAGATATAAGCTATAGGATGAAGTTGACCAGTGTCTTTATTTCGTTGTTATAAGACGGCTCCTATTGCTACATCTGAAGCATCAGCTTCCACTATGAAAGGTCGATTCGCATCCGGATGAGTCAAGACTGGGGCAGTGGAGAAAGCTTTCTTCAAAGTCGAGAAGGCTTGATAAGCTTCTGGGGACCATACAAACTTTTCGTTCTTTCTTAGTAGCTTAGTGATTGGAGCCACTGTCTGGGAGAAATGATTTATGAATCTATGGTAAAAATTTGCAAACCCCAGGAAACATTGTACATCACGAACAGTCTTTGGGATGGGCCAATCAAATACGGCTTTTACTTTCTTTTCTGCCATCACCATACCTTGAGGGGTAAGAATAACCCCTAAAAACTCAACTGTGGTAACATGAAACTCACACTTGGTTAGTTTGCAATATAAATGGTGCTTTCGAAGGGCTGCAAGAATTTTCTGGACATGTTGGACATGTTCGTTTTCATTGTCAGAGTAGATCAAAATGTCATTGATGTAGACTATGGCAAATATGTTGAGGTACTCTCTAAGAACGTCATTCAAGAAAAATTGAAATGCTGCTGGAGCATTACACAGACCAAAAGGCATGACGGTGTATTCAAAAAGGCCATATCTTGTCTTGAAGGCTGTTTTCCATTCGTCACCCTCTCTCATTCTGACCAAATGATAAGCACCTCGAAGGTCAAGCTTCGTGTAGATTTTTGCTCTCTTTACTTGTCCAATAATACCGAAATTAGGGGTAAAGGATATTTATTCTTGATGGTGACTTTGTTCAAACCCCTATAGTCGATGAAAGTTTGAAGTTCTCCATTAGCTTTTGGAACAAAAAACAAAGGCGAAGCTGCAGGAGACTGAGGGGCGAATGAAGCCATTCTCCAAAAATTGATCTAGGTATTTTCGTAAATGTTGATTTTCATGTTCTGACAGGGCAGATACACGACAGTTGGGAAGTATCGCACCTGGGGCTAGATCAATTTGACAGTCCTAAGATCTATGAGGAGGTAGAGTCTCTGCTCCTTTCTCATCAAATACATCTTTGTAAGATGAATATTGTTTGGGCAGCTGAATTTCTTTCTCTGCGGCAGTAGCTATGTAAGAGTTACAAACTTTTGGTACTTGAATCTTTTGGAGACATTGTTCGTTACATAGCGCAGATGAGAATACAATTTTTCGTTCTGCCCAATTGATCTCTGGATTGTGATGAGTTAACCATGGCAAGCCGAGGATAATCCCATATTGCGGAGCGTGGATCATGTCAAGAATGATTTTCTCTTTGTTTCTTTCTTTGATTCTTATCTTCACAAATCATCGACAAGGGGATAGTCTGAAGAGTTACTGGACCTCCAGTCAAGAGTTACCATCGACTGCCTGGATGATTTCTGGGGTCTCCTTTTCAATACACGGGATCCCCCATGCACGAACCAATTGGACATCAACAAAGTTCCCAGTAGCCCCAGAATCGACTAGAGCCTTTTTGAAATAGATCTTTTTCTTGACCTGAACTTATTTCCAGTTTAAGATGTCTAGATTGTGAAGGGTCCACTGTGACACCCAAGAGCAACCCTTCTCTGCATCTTGGGTGTTTTAGTTTTCCAACGTGACTGGTGCATTGGCTGCTACCTTCTGAACTGGACCTTGCTTGTTCTTTGGTTTGATTGGACAATCTTTGGCAAAATGACCCTTCCGCCCACAATAAAGACATTGTCCATTTTTTCTGCGTAGGTCCTTTTCATCTTTGGTCAAAGGTCTTCTGATGGTTCCAATTTCCATTGGTTCCGGCGTTCTCTCTTTCGGAGTTCTTTAGTCTCTGTTATCATGAACACGCCATGAATATTTTTCAATCTTATTGCGCGTTCCTTTACGTTCTGCTAAACGATGATCAAGCCTCAAGACCAGGTTTATTAATTCTTGACAGTCGGTAGGTTGTGGGTCGATTTGCGCTAAGATATCTTTAGTTCCTCTGAGTCCTCTGTAAAACAAGACCGCTTGTTTTTCTTCAGGCCAGGATGTCTCGGCAACCAGACGGTTAAAGTTGGCTAAATACGACACTAGGTCTTGATCCCCTTGGCGTAAATCTGATAATTCACGATCTGCTGACTGTGTTACAGTTCTACGATCAAAAACTCTCTCAAAATTACGAACAAAATTTCTCCAGTTGTACAACAAGGGACTATTTTTACGCACAAGAGGAATTGCCCAAGTAGCTGCATCCCCAGCCAAATATGAAAATAAGAAAGCTACTTTGGACTGGGCAACGGGGAAAGTATGTGGTCTGCAGGTGAAGTGTAGTCCCACTTGAACCAGGAAAGATTGCGCTTTCAAAGGGTCACCTGAGAAACGTTCTGGGAGAGCTAAAGGAATTGCAGAAGGAACATTTAGGGAAATGTTTGTCGGATTACTTCCAGAAGCCTGAGAAGAAGTACCTGGCCAGGGGACACCTGTGGGACTTTGTTCCTTCTTCTCTACCTTATCTTGCAACTGACTCACTCTCTCAGCTAAGCTAGTTGTCAATTCTTTGGATGATACCACCTCTGCCTGGAGCTGGGTGATAGCCTTGACTAACTCGTCCAGCGTGGCCATGCTGAGAACATACACAAACCAGGAGGATAATAATTTGAGGGCTTACTATTCTGTCAGAGTCACCAGATCCTCGGGGTCTGCGCACGTTCCCAACACGTCCACCACTGAACAGCTCCAAGACTCTGATAGATAAATCACAGAGGCTAAGAGAGTTCAAGAGGGGAAGAGGGGATTAGGAAGGGAAACAGCTGGGAAGGAGACCTGTAGTAAGAAAAAGGTTAGAACACACAATATGAAAGTTATATCTCCTGAAATCAATACTAGACTATGATTCTAAGCATAGTCATTCTGAAAACATGAACAATCTAAGAATTAATTTTAAAATGACTAAGTTTCAAGATGGCCGGATACCTGTAAGGGAATCAAGATGGATTAAATGAAAACTTTCTTATTCAAGTACTTTCCTTTACATGAGAATCAGAAAAACGTTCTGACCAAATTTTAAACCAGTCATATAAATTCTTTTTTGAGAATGCATACTAGGACCATACAATATTACATCTAGACACTCTGATATTCTGTGTACTCTTAAAATGTTTCAACACAAATTGCGCATATTGTAGATTTATATATATATATATATATATATATATATATATATATATATAGTAAACACCATAAAAGGATTGTGCACCATGAATAACACAATATGGATTCAGGAAAAACAAATCACATAACTTGTCAACTCGAATATTACATGATAAATATCTTAGAATAGTGGCATACAATAAACAACATGAATGAAACTCGAGGAGAGAATCGTGCGTCTTGCCGATTCGTAAACCACGATGTAAATGCCAAGAAATAACAGCTCACAATGTATAACAAGATCACAGTACAATGAAACGAATCGCGCGTCTTTTGCCGATTCTTAAGCAACCATGTATATGTCAAGAAATGGTCGCGCGCAATAATTAACAAGATTAAAATATCATGAAACGAATCGCGCGTCTTGCCGATTCGCAAGTCACCCTGCAAATGTCACAAACACTCACGCGCATATTTCACACGCGCAAAGTACTCTGTCAAATCATAAAAGAATTAGGCCCAATAACTTGAGAGTTCTCGATAACGGCGTCGGGAGTCCAGCCCAACCACCGCCTTACCGCCCAGAACAAGGATCTCCAAATGAAGAATGAAAGTCAGATGTCTTGGAAGATCAAATAGGCCACCGGAACAGGAGCTCAGGAAGTAGCTGCTGCTCTGCAACGGGACCTCTGAATAGTGAGCACCTGGAGCTGGGCCGGCTCCTTTTTATAGAGTCTTGGCCCAGCCCACAACCACACCCAGGCATGTTGCAGGGAAAGTCTCTAGAAGGCCCTGGAAAGGGACCACACCCTAACACACTCTGAAAGCCTGCAGCAATACATTGCAAATGAACAGCATTTGTAAGCATATTAAAAATAAGTCTTCAGGATTGAACTCTGCAATGTAAAAGGTTAAATAACATATCAGCACAATGCATAAATTACGTTGTTTTGAGAGTGTTGGGTTTTTGCATTCTAGTCGCCAATAGAGCGCGCACTGCCCTGGTGTTGACACGTTGGGTGGTAGGAAATTTGTGCTGGTGAGGTGATCCCACACAGAAATGTAGGGAAAATGTGATTTATTTCTTTTTAGCTAAATTTGACATTTGCAGAGGATTCTTGGTAAGAAAACACTGGGGTATCCAGGCAAGTCACACCTTCTTGGACTCCCTCGGGTGGCTACTTTTCAGAAATGTCTGTGTTTGGTAGGTTTCCCTAGATGGCTGCTGAGCCCAGGATGAAAAACGCAAGTGCCCCCACCTCCTCCGCCCCCAGCAAAATCAGGTAGTTCTGTAATTAATAATTTTGATGTGTCTATGTAGTGATTTGGGGGCATTTCCTGTTGCGAACACTAGGCCTACCAACCCAGGTGAGGTACCATTTTGTTTGGGAGACTTTGGGGAATGCTGGGTGAAAAGAAATTTGTGGCACCTCTCAGATTCCAGAACATTCTACCACCGAAATGTGAGGACACATTTTTTTTGCCAAATTTTAAAGTTTGCAAAGGATTCTGGATAACAGAACGCTTGGCGAGCCCCACAAGTCACCCCAGTCTGAATGCCCCTAGGTGTGTAGTTTAAAAAAAAAAAAAGGTATAGGTTTGCTGAGTTTCCCTAGGTGCCGGCTGAGCTAGAGCCCAAAATCCACAGCTAGGCACTTTCCAAAAAACATGTCAGATTTCAATATAAAAATGTGATGTGTCCATGTTGTGTTTTGGGGCAATTCCTGTTGCGTGCACTAGGCCTACCCACACAAGTGAGGTACCATTTTTATCAGGAGACTTGAGGAAATTCTGGGTGGAAGGACATTTTTGGCTCCTCTCAGATTTCAGAACTTCCTGTCACCGAAATGTGAGGGAAAAGTGTTGTTTTTTGCCACATTTTGAGGTTTGCAAAGTATTCTGGGTACCAGAATCTGGTGAGAGCCCCAAAAGACACCCCATTCTGAATCCCCCTAGGTGTCTAGTTATCAAAAATGCACAGGTTTGATAGGTTTCCCTAGGTGACGGCTGAGCTAGAGCCAGAATCCACAGCTAGACACTTTCCAAAAAACATGTCTGATTTCAATGTAAAAATGTGAGGTGTCCATGTTGCGTTTCCTGTTGTGGCTACTAGGCCTACCCACGCAAGTGAGGTACCTTTTTTATCGGAAGACTTGGGGGAGCACAGAATAGAAGAACAAGTGTTTTTGCCCCTTGTCTTCCTCAACATTTATTCCTGCCAAATGTAAGACAGTGTGTAAAAAAGAAGTCTATTTGAGAAATGCCCTGTAATTCACATGCTAGTGTGGGGACCCCGGAATTCAGAGATGTGCAGATAACTACTGCTGCTCAACACCTTATCTTGTGCCAATTTTGAAAATACAAAGGTTTCCTTGATACCTATTTTTCACTCTTTATATTTCACCAAATGTATACCCTGTTTACAATGAAACCTCTTTGCAAGGTGCAGCTCATTTATTGGCTCTGGGTACCTAGGGTTCTTGGAGATCCTACAAGTCCTATATATATCTATATATTGCTTTTAAAAGTATGTCATATCTGGAAAAAGTTAAAGAACAAATGTGGACAGAAATGGCTCTTTTTTCACCTCAATTTTTATTTTAGCTGTTACTTTCTGTAGGAGAATCTTGAAGGATCTACACAAATGACCCCTTGTTGAATTCAGATTTTTGTCAACTTGTCAGATATTTAGCTGTCTGGGATCCAGCATTTGTTTCACACCAATTTCTGTCACTAACTGAAAGGAGGCTGAAAGCACGAAAAATAGTAAAAATGGGGTATGTCCCAGTAAAATGCCAAAATTATGTTGAAAAATTAGGTTTTCTGATTCAAGTCTGCCTGTTCCTGAAAGATGGGAAGATATTGATTTTAGCACCACAAGCCTTTTGTTGATGCCATTTTCAGGGAAAAAATCACCTTTCCTTTGCATCCATTTTTTCTAATTTAGTTTTTTTTTAAACAAACTTTTAGCTGTATTTGGCTATTTTCTTGGTCTCCCCCAAGGGAACCTGGAAACTCATGATACCTTTAGAATTCCTAGGATGTTGGGGCAAGAAATGACCCAAATTTGGCATGGATAGCTTATGTGGACAAAAAGTTATGAGGGCCTAAGGGCAAACTGCCCCAAATAGCCAAAAAGAAAGGCTCGGCACAGGAGGGGAAAAGGCCTTGGAAGTAAAGGAGTTATTAGAAATTGCAATAAGATAAGAGTCCAGTTGACATAACAGGGGTGGGGTTGCCGAGCTCCAGGGGGTTTCCTCAGCAGAGCACCTGGCCTGAGTCCGCAAACTACATGGAGGGACCCCCTCCATTTAATTTGAAGGCGGGTCCCCTCCAATTTCATTACACCACTGACATTGGGTAATTTGGTGTCAGAGAACCCATCCCGGCGGTGTCAACAGCTGGTTGGAAGCTTAAACCTTTTAAGGAAAGAGTGACCTGGCTAAAAATCGACAGCAAAAGGAGAGGACATGTCGGAGAGCTCCCCACTGCCTCCTTGACCAAATCAAGGTGTATGACCTTGTCCCGAAGACCTGCTCTAACCCTGGAATGTGCCTTTTACAGACAGCTGACTACTGCTCACTGTAGGAAAGTAGCATCTTTCTAGCTTGGTTGCCCCCACTTTTGGCCTGTTTGTCAGTGTGTTTGACTGTGTCTACTGGGATCCTGCTAATCAGGACCCCAGTAGTTATGCGCTGTCCCTTAAATTGTTTGTTGCATACTGGTAACCCAGTATTTCACCCACAATTGGCATACTGGTGCCCCTTTGAGTCCCTTGTATATGGTACTTAGGTACCCAGGGCATTAGGGTTTCAGGGAACCCCTATGGGCTGCACCATATCTTTTGCCACCCATAGGAAGCCCATGCAAAGGCTTCTGCAGTGCTGCCATTGCAGCCTGCATGAAAAGGTGCATGCACTCTTTCTCTGCCTTTTACACTGCACCAGGTCACTTATAAGTCACCCCTATAGCAGGCCATCCAGCCCTGAGGGCAGGGTCCAGAGTACCTGTGTGTGTGAGGGCACCCCTGCACTAGCAGAGGTGCCCCCGACCTCCAGGGCCATTTTCCTGGACTTTGTGAGTGCAGTGATGCCATTTTACGCGTGTACTGGACATAGGTCACTACCTATGTCCAGCTACATAATGGTAACTCTGAACATAAGCATGTCTGGTATCAAACATGTTAGAATCATACCCCAAAGCTTTTGCAAGCATTGGGTTCATGATTCCAAGCACTCTGGGGGCTCTTTAGAGGACCCCCATTATTGCCATTCCAGCCTTCTGAGGATTTCCAGGCAGCCCCTGCTGTTGCCACCTCTCAGACAGGTTTCTGCCCTCCAGTTGCTTGAGAAGCTCAAGCCCAGGAAGGCAAAACAAAGGATTTCCTTTGGGAGAGGGGTGTTACACCCTCTCTCTTTGGCAATAGGTGTTACGGGCCTAGGAGGGGTAGCCTCCCCAAGCCATTGGAAAAGCTTTGAAGGGCACATTTGGTGCCCTCCTTGCATAATCCAGTCTATACCAGTTCTGGGACCCCCAGTGCAAAACTGGAAAAAGAAAAGGGGAGTGGCCACTTCCTTGTCCATCACCACCTCAGGGTTGGTACGCAGAGCTCCTCCAGAGGGTCCCTGGGTTTTGCCATCTTGGATTCCAAGTTGGCAGGAAACTCTGTGAGCATGTGAGTGGCCAGTGCCAGCAGGTGACATCAGGGCCTTCCCCTGATAGGTGCTGTCCTCTGAGGATGCACACATGAGAAACAGTTTCAGGCAGGAACTGAAGATACAATGTTGCAGAAGTCATCTTTGTTTCTTTGTTGCAGTTTGTAGAGTTCCTGGAGGGTCAAGATGCAGTTTCTTCGGTGAGAAGGTGAAGTACCCTTGGCTCATATAAATTGAATCAGTTGAACTGTCTCACAGGAAAACAATGATTTGTAAAGGAAAGCACACAACTGGACAGGTTATCTGATCACGCTATTCTTATCATCCTTAAAAAAAATCTTTAAAAAATAGTTTTGCATGTTTAAAAAAAAATGCCTGTAATATTAGCTATCTCTTAACGTAACCTCAGTGATCCGTATGGGACTTGAAAGTCAACGGCTGGGAGTCAGCAAGAGTTACCTACTCCACTTTTGAAGCAGCAATGAAACCACCAAGAACACATTTTTCACCTTTTGTATTCTAGGGCTACTAACTGGGCAGTCCCACAATAGCATGAATACTGAAATATGTGAAATGTCAAAGTTGAGTTGCCTGTTTTTTGGTCTTCAACCTGTAGACTGTGATTTTATTTCAAAACAGCAGTAAAAAAATATATATGGTATTTATTTTCTATTTTGTACAGTTTTGTGGAAACAACAACGTATTATTGCATGAAGCCAAAACCAGGAGAGAAGGAAGTTTTAACATACGATTTCTTTAGCCTCTGGCATGAATTCAGCAAAGTCTTTCAGGAAGTCTGGATGAGAGAGTACAAAATAATTATGCAAAAAAGGTAGGCATGCTGTGAAACTACGAGCATATTATTGAAATACTCTGTCTTTCACCAAGCTGTTTTAAAAAAATTATTTTATTGTTTTTTGTTAATTTAAAGAGATTAACATAATGTCACAAATATCTCATTACTTGTCATATGTTAATATGTTAATATTCATTACAACATTCCAGTTTATCTAAATAGGAAAGAAAAGGCGTAAATAGAACACTCACACCCAACCCCCCCTGCCCCCCCCCCTTCCAGCTGCTCGTTATAATGCAAATATCATCCCAGTACAACCTCCCGTTCCTTCGCCCAGGTTGTCTGCTTTATCTTCAGGTACTCCTGTTTGCGGGGGTACGTCCACGCCCATGCAACCAAGGTCCAATTTTTCTGACTTTTGAACTGACATCGTTTCATATTGTTTAAGGAGCCAGAGGGGTAGCTCCTACACTCTCACTCTCTGCTTGTAATTTACTCCCTGTCCCCGCCTTTCATTGTCTTCGCAGTGCAATTCAGTAATCATCATTGCCCACGCCATTATCTCATCAGCCATGCGATTATCCCATTGTACATGTTTTATTCTGACTTCCTCTGCAACTGCCCATTCATTCTTATCCCGGAGCCACGCAGTGTAATGGGAAAATTTCTCATTCATCATCTAATAGCAATGAGTTGCTTTGTCGCTAGCATACCTAGTAGCAAAAACCTACAACTAAGTTTCTTGTTAGCAGGAGCCAGAATCAACCCCAGAAACACCACTTGTGGGATGTGCGGTATTTCCCAACCCATCGCCCTACTCTAGTTGACCAGTACTGCTTTCCAGAAAGGCAATATCTTGGGACACCCCCATAACACATGTATAAGATCTGCAACTGGGGCACTACAAGGGGTACACCGAGGTGACCGGTCAACTTATATATCATGTAAAATTTTAAGTGTAAGGCAATTATATTGTAATAACTGAAAGCACAAATTTGAGCTCACTGTTAGCGTGCCGTCATGGATTTTTTTCCCAATCTTGATTAGAGAGTTCTTCTCCCAGGACATTTTCCCATTTCTCCTATGCCTTAGGTGTGAATCTTGGTAGGTCTTCTTTTATCCAATGATAAAGGTGGGAGATTTGTTAGAAGCCCCTGAAAATGTGAGCATCGAACCAGTTTATATGAGGCTGTAGACTCGTCAGAGAAACACGGCCATATCTCTCGCACCGTTGCTGAGATCGTTGTATGTTGAAGATATTGCCCAGTGCCCATTATGAACGTCTTCAATTCCTCTTCCCATAAAAGGCCTGCTTAGATATAAATCACTGAGGTGTTCACAGTCCCCCCCCCCCTTCATTTCTGTATGTACATGACCTCAGTTATCTTAGCAAAGGGTTTCAAGGCCCACATCAGCATCTCGCTCGCATATGATGCACAACAGATTACTTTTGTGATCACTCTCTCCCGCACCATACACACGTCGTACCAGGTGTGTACCCTTCAAAAGATCATTTTCCCAGTTTGCTCCCTCACTCAACCAGTGAACCGCATGTTGCAATTGCACATCCATATAATGGAGTTCCATGTTAGGGACTTCTATTCCTCCGCTTTCACACATTTGTTTAGGCATTGCTAACCCTATACCTTTTCTTCTATTGGCCCATAGCAGATCTACAACCAGGCAGTCAATCTCCGTAAACTATATCTGAGGTATTTTTCATACAATGTACCCTGCAAAATGTATAGACATCTAGGGAGCATTACCATTAACAATCGCCACTTTGCCTCTTAATGGCAAAGGGAGTTCTTTCAGAAACGAATGGATGATCTTAATCCCTTCAGCATTCTACCAATGTTGAGATCTAGAAACCATTGCTTTGAGTGGGCTAACCTGATTCTCAGAAAACAAATTCCCTCAGTTCCCCACGAGAGCCACACTTCCGGAAGCAGACACAGTTGTACTTCTACCAGGCCCCCAATCAAGAGCACCTGGGATTTATCTACATTAATAAAGAGTCCCAATACTTTTTTGAAGGTACGTAATATACGCAGAAAAACAAACTGCATCCACCTGGTCACGCATGTATATAAGGGCATTATTAGCGTAGAAGGACACCACGTGTAGCCTCCCCAATTTTGATACCCATGGTCACATTTCACACTGCAGAAGTTCTGCAAGAGGCTCCATGACAAGGGCAAACAGCAGAGGCGAGAGGGGTCAACTCTGTTGGGTGCCCCAATGCAATTGAAAGCATTTTGACACTATGCCACTCGTCCGCACCTTTGCCGCCGGGTCTGTGTATAGCAATTTGTCCCATGCTATATATTGGGGTCTATGTCCTGCCTATTCCAGGACTTTCTAGAGGTGTTCTCAGTTAAGTGAATCAAATGCTTGTTTGCTATCAAGGCAGCCTAGTGCATAGGACCCCTCCCTCAAGTGTACTGCATGAATGATATGGGTCAACCTATGAATATTGTACATGGTGCTCCTCTGCGGTATAAAGCCACACTGGTCTGTGTGTATCGTTGAAGGTAAGTGTGGGAGCAACCTCACAGCCAGAGCCAGTACGCCACTTAATATTTAATATTTTAACATCCATGTTTAGGAGCGAGAGCGGGCCATAAGAGGATGCTTCTTCGGGGATTCAGTATTAAAACCATTAGTGCCTCTCTTAGTGTCAGGCAATCGTCCTAGTGTAAATGCCTCTTGATAGACTTCTAACAATTTCTCAACCATCACATCGGCATATTTATGATAAAACTCTTCCAGGTGTCGATCACTTCCCGGCGTCTTAGTGTTTTTTAACCATTTTAACACTATCAGGAGTTCCTGCTTCATGAGTGGATTTTACAGTGCTGTCCTATCTTCTGCCATTAGTCTAGGGAGTTTTATCCTGGCAAGTAGTGCCTCCCCATCATCATCTGATCCCCTCTTTACGTTTGGCATAGGTCTTGCAGAGGTGGGCCCAAAAAACCTAATTTATTGCTGTTTGAGTTTTCACTAGTGTTCCCATCTGATCCCGCATGGTCAGAACGGGAGCACCATGATTCTTGTTGCATTAGTAGGTGCACCAGCATTGCTCTGGGTATATCTCCCTCTGCATGTTTTCTTTGACAACCTGCAGTGTAAGTGTGTTCTCTAATCTGCTCCAATCATCTAATAGGTTTCCGATCACCTGCCTCCATTTGTCCAGTCTCTACAGCTGTGATGGTAGCATCCCCTATATATCATGTAGTTGGGATTCACCCTCAGTCAAGCCTAGGCGAAGATCTGCATGTGGCAGAGTGTGTTAGTTCGTGCCGATTTTTAGTGCTGGGTGATTGTCCCACGCTGCAAAATCTGCGTGAACTGCACCCAGTGCAGAGCAAAAGGGCACTTCTTCTTTTTTGCCACTCAAGTAGATTTTCTACTCGAGCAGCAGCTTCCTCATTGTGAACAGGTTTCTCAGTGTGATGGGTAGCAACCATCCGCAACTGCCTGTGTTTAGAAATCTCTCCAGGAGGTGGTCTGGAGTAAGATTTTCCTCGCTTGCGGTCGCCAACTTAATGTTGGCAAGCACAAACAAGGAAAAAAACCTCTGCTCTGCACAGTCTTTCGCAACTCTGCGCTGTAAGCGGAGCACGGAGTGGGGGAAAAACTTCACGAGCGGAGTTCACCGCTCACCCCAGTCAAATATTGCTCCAGTTGTCACCATACGTGGTCTTAATACAACCCCCTATGAGCACTGTCTAAATGGCATCCCAGACAATGTCCCTAGTGCTGAAGCTCTCCCAGGTTATGTAAAAATAGTGAGCAAGCTGTTCCTAAACTGCAGTTGCAAACGGAGGATCTGACAATTCCTCCGTATGCAGGCACCACAAGGGGATCGAAGGGCATGTGCGCCCCTTCTTTAAACTCATCAACAATGAGGAGTGATAGGATAGATAATGTGTCTGATAGGTAATGTCCTTTACCCTCCGTGCCAGGTCAGCTAACACAAACCAGTTATCAATTCATCTGTGTGTCACTGCAGCAGGTATATACCAGGAGAACTCTCTAGTGTCAGGGTGTCTTTTTTCAAATATCCAACAGATGTAAGCCCCACAGTGAATCCCCCAATTGCCTTTTCATGTGTGACTTTGTGTTCCTATACGGCGGTTCTCTAGCAAGAATCCCATCTATGACCCAATTGCAGTCACCTGCCAACACTACTTCCACAGATAAGTACTTTGCAGCGGCAGTCACCACTTCACCATAAAAGATCTCAGTGTCATTATTAGGGGCATATTTCATGACCATCTGTTACCATACACGATCACGTACTGCCCTTCCGGATAGAAGACACATTCCCTGTGATGAAAGGGTATCCCAGAAGCCACTCAAATCATAGAACCTCGGGCATATCCGGGAAATGAGGTTGCATACAATTGACCCATCTGTCTCTCACAGGGACTAGCAAAACAATCTCCCCACCCATGGGGGAGGAATGCCACAGAGACTAAATACATCTTTAGTTAGGCAAATACTCCCTGCCTCTTATCCAACTGCGCCAGATCCCTAACATTCCAAGTCGCAAAATTTATTGTTTCGTCCATAATCATATTCAGCAATGGAATCGGAACCATTTCAGCGGCAGGGCATCCAGGTATTCTATCTACAAACATACCCAAGGGGACCAACAGCACCCTGTACCAGCCTCTCCATACGCAGAAGCAGCTTACATCCCCATACACCAGTAAAACAGGTAGTGTAACTCTCGTCCCAACTCCCGGCCCCTCCACCCCCCAAACCCATGGGCAGTAAGGCAAACCAGCCCTGCCTAAAACATAGCAGTGCTAGAACTAACCTTTTCTGCCCCATTCCCTTTCATAACTTAGAAACACAAAATGTCTATAAAACAACTCTATGCTATGCTAGGGGTCAGTACACTCTCGAGACTGCGGGGTGGTAATCCTCAAGCTGCCCCATCGGGCCTGTGCCCCTTGCCCTTATAGCTTCCGACCAGCCAGTATGTGCCATTGTGAATAAGAATCAAATATCCTCTATATTGCTCTCGTATTCACCACTAATCCTGGGCTCATTTAATTAACAGTACATAGCGCCCATGGGACCCCTCAGGGACACCACAGTCTATCCCATCAGTCATAAGTTCCATGAGCTTTCAGCGCTGTGACACTGTTTTTAACCATTTTAAATTCTACAGTTCGTGGCATGGCATACCACAGGGCCTATCACCCTCAATCTACGTTGGCTGTACTCACTGTGCACAGGGTTGTGGATCAAGCCAAGCCACTGTCCATTCTCTCTATACCAGAGTCTACACATCCCTAGTGGGTCCTAAATGTCTCCCGCAAGTCCTCTCCAGCCCCGGTGTTCCTCAGTGTGCCATCCGAGCAGATCACTATGTGGCTGGACCACAGAAGGATCAGCTTGTCTTTTTTCCCTTCTTCTGCTTCTGTAGTTGGGCAGATAGTGTTTGCACAGTCGATATAGGGGTCCTCACTGTCTATGATCCCAGGGGGAACGACCCACAACCACATTCAGCCATTCACTGGCCTCGTCAGCTGAAGAAAAAGAAATGCACATTTCCTTTGTGCGGCACTCGGAGCTTCCCTGGGAACATGAGACTGTATCTTAGATTAAGGATCCTCAGTCGTTTTATCACTTCTATATACACTTTGCATTGCTTTTGGACCTTTTGGGTATAGTACAGGAAAACAGATATCTGCTTTCCCTCAAACTCTGGCAGGCCCTTTAAGTGCACATGTTGGTGAATTGTATTGTGGTCTCTAAAGTTACAGACGGGCTATTAAGCCACGCTGAGGTGATCAAGATCTTGATGGAGGCACTATCGCCTTGTGCTCTCTCTTGGACATGAAGGACTAAAACAGTTTGAGGGGAGGCATGATCTTGAACATCCCGTATTCCAAAAATAGTTCTGCTGATTGCCCCTCCGCCCTCTCAGGAAATCCTACAAAACGCAGGTTATTCCTCCTGGATCGTCTCGGAGTCTTCAATATGTTCCAGTTGCACTGTTAATTGTTGCAGGGAAGACACTGTGTCTCGGAGAGTAGTTACATCTTTCTGTATTCCTCCCACAGTATCCTCTGCGGCTGTGACATGGTCAGCAGCGCCATGAAGATCTGCCATTACATTCATTTTTGTTGCTAACTCTGTCTCTGTGTTTTTGATGGCCTCCATCAAATCTGCAAGCGAGGGTCCCCTTCTCCATCTGAGCTCCCGGCACCTTCCCAGATCCATCACCAGGTCATTCCGGCTTGGAGACTGCCTGACTATGCTTCATTATCTTATTGGTCTGAGTTGGTTTTGGTGCCTTGTCCTTGCCCATTATGTCCATATCCTTAGTCGAACAAATATGGTACTCTTTTGGAGCACAATCACTCAGACAAGATCGTTGACAGGGGTTTGCTTATACGGGGCGCTAGGGGTGTGTAAATCATGACCCACTCACTATTTAAATCCAGTACTTTACACTGTTCTGAGTGCAGTTCCTTAGGGCGTCTCAGTTCTCTTTTGGTCCATAGTTGGTGGAGGGGGCCAGGGGGGGGGGGCATACTTGAAGCCCGGACCAAGCAAATCATCTGCTTTGATGCGGTCTGTTGGTGTTGGGAGGGGGGGGGGGGGGCTCCTATTCGGGCTGCAGTACTACAACATCTCCACTGACTCACTGTGTTTTTTGGGCACAGCTACAACTTCCTCGTCTGTTGGCGTCTGCCCACACTGAGCATGGGTCCCCAGCAGGTCTTCCCACCTTCTCTGTGTCAATTATAGCGACCACGGGTAGGGGGCAGTCTCTATGTGCTTCAGGTCCATGTAACAATGGAGTAAAGGCCATGTAAGGAAATGCCTCCTTGGCATGGTTATCCACTAACTTTTTGCCTTTGCTGATGCCAAGTTTTGATTGAAAGTGTGCTCGGACCATGCTAACCAGGCCCCAGCACCAGTGTTCTTTCCCTAAACTGTACCTTTGATTCCACAATTGGCACAGCCCTGGCACTCAGCTAAGTCCCTTGTAACTGGTACCCCTGGTACCAAGGGCCCTGATGCCAGGGAAGGTCTCTAAGGGCTGCCACATGTCTTATGCCACCCTAGGGACCCCCTCACTCAGCACATGCACACTGCCTCACAGCTTGTGTGTGCTGGTGGGGAGAAAATGACTAAGTCGACATGGCACTCCCCTCATAGTGCCATGCCAACCTCACACTACCTGTGGCATAGGTAGGTCACCCCTCTAGCAGGCCTTACAGCCCTAAGGCAGGGTGCACTATACCACAGGTGAGGGCATATGTGCATGAGCACTATGCCCCTACAGTGTCTACCACCAGACATGTTGCTAGCCACATGGGGAGAGTGCCTTTGTCACTCTGTGGCCAGGAACAAAGCCTGTACTGGGTGGAGGTGCTTCACACCTCCCCCTGCAGGAACTGTAACACCTGGTGGTGAGCCTCAAAGGCTCACCCCTTTTGTTACAGCGCCCCAGGACATCCCAGCTAGTGGAGATGCCCCCCACCTCCGGCCACTGCCCCCACTTTTGGCAGCAAGGCTGGAGGAGATAATGAGAAAAACATGCAGGATTCCTTTGTCGGGCTGGTTGGAGCTCCGGCAGGAGCATCTGTGCAGCCATCTTGCTCGGTACCGCACATCTTGCTCCAAACTTTTTCTTACAATCATTTCCTATTTTTTATTCTTCTTTGTTTTTTTATGATTGTATTTCATTTGTTTCTGCCTCAGGACTTTATGGATCCAGCAGCTAATCTAACTTGGCAGCCACCCACTGATGTAAATTAATTGAATACAGTCACTGTAAACACAAAGCGTTTGTTTTCATTTTAAAAATGTCCATGAAAAATTAAATAAAGGGAGGTTTTTTTAGTATGGAAAGGCACATTTTATGTGGCAGAAAATCAGTGTTTTATGAGGCTGCATGCAAAACTGTAATGTCTGCTGTTTTACTATTGATTGTAAGGTACAGTAAAGCTTCACATGAAATTAAAAGGGATTTTTTTCAGAGTAAAATGCTTCACTCAAAGGATTTTAGTTCTAGATTAGGAGATTGATAAATGTTATCCAATTGAGTAAATTCAAACTATATTTACCTCTATAACAAATACACATTCTAATGGGCATTCCATTTAATGGTTATTCCATTTAATTTACAGTCTATCATGTAACCAGTTGTCAGCGCTTCAAAACAGTTTCCCAAGACAAAGTTGTCAATATATTACATATGGGGAATCTTTGACGTAATTTCAAAGCAATTGACACCTTAAAAGATCTCGAACCCTGCAATTTTGTCAAGGACTGTAGCTTTTAGGACTTTGTTTAATGAAGCCAACTTGTGCAGCAAGGGATTTGTATCCTAGAATCCCAGTGAGGACAGTAGGTGAGCAGAACGAGGGGCAGGAGAGCAGTACTTGTGACTGTAATAGTATGCCCAGGCGTGGGTCTCTTGCTCACTATACCACTGGATTCAAGCTAGCTTGGCTGATGAAGGGTGATACCCTAAACCAGTCCCAGGATGCTTGTTTCTGGTCCAGGAAGGACCAGGCCTGGCAGTTCGGGCTGGACTGTTCCCATGGGGAACAGGGTCTAAGACTGATTTGCATATGGCTGGGTCCAAACTGGGGTGGCATGGTGAGCAAAAGAACAATGGATTAAACCAGAATCTGCGACTGGGGGTGAGTGAGTGAAAAGTTTCAACACTCCGTCCATCATCCTCTTGTGCTGTAATAGTGCATCGCCACAACCTGCTGTGTGAGAAGCACCCGAACAAAGCCTGGGCCAAGGGCAGGGACATCCATGCCCGGAGGAGGCTGGGCTGGACCACACCTCCTTGGTCTCATGGACAGACCCTCCAGCTCAAGGTAAGACCCTTTCTCCCTGCTCGATCATTGGCGACTTTTTTTTTTGTCTGCACCTCTTTGTGTGAAGAATGAAAGCAAAAAGCCAAATTGCCTGAAAAACCTCAAAGACAAAGGTAACGCCACATCCCCTCTTATAACTTCATGTCTATCTCATGCCATGGGGTTAATTACAACAGAGTTGGCGCAAGTGGAATTTCAGATAAAAGTAATCTGGAAACTGATCAAAAACCCAATATCTGACCAAGGCAAACAGGTGGATCCCAGCTCTATACTGTCAAACGCTGCTCAGATTAAGGTCCCTTGACCTGGTGAGAAACCGACAAGCCCCATACAGCTCATGAACTTCTGTGTTGTTCCTGATATACCTGATGAGATTTTTATTGCTGGCCCAAGCAGCATAAGCTCTAGTGTGAAACAAGCCATCGCCACCTAAGCATATGTGGAGTAATGAGAAACCCTTAAGGGGCCAACTAAGACCCATAAACCAAAGCCAAATCTTGTTCGACCTAACAATCCAGCCATCCTGGCCCTATCCGACCTCATGTCTGAACTACTTAACATCTGCAAACCTTTCTTTCACAACCTGGAGTCCCTATTGAAAGAGTGTTGACAAGTTGTAACAGTGAAATTGAAAAAAGTGGGAGACTATATTTGAAGTTTGTTAGATAATATGCACAACATTCCCTGCCCCCTTAGAGCCTACATCTTGTGGATAAGTCCTCCCTTTGTGACTCCAGTTTTAATCTCCCATGACCTCAGACTGCCTTTGCCTGATCTCTCAAAATGCACTAACTCTGAGAAAAATGATAGACACCATGGGCCTAACATGTCATGACAACACCAGGCAGCAGATAATCTTAGAAATTAATCTGCAAATAACAGGTCCTTTGTGCATGCCCCTGCCCCCTCCCTCTTGCCCACCACGGCCTTTGTACGGCCACTAACTCTCCTGCTTTGACATGCATGGTCTTTTGTGTTGCCACAGCCCCTCCCACCTGTCATGTGTGGTCAGCCTGCTGCCCCTGACCCCCTCCCACCTTCCCTCTGTTGTCTGTGTGTCCCATTAGTCTCCCTGTTTTCCTCCATGGTGTGTTGTGCTTCCAGTGCCCATCTCGGTGCCCTCCATGGTCAGCTTACTGCTCCTGTCCTGCCCCCTGCCCTCAGTTTTCCATGTGCACTACCCTATCCCCTCCCTCCCTGCTTTGTCTGGTTTGGTGTTGTGCCCCTGAACCCTTCCTCCTGTCCTTCATGGTAATTTATGCTGTAAGTGTCCCTCCTGTTTGACGGTGTGGTCAACTTGCTGGCTTTGTCTCTTTCTCCTCTACTCTGTTTTTCATGTGCATGGCCTGGTTCTTAGCCTATTGCTTTCCATGGTATTTTGTGCTGCAGTGCTATCCCACTTCCCTGTGTGATGTATTGTGCTGCTGCAACCCCTGATGCCTGACCTGTAAGCTCAGTTAGGTGCCCCTTCCCATCGCCCTCCGGAGTCCATGTCCCTACCCCATTCCTCCTACCCTCAGTGATCCAATGTACCATACTTGCCAACATTTTGAACTTGGTAAGAGGGAGATTTTGAAGAGAAAAAAAAATACTAATTCATTTTCCAGACTGACGTACATTGGAAAAAGAGGAGATTTTAGTCAGGAGACAAAATAAAGCCTTTTTGCGCATAAAAACTTTGGGAGTTCCCTGCCTGAAGCAGTTCTTACGGCATGTATGGTTGTACTGCCTCTGCTCCTTCCTTCTGCCCTCAGTGATCTGTTATATTGCCACCTCCTTGCTTGGCCCTCATCATTGGTTTGTTGTCCCTACCCCTTTTTCCCTGCTCTCCATGGTCTGTTGTGTGCCACTGCCTCTCCCGTCTGACCAATGTGTTCACCTTGTTGCCTCTGCACCCTCTTCACAGCTCTCAATTATTTGAATCCATGCTCTTGTATTTCTGTGCATTTGTAAAGTGCTTTCTGGCCATAGCATCGACGCTCTAAGCGAAGTGAGAGAAGTGAAAGCTGAGCAAGATGAGATTCCACAATCAACTTCCCAGAGGCAAGTTATAGTGCAAAGAGACATGTTTTCTGCTGTTTCCGGAAAAGCATGAAAGTTTCCACTTTCCTGATACGGAGCAGGAGAGTATTCCACACCACCAAAAAGACTGTCACCCCATTTGGATTTCCTGCAACGGAGCACTGAGGCCAGGTGAAGCCTGATGGATCTTAAGTGGTGGCTAAGCACATACCATCTTAAGGTGGAACAAAGGTATTTGGAGCCCTGGGAGTGTAAAAGCCTTATAAGAAATACAGAGAGCTTTAACTCCGTTGCTGGCAGGCCTTTTCCCTATCCTTTGCTGAGCCTTTTTTCAGCTATTTGGTGTAGTTTGCGATTAGGCTCTCATAACTTTTTGTTCACACAAGCTTTCCACAAGCTTTCCACGCCAGATTTGTGTCCTTTTTCCCAACATCCTAGGAATTCTAAAGGTACCCAGAGTTTGTGGGCTTCCCTGGAGGAGACAAAGAAATTAGCCAAAATACAGCTAAATGTTTTTTTTTTTTTTTTTTGGATAAATGGGGAAAAAAGGGCTGCAAAAGAAAGCATGTGTTTTTTTTCCCCCCTCATATGGCATCAACAAAGCGTTTGGAGTGCTAAAATCAACATCTTCCCAGCTTTCAGGAACAGGCAGACTTGAATCCGAAATGCACGTTTCTCAACACAATTTTGTCATTTTACTGGGACATACCCCATTTTTACTATTTCTTGTGCTTTCATCCTCCTTCCAGTTAGTGACAGATATGGCTGTGAAACCAATGGTGGATCCCGGACATCTAAACATTTCTGAAAAGTCGACAAAATTCTGACTTTAGCAAGGGGTCACTTGTGTAGATCCTGCAAGGTTTTCCTACAGAAAATAACAGCTGAAATAAAAGAAAATATATTGAAATTGAGGTGAAAAGAACCAACCATACCTGTCCACGTTTTACTCTAACTTTTTCCTGATATGTCAAATTTTCAAAAGCAATACACTGTTATGTCTGCTGGACTCTTCCGGTTGTGGGAAAATATAGGGCTTGTAGGTTCATCAAGAACTCTAGGTACCCAGAGCCAGTAAATGAGCTGCACCTTGCAAAGGGTTTTCATTGTAGACCCGTATACAGCAATTCATTTGGCAAAATATAGAGTGAAAAATAGGTATCAATGAAACCTTTGTATTTCCAAAATCCACACAAGATAAGGTATTGAGAAGCAGTGGTTATTTGCACATCTCTGAATTCGGGGGTCCCCATACTAGCATGTGAATTACAAGGTATTTCTCAAATACACGTCTTTCTTACATACTGCCTTATATTTGGAAGGAAAAAATTTATAAAAAGATAAGAGGCAATAACACTTGTTCTTTTACTGTGTTCCCTCAAGTCTCCCGATAAAAATGGTACCTCACTTGTGTGGGTGGACCTAGTGCCTGCGACAAACACCCCAAAACAAAATATGGACACATCACATTTTTACATTGAAATCTGATGTGTTTTTTGGAAAGTGCCTAGCTGTGGATTTTGGCCTGTAGCTCAGCCGGCACCTAGGAAACCTGGACATTTCTGAAAACTAGACACCTAGGGGTACCCAGGATGGGGTAACTTGTGGTGCTCTCACCAGATTCTGTTACCCAGAATCCTTAGCAAACCTCACAATTTGGCCAAAAAAACACTTTTTCCTCACATTTCGGTGACAGAAAGTTCTGGATTCTGACAGGAGCCACAAATATCCTTATACCCAGCATTCCCCAAATCTCCCGATAAAATTGGTACCTCAATTGTGTGGGCAGGCCTAGTGCCCGCAGCAGGAAATGCCCCAAAACACTACGTGGACACATCAAAATGATCAATTACAAACAACCTGTTTTTGCAGGGGGGAGGGCATTTGCGTTCCTGGGCTCAGCAGCCATCTAGGGAAGCGTACCAAAACAAGACATTTCTGACATCTAGACACCTGAGGGAGTCCAGGGAGGTGTGACTTGTGTGGATTCACCAGAATCCTCAGCAAACCTCAAATTTAGCTAAATGTTCCCCTCAGTCTCCCGATAAGTGATACTTCACTTGTGTCAGTTAGTGTCAGAGTCACCAGATCCTCAGGGTCTGCGCACGTTCCCAAAACGTCCACCACTGAACAGCTCCAAGACTCTGATAGATAAATCACAGAGGCTAAGAGAGTTCAAGAGGGGAAGAGGGGATTAGGAAGGGAACAGCTGGGAAGGAGACCTGTGGTAGGAAAAAGGTTAAAACACACTATCAAAATTACATCTCATGAAATCAATACTAGACTATGATTCTGAAAACATGAACAACCTAAGAATTAGGCTTAAAATGACTAAGTTTCAAGATGGCCGGATACATGTAAGGGAATCAAGAGGGATTAAATAAAACTTTCAAATTCAAGTACTTTCCTTTACATGAGAATCAGGAAAAACATTCTGAATAAGTTCTAAACCAGTCATATGAATCCGTTTTTTAAGAATGCATACTAGGACCATGCAATATTGCATCTAGAAACTCTGGCCTTTTGTGTTCTCTTGAAATGTTTCAACACGAATTGTGCACCTTGCAGATTTTCATATATGTAGTAAACAGCATAAAAGGATTGTGCACCATGAATAACACAATACGGATTCAGGAAACAAATCACACAACTTGTCAAATCGAATACTACCTAATAAATGTCTTAGTATAGTGGCATACAATGAACAACATAAATTAGGCTCGAGGAGAGAATTGTGCGTCTTGCCGATTCGAGTGCCACCATGTAAAATGTCAAGAAATGGAAGCACGCAACGAATATCAAGGTTAAATCACCATTAAACGGATGGCGCGTCTTGCCGATCCGCAAGCCACGATGCAAATGTCAAGAAATAACAGCGCGCACTGAATAACTAGATTAAATCAACATGAAACGAATTGCGCGTCTTGCTGATTCGTAAGCCACCATGTAATGTCAAGAAATGGTAGCGCACAAAGTAATCTGTTAATCATTAAAGAATTTGGCCGAAGAATATGAAAGTTCTCGATAACGGCGTTGGGAGGCCAGCCCAACCACCGTCTTACCGCCCAGAACAATGAAGAATGAAGGGCAGAGGCCTGGAAGATCAAATAGGCCATCGGGACAGGAGCTTAGGAAGTAGCTGCTGCTCTGCACCGGGACCTCCTGAATAGTGAGCACTTGGAGCTGGGCTGGCTCCTTTTTATAGAGTCTTGGCCCAACCCACAACCGCACCCAGGCATGCTGCAGAGAAAGTCTCTGGAAAGCCCTGGAAAGGGACCACAGCCTAACACACTCTGAAAGCCTGCAGCAATACATTGCAAATGAACAGTATTTGTAAACACATTAAAAATAAGTCTTCAGGATTAAACTCTGTAATGCAAAAGGTTAAACAACAACATATTAGCACATTGCATAAATTACGTTGTTTTGAGAGTGCTGGGATTTTGAATTCTTGTTGCCAATAGAGCGCGCACTGCCCTGGTGTCGATAGTTAGCCAAGTGCCTGTGACAGGGAAGAGCCAAAAACATGTTGAAATTGAGGGGAAACCTAAGTGGGTCCAAAAGGGCAGTATGAAAAAAAAAAACATTTTTAGGCTGACAAGTGGGGCAGATTTTTTATCAGTATAGATGCGACAATGCTGGGTGGTATGAATTTTGTGGATTGCTGCAGATTCCGGAAGGTAATTGCCCCATCTTCCCACCTGTGTGCAGAACAACTTTGTCTCCATTTATGAGGGGTGTGGATATGGCCACACCTCCATGCTCTTTTAAAATAAATAAATACATCTTCCCTAGTGGGCTTTCTGCTTGGGGGCAGAGGGAACTTACAAAAATAGGCCAATTTGCCCCCAATTGTGGGCAGAAATGGCCAACAGTGATGTGTCCCCATGGGGAGCGACCCTTGCCCAAGGGGCTGCCCCCGAAACAAAACACACACACCAATCCCTGGTGCATAAGTGGTTTCTGCCCCACTTGGGGGCAGATGTGTCTTAAACAATAAGCTGATGTGCTCCAAAGGGGGCAGAAATGGCCAACAGTTGTGTTCCCACTTTGGGGGCAGAAAAATAGGCCTGTTTGCCCCCAAAGGGGGGGGGGGGCAGATATGGCCAACAGTGATGCACCCCCATGGGGAGCGACCCTTGCCCAAGGGGCTACCTCCAAACAAAACACACACCAAACCCTGGTGCCTAAGTGGTTTCTGCGAAAACAATAGGCTGATCTGCCCCCAAGGTGGGGCGGAAATGGCTAATAGTTGTGTGCCCCCTTTGGGGGGTGACCCTTGCCGAAGGGGTCGCCAGCCCCACACAAAAAAACAAACTAAAAAATCCCTGGTGTCTTATTGGTTTCTCCCCCCTCCCCCCCCTAGGGCCAGATGGGTCTAAAAATAATAGGCTGATCTTACCCCAAGGGGGGCAGAAATGGCCAACAGTTGTGTGCCCTCTTTAGGGGGTGACCCTTGTCCAAGGGGCTGTCCCCCACACAAAACACACACACACACAGATCCCTGGTGCCTAGTGGATTTCAACCCCTCTGGGTGCCAGATCGGCCGAAAACATGGCTGATCTGGCCCCAGGGGTGTCCGGAACATAGGAAAAAATCTTGCCCTAGGGCAGTGACCCTTGCCCAAGGGGTCGCTGCCATAAAACATAATTATAAACAATCCCTGATGCCTAGTGGGTATCAGCCCCCTCCCCCCCCCTTGGAAAAATGGCTGATCTAGCCCCTGGGGGAGGGGGCTGAAACATGGACCAATTATTGCCCCCCAGGGTGCGACTCTTGCCTAAGGGGTCGTTCCCCAAAATAAACAACAACAAAAATCCCTGGTGCCTAGTGGGTGGATTGCTGCTCCACAATCGCGGTTCTCGCCTGTGATTGTGGAGCAGGAATCCTTTCAAAACAGGCACAGGGGAAAAGCAAAAACTCTTTCCTTTCCCCCTGTGTCTGTTTCTCTCTCACCGTCCCCCAGGAAAAGGACTTACTTATTGGCCGTGCTCTCTCCTCCTTGTGCTGGAACCAAATGCTTCCAGCGTGTCCCTGCTGCATGTGATGTCATCAGATCGCGGGGAGGGGGTTCGGAGGTGGCAGGGGAAGTGTTTACCCTTCCATCCCTGACTTTTCCCACAGGTGGGATCGTGGTCCTGGGTGCAGTACGAGATGGTCTCATCCGCGGCACACAGCAACCGTGGTCGAGACAAGCTCGTCTGTGGCACCCAAGAGGTTATTATTCTTATACGAGGGAAAACGCTTAGAGTAAATATGCGCTTTGCGTTTTTAATGTTTGATTCCTGCCATTTGTAGCATCAAAATCTGATTTCTCAAATGTTCATCGCTCAACATATGTTTAATACAAAGTATTTTTTTTTCCCCTAGGTTAGAGGGGGCTGCTTGCAAGCAGAAAATAGAACAACTTCCATTTAGGACAAAGCCTGTGGAGCCTGGAGGATTAGTAAGTGACTGGTCTGATGCTCAATATAGTTTTTGCAATTTCTTCTTATGATTTCCCTTCCTTCGTGTCATTCATGTAGTTTTAATTCTTTTTTTTGCGGTTCATACATTGGGATGACGCTTAAAGAAAAAAAAAACTGCCCCAATCGTATTGTCAAACTTAATTTGTGATAGAGCTTAAAATTTAGTGCTGTCCCTCGTGTCACAAAAGTAATCACGATGTGACAGTTAACTGTATGAAAGTAAGACTGAACAAGCATTGGCAAAGCCAGTAGGTCTCCCCTATACAAGAGCTATTGGCTTGCACAATGTGTTTTGCCATGTTGCACATCAATCAATCAATCAGTACATTTGTAGAGCGCGCTACTCACCCGCGACAGTCTCAAGGCGCTTTGATGGGGGAGCTGCTACTACTCTAACAGCCAGGTCTTGAGGTGTCTCCTGAAGGTCAGCTGGTCCTTGGTCTGCCGTAAGTGGATTGGGAGGGTGTGCCAGGTCTTGGCGGCGAAGTAGGAGAATGATCTGCCACTGATTGTTGTCCTGTGGATGCGTGGAACAGTGGCGAGGTCGGCAGAGCGGAGCTGTCGGTTCGGGGTGTAAAAGGTGAGTCGTTCATTGAGGTATGTTGGTCTGGCATTGCAGAGTGCTTTGTGGGCGTGGGTGAGGAGCTTGAAGGTGATCCTCTTGTTGATGGGGAGCCAGTGTAGGTCTCTCAGGTGGGCCGTGATGTGGCTGCGGTGGGGGATGTCAAGGATGAGGCCCACTGAGGCGTTCTGAATGCATTGCAGTCTTTTCTGGAGATTGGCCGTGGTTCCTGCGTAGAGTGTTGCATTAGTCCAGTCCGCTGCTGACGAGGCCTGGGTGACTGTCCTTCTGGTTTCAGTGGGGATCCACCTGTAGATCTTGCGGAGCATGCAGAGGGTGTTGAAGCAGGAGGATGAGACAGCGTTGACTTGTTGGGTCATGGAGAGCGATGAGTCTAGGATGAAACCCAGGTTGCGTGCATGGGTGGTGGTTGTCGGTGTGGCCACCAGGAGTCGTCCCAGGCAGAGGGGGTGGAGCTGAGGATGAGGACCTCCATCTTGTCAGAGTTCATTTTTAGGCAACTGTTCTCCATCCAGTTGGCGACGGCCTTCATTCCCTAGTGGAGTTGGTTTTGGCAGTGGCAGGGTCCTTGGCGAGGGAGAGAAACAGCTGGGTGTCATCAGCATATGAGACGATGTTGAGGTTGTGGGATCGGACGATGTTGGCAAGTGGTGCCATGTAGACGTTGAAGAGGGTCGGGCTGAGGGAAGAACCTTGGGGTACGCCGCAGATGTTCTTGGTGGCTACAGATCGGAAAGGAATGAGGCGGACTCTCTGGGTTCTGCCGGTGAGGAAGGCGGTGATCCAGTCCAGGGCTCTGTTGCGGATCCCTGCATCGTAGAGGCATGTGTGTACGGTGTGGTGGCCAACAGTGACAAAGGCGGCAGAGAGGTCCAGGAGGATGAGGGCCACTATTTTGCCTTTGTCCAGCAGGGTCCTGATGACGTCGGTGGCGGCAATGAGGGCGGTCTCGGTGCTGTGGTTGCTGCGTAAAAAGGATTGGGATGGGTCCAGAGTGATTTCCTCAAGGAAGTGGGTCAGTTGCTTGTTGACGATTTTTTCGATGACCTTCGCCAGGAACGGGAGCAGGGAGATGGCCCGGATGTTTTTGAGGTCCTTTGGGTCCGCCTTGTGTTTCTTGAGTAAGGCGTTTATCTTGGTGTGCTTCCAGCTTTCCAGGAAGGTGGTGGTCTCGAAGGAGCTGTTGATGATCATCCGGAGTTGGGGGGGGGGGGGCGATGCTGGAGCTCGCTTTGTTGAAGATGTGGTGCGTGCAGGGGTCGGATGGTGAGCCGGAGTGAATGGTGCTCATGACTTTGGTAGTATCTTTGTCATTGACGTGGGTCCAGGAGAGCAGGTGGCTGGTGTGGCTCGGGGGCGGTGAGTCTGAGGTATTGGCGACTGTCGGTGGGGTCTTGGTGTTGAAGCTGTCATGGATGTTTGCGATCTTGTGGTGAAAGAAGGTGGCTAGGGAGTCACAGAGGTCTTGCGAAGGTGGGATGTTGTTGGTGCTGGAGTTGCGGTTGGAGAGTTCCTTCATGATGTTGAAGAGCTCTTTGCTGTTGTGCGCATTGTTGTCTATACGTTCCTTGAATGAGGATCTCTTGGCAGTACGGATGAGCTGGTGGTCCCTGCGGATGGTGTTCTTGAGGTCCGTGTGGGTGGCCGGTGTCTGTTTTTGGTGCTACTTCTTCTTGAGTTTTCAGCAAGTCTGTTTGTTTGGAGGTTTGCAGGTCGGCGGTGAACCAGGTGGCCTTTCTGACGGTGTGGTTGTAGGAGGATTTCTTGATCGGGGCGAGAGCATTGGCGCAGTCGTCGATCCATTGCCTGAGGTTGTGGGCAGCTGTGTCGGTGTCGGTAGTGTCAGCTGGTGGGGCTCGAATGAGGGCGGAGATCAGCTGGTCGTTGGTGACCTTGTTCCAGCTGCGGCGGGGATCTGTTGCGGGTGGTGGTGCGTGGTGGGTTTCTCAAAGGTGACGTGGATGCAGCGGTGGTTGTCCAGTGGAGTTTGGTGGTGTTGCTGAAGGTGACGTGGCTGCTGGCGGAGAAGATGGCGTTAAGTGTGTGTCCGGCGGAGTGGGTGGGTGACGTCACGAGCTGTTTGAGTCCGAAGTTGGCAAGGTTGCCGAGCAGGGCGGTGGAGTTGCTGTCATTGGTGTTCTCAAGGTGGAAGTTCAGGTCTCCGAGGAGGATGTAGTCTGTAAAAGCAAGGGCTTATGTGCTGATGACGTCAGCGATGGAGTCACTGAACTGCGGTCGAGGTCCAGGGGGTCTGTAGATGAGGGTTCCTCTGAGGGTGGTCTTGGGAGCGATGTGGATTTGGAAGTGCATGTGGCAGTGCTGAGGGTGTCTTCGGTGTTGGTTGAAATTCTGATGGTGTTCCTGTGGATGATGGCGATCCCTCCTCCCGGTCTGTTGGTGCGGTCTCTGCGGGTGATCTTGTAGCCGCCAGGATGGCTATGGTGATGTTGGGTGCTGAGGATGGGTTAATCCAGGTTTCCGTCAGGAAGGCGATGTCCAGGGAGGATGAGTCGAGAAGGTCCCAGAGTGCGATGGCGTGCTTGTGGACAGAGCGGGTGTTGAGAAGGATGCATCTGAGGTAGTTGCGTCCGGCTCTGGCGGTTGGGGCGGTAGCTCAGGGGCTGGTGGAGCTGCAGCTCCGGCAGGAGAAGAGTCCATGGATGAGCTTCGGTGAGGCCTGGAAGCAGGTGGCTGATCGGCCGGCGTTGAGGGCGTGGAGGGTGTTGGCATCATAGTGGTGTCGGGCGACGTGGCGGTCACAGGAGCCAGGATTGGAGTGGAGCGGGGCAGTTTGTTTTTGGTTGGATTGGGACGGATTGGAGTGGAGTGGGGCAGATGGTTTTTGGTTGGAGGGAGGAGTGTGTTTTGGATTGGAGGAGCAGATTGTTTTGGATTAGAATGGGGTGGATTGGCGTGCGGCAGATTGCTATGGATTGGTGCAGATTGTTTTTGATTAGTGTGGGGTGATTGTGAGTGGGGCACATAGTTTTGGATTGTGAGTGGGGCACATAGTTTTGGATTGTGAGTGGGGCACATAGTTTTGGATTGTGAGTGGGGCACATAGTTTTGGATTGTGAGTGGGGCACATAGTTTTGGATTGTGAGTGGGGCACATAGTTTTGGATTGTGAGTGGGGCACATAGTTTTGGATTGTGAGTGGGGCACATAGTTTTGGATTGTGAGTGGGGCACATAGTTTTGGATTGTGAGTGGGGCACATAGTTTTGGATTGTGAGTGGGGCACATAGTGAGTGGGCCGGATTGTTTTTGGTTGGATTGGGCCGGATTGGAGTGGGGCTAGATTGGAGTGGGGCCAGATTTGTTTTGGATTGGAGTGGGGCCAGATTTGTTTTGGATTGGAGTGGGGCCAGATTTGTTTTGGATTGGAGGGGGGCCAGATTTGTTTTGGATTGGAGGGGGGCCAGATTTGTTTTGGATTGGAGGGGGGCCAGATTTGTTTTGGATTGGAGGGGGGCCAGATTTGTTTTGGATTGGAGGGGGGCCAGATTTGTTTTGGATTGGAGGGGGGCCAGATTTGTTTTGGATTGGAGGGGGGCCAGATTTGTTTTGGATTGGAGGGGGGCCAGATTTGTTTTGGATTGGAGGGGGGCCAGATTTGTTTTGGATTGGAGGGGGGCCAGATTTGTTTTGGATTGGAGGGGGGCCAGATTTGTTTTGGATTGGAGGGGGGCCAGATTTGTTTTGGATTGGAGGGGGGCCAGATTTGTTTTGGATTGGAGGGGGGCCAGATTTGTTTTGGATTGGAGGGGGGGCCAGATTTGTTTTGGATTGGAGGGGGGCCAGATTTGTTTGGGATTGGAGGGGGCCAGATTTGTTTGGGATTGGAGGGGGGCCAGATTTGTTTGGGATCGGAGGGGGGGCCAGATTGGGCCAGATTTGTTTGGGATCGGAGGGGGGGCCAGATTGGGCCAGATTTGTTTGGGATCGGAGGGGGGGGCAGATTGGGCCAGATTTGTTTGGGATCGGAGGGGGGGGCAGATTGGGCCAGATTTGTTTGGGATCGGAGGGGGGGGCAGATTGTTTTGGATTACAGTGGCGTGAATTTGAGTGGGGTAGATTGCTTTCCAGTGGTACAGATTGTTTTTGATTACAGTGGGGCAAATTAGCGTGGGGCAGATTAGATTGGGGTGGATTGAGAGGATTGGGGTGGGGTGGGTTGGAGTGGACTGGATTGTGGTGGGGTGGATTGATGAGGGGGTAAAATGGATTGGATTGGGGTGCACTGTAGTGGGGCAGATTTGAGCGGGGTGGATTGGGGTGTACCGTTAATGCATTATTTCAGAGATTACACATAACAAAGAAACACTGTGATTTAGCAATATTTCACAAAACTTTTTGTCATTTTGAGAAGAGCGCCTATGAGCAAAAAGAAAACGAGTGGAAAGTGAGAAAAGACAACTTGACAAAATAAAAGAAAGTCGGCTTTAAAAAATAAAACTTTGCAATTTTGTTTGGGAGCAATGGATGGGCACTAGTAAAACTGATCCAATCAATGCTTGATCACTGTTCCACACCAAGGAATGGTAATGACGCCAGGTGCGCCTTGACGAATTAGGAGGCTGTAAAGAAGGGTGCTACACAAACCAACAAAGGGTGAATGACACGTGGGGTCCAAGCCCTTTATTGAACACAACAAAGTATCACAGAGGGAGAGGCATGAGCTAGCGCATGTATTCGCAGGTGAGACACTAAAAACTAACATTGAAAACTGCACCGACACGCATTTTAAATGTGCATGTGCTTGTATTTCAGAGTCTGACTTGGGTGCCTTTTGAATTAAATCACATTTTAGAAGGAAAAAACATGTTAATGTTATTTAAACTTCAGACTGACAATACATTTAGAAATAATTGTGAATTTCTAATGATTAGTAAAATATTGAGTTTAGGTGCAAAGTAAACAAATGCACTTCTCTGTTGTACTTAATGAAATAGGTAACGTTTTTCCATGTATATGAAATGCATTATTCATAATGAAATATTATTGTATTTATAGGTTTGCATATCTTGTATTTTACTAAAATGTATTAAATACGTTTTGTATTTACTGTTGTGTTGGCATAAGTTAGGCTTGCAGAGCTTGCATTTTGTAGTCGCGTAAAAGTGCTGAATTGTTAATTTTATCATAATGAAGTCTTTTTTCAAAATTTCTTTCCCAGAAAAAGGAAAGATTTTTTGTAATGGCCCCTTTGTTTAAACATGAAAAGGTGCATTCTTTTGCCCTTAAAAAGTGCATTGCATGAACCTGTACTGAGTTTGTATACATTTGTTTCAAACCTATTTTGAGACACATGGAAGAGACATGTTCCCATGACAGACCTCAGAAGATGTGTCATGGAATCCGTTTGTTTGGATTCGTATGATTATTCCTCATTTGAAGATACCTATTCAATGTGATATGAACTGATATCTTTGACAAATCAGAATGTTTTGTAAAGTTTAAAATATTGATGGAGATTTAAACTTTGGACAGTTGTGAGCAGTCTGCTGCATTTTCTGAGCAGACCTATGCAGACCCAGACACTTGGAGGTGCCTTGCTGATTTTTATATCTTGCTAACTAATATTCCCTGAAGGCTGTACCCATGGAGAGGTATCTTTCTCTTTGCCATTTGCCCTGACCTTTGAAATGTCCTTTTTAGATTTAGTAATCCTTATTTTTCCCTTCAGAAGGCTCTTGACTGAGCTTCTGTTATGTTGTGGTCAAACTTAGTTACCTGCATCTGAGATTTTTTCCAATGTCTTTTTGTCCTTTTTCTATTTTGCCCATGTGTTTTTCCCCCACACATGTATTTCCCTGATTTGGTTAGCTGTAGGGTTGACCTGTGCCCAGCCAAATATTATTGACTCAGCCAAATTTGAATTGACTAATGATTGTAAATTCAGAGCAACACATTATATCAGAGTCTCATCTATTCTTATATATGCTATGTCTTTTTCTTCTTGAATGCTTAGTTTTGTTAATGTTAGTTTGCCTGAATTTATTTTGATACCTTGGGCAACCCTTGATGATTACGTACCTTTATAATTTGCTTTTGTGCATTGTTTTCATAACTTTGAGCTCGTGTTGGTAATGCATCTTTTAACGTATTCCTGATTGGAGTTTTCTTTTTGTGGCCACATTGGTCATAGTGTCTAAATTGTTTGGGTTGTTGTTGGAATCCTGCTAATGGTCTTACCGCAATACGTACTAGGTCCAGAGTCCGTTGACCTCTGTGAGCATTTAGTTCCTGCAAAGAATGAAAAATGCTACAGTAGAAGACCATGGAAAGAAGATATAAATCTTACATCTCTTATCTTCAGAGTCCCAGGAGCATGATTCATAAGGGGGTCTCATTCATGAATTTACAGTTGCTCACCTTGTCCTTGAGTAAGAATGTCATACTCCTAGAAACTGTTCAGAGACACACTTCAGAATATGGCAGAAGAAATTTGTAGGAAGTTGGCTCTGTATATACTATTTCAAAATAAGAAATAGTGTGCACAGAGTCCAAGGGTCCACTTAGAGGTAAGATAGTGGCAAAATTAAATAGTTCTAATGCTCTATTTTGTGGTATTGTGGTTGAGCAGTAGGCTTATCAGAGGGTAGTGCTAAGCATTTTTTGTACACACACAGACAATAACTGAGGAACACACACTCAAAGACTTACTCCAGGCCAATAGGTTTTTATATAGAAACATATATTTTCTTAGTTTATTTTAAAAACCACAGCTTCAAGATTTGCAGTAAACACTTTAAATGCAAGTTACTTCACTTAGATACTTTAGGAACTTTGAATAAAAGCAATATCATATACAGTCTTTGTAAAATGGCAATAAGCTATTTTCAAAGTGGACACAGTGCAAAAATCAACAGTTCTTGGGGGAGGTAAGTAAAGGTTAGTTTGTGAGGTAAGTAAAACACTTACAAGTCTCAGTCCTGGGGCATAGGCAGCCCACTGTTGGGGGTTCAAGGCAACCCCAAAGTTACCACCCCAGCAGCTCAGAGCCGGTCAGGTGCAGAGGTCAAAGAGGTACCCAAAACACATAGGTGCCCATGGAGAACAGGGGTGCTCCGGTTCCAGTCTGCCAGCAGGTAAGTACCTGCGTCCTCGGGGGGGAGGAGGAGGAGGGTTTTGTAGAGCACTGGTGGGGAACACAAGTAGACACACAAAACATACTCTCAGCGGCACAGGGGCGGCCGGGTGCAGTGTGCAAAGCATGCGTCAGGTTTAGTATTGATTTCAATGGAGGGACCCGGGGGGTCACTCTAGCAGTGCAGGCAGGTAAAGGGGAGCTTCTCTGGACAGCCACCACCGGGGCTAGGCAGAGGGTCGCCTGGGGGTCACTCCTGCGCTGAAGTTTGGTTCCTTCAGGTCCTGGGGGCTGCGGGGTGCAGTGCTAGCTCCAGGCGTCGGTTCCCTTGTTACAGGCAGTCGCGGTCAGGGGGAGCCTCCTGATTCTCTTTGCAGGTGTCGCTGTGGAGGTTCAGGGGGGGTTATCTCTGGCTACTCATGGGCTCGCAGTCGCTGGCGAGTCCTCCCTGTGGTGTTTGTTCTCTGGATCTCGAGCTGGGGGCGTCGGGTGCAGAGTGTGAAGTTTTACGTTTCCGGCGGGAAACGTGCAGTCTTTGAAAGTTGCTTCTTTGTTGCAAAGAAGTAGCTGGTTTTGAGCAGGGCCGCTGCTCACGGGAGATTCTTGGTCCTTTAGTCCAAGGCAGTCCTCTGAGGCTTCAGAGATCGCTGGTCCTTGTCGGCTGTGTCGTTGGTTGCAGGTTTTCGAAGTTGGAGACAGGCCGGTAGGGCTGGGGCCAAAGCCGTTGTTATTTTCCTCCTTCTCTGCAGGCTTGTAGGTCAGCAGTCCTTGTTTCTTGAGGTTGCAGGAATCTGATTTCCTGGGATCTGGGGTGCCCATAAATACTAAATTTAGGGGTGTGTTTAGGTCTGGGAGGGCAGTAGCCAATGGCTACTGTCCTTGAGGGTGGCTACACCCTCTTTGTGCCTCCTCCCTGTAGGGAGGGGGCACATCCTTAATCCTATTGGTGGAATCCTCCAAACTCAAGATAGAGGATTTCTAAAGGCAGGGGTCGCCTCAGCTCAGGACACCTTAGGGGCTGTCCTGACTGGTGGGTGATTCCTCCTTGATTTTCTCATTATCTCCTCTAGCCTTGCCGCCAAAAGTGGGGGCAGTGGCCGGAGGGGCGGGCATCTCCACTAGCTGGGATGCCCTGGGGCGCTGTAACAAAAGGGGTGATTCTTTGAGGCTCACCGCCAGGTGTTACGGTTCCTGCAGGAGGAGGTGAGAAGCACCTCCACCCAGTACAGGCGTTGTTCCTGGCCACAGAGTGACAAAGGCACTCTTCCCATCTGACCAGCAACATGTCTGGTGTGTGGCAGGCTGGCAGAAACTGGTCAGCCTACACTAGAAGTCGGATTGATATTCAGGGGGCATCTCTAAGAGGCCCTCTGGGTGTATGTTACAATAAATTGCACACCGGCATCAGTGTGCATTTATTGTGCTGAGAAGTTTGATACCAAATGTCCCAGATTTCAGGGTAGCCATTATGGAACTGTGGAGGTCATGTTTGACAAACTCCCAGACCATATACTCTTATGGCTACCCTGCACTTGCAATGTCTAAGGTTGTGCTTAGACAGTGTAGGGGCATAGTGCTCCTGCACATATGCCCTCACCTGTGGTATAGTGCACCCTGCCTTAGGGCTGTAAGGCCTGCTAGAGGGGCGACTTACCTATGCCACAGGCAGTGTGAGGTTGTCATGGCACTCTGAGGGGAGTGCCATATCGACTTAGTCTTTTTTCTCCCCACCAGCACACCCAAGCTGTGAGGCAGTGTGAATGTGCTGAGTGAGGGGTCCTCAGGGTGGCATAAGACATGCTGCAGCCCTTAGAGACCTTCCCTGGCATCAGGGCCCTTGGTACCAGGGGTACCAGTTACAAGGGACTTATCTGAGTGTCAGGGCTGTGCCAATTGTAGAAGCAAAGGTACAGTTTAGGGAAAGAACACTGGTGCTGGGGCCTGGTTAGCAGGGTCCCAGCACACTTTCAGTCAAAACTTAGCATCAGCAAAGGCAAAAAGTTAGGGGGTAACCATGCCAAGGAGGCATTTCCTTACAAAATTTGAATTGCATTCATTTGATGTAGGTTGTTGTCATACGGAAGTATGCTAGTGGGAAACTGGGCTGATTGCAGGAGCTCCCTAACCCTTTTCCCCCACTTTTCACTTTTTGCTGGTGTTTACCTGACTCTGATGGTGCCCTGGGACCTGCTAATCAGTTCCAGGGCCTGTGCTCTGTGTAAAGTGAGTATGCAAATTAGGCAGATTATAATTAGCTGCATCAACCTACCTATAAGTCCCTAATATATGGTAGGGCATGTAGGTTTAGGGACCCCAGCATAGGTAGTGCACCCACAGGTGTACTGCTGAGGTGCCCAGGGTCATTGTAAAGGCAGGCCTGCCTTGCTGGCTGCTTTTAGATTGAAATGACCTTCAAATTCGACTTTGGAATTAAAAGTATTTTTAAAGTCTTTAACAACCTTATTTTTACAGATGTCTCCCCTAAAGTCTGCCCTAAATGCCCCCAGGGTTGGATGCAGTGTAACCATAAGCAAGGACGGAATAAAAGATGTTTTTATAAGCCCTGGTGAGGAAAAATAGCCAAATTAGTTTTTCCCTCCCCCATTGTAGTAGATAGGCTCCATGGGCTAAAATGAGAAGAATTTTAATTAATAGTCACAAAAAGAGCTAAATATATCAAGTTTGGTATCAAACTTGTTATAATAAATCCAACAACTTGTCATTGTTGAATTTAATATAACTACTTCTGGGAACGAGTTTTAGTACTCTACCTGAAAGATGCCAACCTTAGCTCTGTAGTGCCCTTCTTTGATTGGCCAGCCTGACCAGGCTTCCTTGATGAGGTGTGACGTGGCTTGGGCTGAAGACAAAGGAAGTGCTTGGGGGAGGAGATTTGACTCAGCAGATGGTGAAACTGGATGGGGGAGGGCAGCCAAACTGGTCTTCAAAGGAGGAAAGGACATTCGGAGCAGCTCAGGACCTCCCCCATTTCCTGCAAATCCAGACAGTCAGTTGCCACCCTGATTACATCAGGAGAGTGCTGGAGAGGGTTGTGTTGAGGGAACCTAGCCACACCAGTGGGTGGACTCAGCCAGACCTAACCTCCAAAAGATTCTGCCATTTTGGATTTTTAAAGAATGCTGCTCCCTAGGATTGATTTTTGCCACACTTTCCAGGAAGTGGTCATCCAAGAGGGTGGTGGCAGGCCTGTGATGGAACAGCTGCCCCCATCCTGCTTTCCACCCCAGGAGCAAGGATAAATATGGCAGAGCTGCACTAACACCTCAGATCTCTACAAGGAGCAACAATAAATAACTGACCTGGACACTGCGCTTTGAAGGACTTCACCACCTGTACACTTGGGCTTCACTACAAAATGGACATTGCCTGTCTTCAACTGGTTCAAGAAGTGACTCCATTTGCTACAGGTAGAAAATAGCTGACCAGAGTTCCCTGCATCCAAACCTGAAGAAATGAACCAGCTGGCAGGTGGCTAGTTGTTTTTGGATTTGAACCACGTGCATTCTAGGAGTTGAAGTCCTAACTTGGAAGGAGCAACTCAGACCTTCTGGAACCTTGGGGTAAGGTGTGGACTCCTAAAGGACCTTCTCAGACCTTCTAGGAGAAGGCCCAGAAGTTTGGAGAGCTTTTGGAAAAATCGCCATAAAGTGACTGACCTGACGTCGTGAGTCAAGCCGGCTTACCTCAACTGGAACCCAGCCTGACTTGCAGGTTTGTTCACTGAAAAGCTCCCGAGCCCCAGATTTCCATGATTTCACCTGGGCCTTCTGGAAAGGCAATCTGACAATGTTGACTTGAAATCTGCTTGCTGTGATGGATTTTCTGTCCTCAGAGTGAAAAAGTGACAAAGTCCGAATGTAAAAAGTTGACCGGACTTCCTGCACAGCATTTCTGAGGTTGGTTCCAGGGACATCGGATTCAATTTCAACTTCAGCCCAAACAAAGGTTTCCATTCTGAAAAATATACTAAGTCCGAAGGTAGAATTCTTCACCGACGTCTCCTGCAATGCGTATCCGAAGAGGGCTCCAGGGAGGTTGCATCGGATCGATGACTTCTCTCCGGTGAGAAAAATCTTAAAGAAAAAAAACTAAGTCCAGAGGTAAACTTTTGACCAAGGCCTCCCGCTTGCTGAAGTTGTGCAGGGCTCCATTGCCGTTGGCCTCAAATTTTGACTTTGACCCGGTCTAGTGCGACCAGATGACCAGATTGGTGCTTTTAGTTTCCATGCACTAGAAAACTTTAATCCTTTAAAAATTCATATCTCCGGTTCCCCTTATCCGATTTTAATAGTTTTTGTGTCATTTCAAAGATAAACATATCTGTTTTTATAAATTGGTGTTGGATATTTGTTGAGTTTTATGCTTTACATATGTACTGTTTTGGATTTTTAAATGTTGTCAACACTTGTTTCCTAAGTTAGGCCTTGTCGCTTGTTGCCAAGCTACCAAGGGTTGAGCTAGGATTCATTTATTGAGTTCTATCTGGACCTGGGGGGCTTAGTGGCCTATTGCTAAGTGTAGGTACTTTACCTGTCCTTACCAATAATCCTCTTTCCAACAGTGCTTTACAAAGTGAGAGCCATTTAGGACACCAACTCCTGTCTCGGCCTAGCTTCTGCGACCTTTGCCGCCAGTTGGGTGTGGTTCCTAGGAGTAAGTGCATTTTTCTCCTCTGCATAACTCTAACAGATCTTAAGGGTTTGCTTCACCAAGGTAATGATTTAGATGTGGAAAGTATGTAACATAGTTAACATGAGGATATCTTTAATTCTCTTATGGCTGTTCATGTACTGTCCCCAGATACACTATTGACAAGTGTGTTCATTAAAATGTAGGTGCATATATTTTTTTAATGTTTTTATTTACTGGAAAGGTCAAAGCATCCATAACAAATGTTTCAGCATTGTTCACATTGGTATGTATCAGAGTTTACAGAACTTGAGCCATACAGGCAGCTGTACCATTCAAGCATATATATACAATGGTGCAAAATCTAATGTGTGATGCACTAAGTGGTCCTGCAGTGGTGCTGATTGGGGAGTTTACCTATCGCTGGAATGAATCGGGAACTGGGGTAGTGGAACTGTGGGGACAAATGGGGAGGGAGTGGTGTGAGTCGTGTCCGGGTTGTGATGAGTGGACTGGTGCAGAACCTTGGTGTCGGTATGATTGAGGTAGCACTGCTGGCAGTATTGAGTTGGGGAATGGAGGACAGCGGGAAAGGGATCCTGAGAAAATAGTGATGAGCAGGATGATGGAAAGGTGTGGTATATGATACTACATATCAGGGCGGCATGGCTGGAAATGGGGCATTTTTGGAGGCTGTGTAGCTCTTGGTCATTAAATTACTACTCTTCAGCCACTTCCCATTTGTGTGGGGCTCCCTCCCAAGCCTCTACCGATGGTGGGACTGCCAAGCTCCAATGGAGTGTTAGTGCGGAACACCAATAATAGTGCCAGGGCAGCAAAGTGGGTGCGTACTTTGTGAATTTTCTTGCACCGAAAGAAACCTAGTGCACTTGCTTCCCATGTATTCAAGGCAGTCAAGTCTATCACTTCTCAAAGGTTTGTTTATACTGAATGCCAGTACTGTTCCAATGTGGGGCAGGACCATAGCACATGTTGGAAGTCTGCACCTATGAGAGGGCATGGTGCACAAGTGATTTGGGCTGACAGTAGCAGTTCAAACAGGCCAGAGTAAGATCTGCTCTGTGTAAGAGGTAGAACTGGACGTTTTTAAATCTAGAATTCTAGGAGACTCCTTGTGGGTGCTGATGCGCTAAGCCACCTTCCTTATCTTGAAGCTCTCTCCCTGTCACCCTCCCACTGCCGGCAAAGAACTGGAAGAGGGGTGTCAAAGAGCTTACAGATGGCCCTGTAAATCCTGGTGATGAGGTGGCAACCAGAGCCCATGGTGAGCACCAAGTGTATGACTGGGTGTGTAGGCGGCTTTGTATGTATAACCTCCAACGGCATATGTGCTGTGTTCCACAACTGCAGGTATATAAGGAATTGCCCAACTGGTAAATTGTGGTCAGCAAACAGTTGGTCAAAAGGGAGAAGGGCCCTCAACATATAGGTCACCCATGGTACAAAGTGAGCATGACGTCCAACTAGTCATCATTTTTGTGGTGTAATACCCTGGGAAGTAGGGCAGTCCCACCAGGGGGATGTTAGGAGCATAGAAGGGTTTATCTGATGAAAGGCGGTGTATGTGGAGCATGCAGGACCATGCTATCAACTACTGAAGGGGGCAGGGGAAGGAGGGAAGCACCTTGGGTGGGGGGGGAGCAAGTTACGCACTGTTGCTTGGGAGATTGTGCCTCAGGTAGCACTGGCCTCTCCCATATAGCAGTCCACTGTTCTATGTGACAGTCACTGTAACTCTGCTGCCAAGTAATAAGCCTCAAAGGAGGCTGCTGCCAGTCCCCTTCGCTGCACTGGAAGCTGACGTGCTTTAGGGTCACCCAGTGACGTAATGCCCTGTATGAGTGTAGGAGGCTGGACTGGCTTGTAGTGGGTACCAAGGGGTACTTACACCTTGCATCAGGCCCAGGTATCCCTTATTAGTGTAGAGGGGTATCTAGCAGCTTAGGCTGATAGAAAAGGTAGCTTAGCAGAGCAGCTTAGGCTGAACTAGGAGACGAGTGAAGCTCCTACAGTACCACTAGTGTCATATGCACAATATCATAAGAAAACACAATACACAGATATACTAAAAATAAAGGTACTTTATTTTTATGACAATATGCCAAAGTATCTCAGTGAGTACCCTCAGTATGAGGATAGCAAATATACACAAGATATATGTACACAATACCAAAATATGCAATAATAGCAATAGAAAACAGTGCAAACAATGTATAGTCACAAACAAATGCAATGGGGGCACATAGGGATAGGGGCAACACAAACCATATACTCTAGAAGTGGAATGCGAACCACGAATGGACCCCAAACCTATGTGACCTTGTAGAGGGTCGCTGTAACTGTAAGAAAACAGTGAGGGTTAGAAAAATAGCCCACCCCAAGACCCTGAAAAGTGGGTGCAAAGTGCACCTAAGTTCCCCAGAGAGCACAGAAGTTGTGATAGGGGAATTCTGCAAGGAAGACCAACACCAGCAATGCAACAACGATGGATTTCCTGACGAGAGTACCTGTGGAACAAGGGGACCAAGTCCAAGAGTCAGGAGTGGGCAGATGCCCAGGAAATGCCAGCTGTGGGTGCAAAGAAGCTGCCACCGGATGGTAGAAGCTGTGGATTCTGCAAGAACAACAAGGGCTAGAAACTTCCCCTTTGGAGGATGGATGTCCCACGTCGTGAAGAGTCGTGCAGAGGTGTTTCCGTGCAGAAAGACCGACAACAAGCCTTGCTAACTGCAAAGGTCGCGGTCAGGGTTTTTGGATGCTGCTGTGGCCCAGGAGGGACCAGGATGTCACCAATTGCGTGAGGGGACAGAGGGGGCGCCCAGCAAGACAAGGAGCCCACTCAGAAGCAGGCAGCACCCACAGAAGTGCCAGAACAGGCACTACGAAGTGGAGTGAAACGGAGTTACGCAGCCGGAGGACAACTCAGGAGGTCGTGCACTGCAGGCTAGAGTGCCGGGGACCCAGGCTTGGCTGTGCACAAAGGAAATCCTGGAAGAATGCACAGGAGCCAGAGTAGCTGCAAAACACGCGGTTCCCAGCAATGCAGTCTAGCGTGGGGAGGCAAGGACTTACCTCCACCAAACTTGGACTGAAGAGTCACTGGACTGTGGGAGTCACTTGGACAGAGTTGCTGAGTTCAAGGGATCTCACTCGTCGTGCTGAGAGGAGACCCAGAGGACCGGTGATGCAGTTCTTTGGTGCCTGCGGTTGCAGGGGGAAGATTCCGTCGACCCATGGGAGATTTCTTCAGAGCTTCTAGTGCAGAGAGGAGGCATACTACCCCCACAGCATGCACCACCAGGAAAACAGTCGAGAAGGTGGCAGGATCAGCGTTACAAGGTCGCAGTAGTCATCTTTGCTACTTTGTTGCAGTTTTGCAGGCTTCCAGCGCGGTGAGCAGTCGATTCCTTGGCAGAAGGTGAAGAGAGAGATGCAGAGGAACTCTGATGAGCTCTTGCATTCGTTATCTAAAGAATTCCCCAAAGCAGAGACCCTAAATAGCCAGAAAAGGAGGTTTGGCTACTTAGGAAGGAGGATAGGCTAGCAACACAGGTAAGAGCCTATCAGGAGTCTCTGACGTCACCTGCTGGCCCTGGCCACTCAGAGCAGTCCAGTGTGCCAGCAGCACCTCTGTTTCCAAGATGGCAGAGGTCTGGAGCACACTGGAGGAGCTCTGGGCACCTCCCAGGGGAGGTGCAGGTCAGGGGAGTGGTCACTCCCCTTTCCTTTGTCCAGTTTCGCGCCAGAGCAGGGCTGGGGGATCCCTGAACCAGTGTAGACTGGCTTATGCAGAGATGGGCACCATCTGTGCCCATCAAAGCATTTCCAGAGGCTGGGGGAGGCTACTCCTCCCAAGCCCTGACACCTTATTCCAAAGGGAGAGGGTGTAACACCCTCTCTCTGAGGAAGTCCTTTGTTCTGCCTTCCTGGGCCAAGCCTGGCTGGACCCCAGGAGGGCAGAAACCTGTCTGAGGGGTTGGCAGCATCTGCAGTGAAACCCCGGGAAAGGTAGTTTGGCAGTACCCGGGTCTGTGCTAGAGACCTGTGGGATCATGGGATTGTCTCACCAATGCCAGATGGCATTGGGGGGGCAATTCCATGATCTTAGACATGTTACATGGCCATATTCGGAGTTACCATTGTGAAGCTATACATAGGTAGTGACCTATGTATAGTGCACGCGTGTAATGGTGTCCCCACACTCACAAAGTCCGGGGAATTTGCCCTGAACAATGTGGGGGCACCTTGGCTAGTGCCAGGGTGCCCACACACTAAGTAACTTAGCACCCAACCTTTACCAGGTAAAGGTTAGACATATAGGTGACTTATAAGTTACTTAAGTGCAGTGGTAAATGGCTGTGAAATAACGTGGAAGTTATTTCACGCAGGCTGCAGTGGCAGGCCTGTGTAAGAATTGTCAGAGCTCCCTATGGGTGGCACAATAAATGCTGCAGCCCATAGGGATCTCATGGAACCCCAATACCCTGGGTACCTCAGTACCATATACTAGGGAATTATAAGGGTTTTCCAGTATGCCAATGTAAATTGGTGAAATTAGTCACTAGCCTGTTAGTGACAATTTGGAAAGAAATGGGAGCATATAACCACTGAGGTTCTGGTTAGCAGAGCCTCAGTGAGACAGTTAGTCATAACACAGGTAACACATACAGGGCACACTTATGAGCACTGGGGCCCTGGCTGGCAGGGTCCCAGTGACACATACAACTAAAACAACATATATACAGTGAAATATGGGGTTAACATGCCAGGCAAGATGGTACTTTCCTACAATGAGGGAACAAAGAATTGTGTCAGTTTTTTTAAAGAAGGAACGCAGAGGAATGAGCAGGTGATTAGCAAAACAATACAGTAATCTTGGCCGCACTATCATTTTTATGAGGGCTGTCTTACTGATGTGGCAAGTGGGGAAGAATTGCCAGAAGGTTATTTGCATGGTCTAATTTACCCAAAGGCTGTATACTGCAGTATATTCCGTGACTGTAGTGTGTAGTGGTATCTGGGATGTTGTCACATCCCTGAGGTATACAAGCAGATCATCCGCAAAAAGTGAGGCTGCATGTACACAATCACGGAGAGGTATGCCCCAGCCTCCCCCTTCCTCAAAGAGGTGGATCTATTGCGAAGGTGAAAACAGAGTGGGAGAGTGGACATCTTTGCCTCGTGCCCCGGTTCACTGGTAAGGGGTCGGCCACTAAAGGACCCAATTGTACATGTGAGGAAGGGCCAGTGTAAAGTAAATGGGTGTATGTTTACAGGCGTTCCCAACATCCATAGGTGCTAGTACCTGGAATTGATAATACCAAGGGAGGGTGTCAAATGCCTTCTCTATGTCCAGGACCAGGCAGGCTGCTATTGTTTGCTCTTTCTGGACCTGGTCTTGGATGTGGAAAAGGCGGCAAATAATTTGGGAGCTGTTGTAGCCTGGGATGAAACCATTCTGATCTGCGTGGATACTTTGAGTACCTGCTTGCCAGAACTTTCCCTAGGATCTTGAAGTCAGCGCCTAGAATTGCAATAGGGTGGTAGGATCCCAGTTGGTTAGGGTCACGATCAGGTTTCAGGGTCAATGCTAAAAGGGACTCTCAGAGGGAGTCTGGGAGCACACCTAGTTGCAGGGCATCCTTGTGCAACTCTACCAGGTGTGGGGCAAACCGAGCATCGAAAGTGGAATAGTACTGTAAGAGAAGGCCATCAAGGCCCAGAGATTTGCTATGTGTGAGGTCTTATCACTTGCATGATCTTCTGGGGCATTATAGGTGTGTCCAGCACAACCCTGCTCGCTGCCAGTCCACGTCGGAGTGTTATACCGGACAAGAAGCTTGTCATATTTATGTGAGGGACAGTTGGGGGAGCTTTATATATTTGCACATAGTATGCGTGAAAGATAGCTTCCTGCGTGTAGACCACTCCACCCAAGAGAAAATGAAGTTCCGTTATCGGGGTCACATTCTCATTTTGTCTAAAAAATCAAGCGAGTAACTGCCCGCCTTGTCACCTTTCTTGTGTACTTCTACAACATGTACAGTGGTGTTGAAACACTGGAGGCACTTGAGGAGCAAGGCATGAGCTTCCTTTGCCTCAATATGTTGTGAGGAGTCAGTGGTAGTAGTTACGGATACTTTCACTAAATTTGCAAGTCTGAATTCATGTTCAGCTAGTTCCCATTCCATGGTTCTGTGTACTCCTATCTCTTGTATGCAAAGACCCCATGTAACTACCTTAAAATTAAGCCATTCCATGGCCCTGGTGGACGCTGTGTGGTTTTCCGTGAAGTATTGCCATATATGTCCTTTGTGCATCTTGGAATTGGAGATCCCTCCAATGTGTTCCGTGGAAGGCAAGGCAGTGGAGTAGAGGGGCGTGGGAGTAGCCGCTGCAGGTCCATTATATGAGTGTTGTGATCTGAGAATACTCTTCCCAGGTAGTCCGAATGTAATGTATGTGTGTAGAGAATCTGAACAGAGAAAGTGATCTAGTCTGACATAGATGTTATGGGGCTTTTGGAGTGAAACAAGTGGAGTCTAGTTGTTTTTCTTTTTATCTAACTGGATTACAAAATGTTGTTGTTTATTAACTCACCATACATCACAACATAAACAACTATTAATGGTTTAACAAATTTAAAACACATTTCTATAACATTTTGCTAATATTTATAATCCAGTTAGAAAAAAGAATAAAGACAGATAGGATGGCAGTGAAGAAAGATGGGCAGTGCAGAAAGAAGACTGAGAAAAAAGCATGTAGCGAAGAAGAAAAGACAGCTGCAAAGAAAAAGAACAGATGTGTCAAGAAAAAAGAAGACAGTAACAAAGAAAGAAGACGTTTGTGAAGAAAGAAGACAGTAAACAGCATGCAGCGAATAAGAAAAGACAGCAACAAAGAAAGACAGCAGCAAAGGAAGGATAGTCAAGAAAGAATACATCAGCGAAGAAAGAAGACGACATGCAGAAAGAAAAAAGTACAGCATCGTAGCCAGAGGAAGGACACTGGCCAGTGCCCAATGGCAAATGACCAGGAGGAGTACTTGTTCTAAGGCAACACGACGGCATGAACGGCAAAGAAGACAGGAGGAAGTGAAGCAGATGACGTATTGGCCAATCAGAAACAAGTAAATTCGAACTATGTTGGACCAAGCCAGTGGTAAGTTCAGGTAAGTAAGACGTGGTTTCTAAGCCCCTTTTTAAGGTTTTTTTTATCAACAAAAGATTTAACAAGCACTGCATGAAAGCACATGCAGGTGAAATCTAAAAATGGTGGGGCTTAGTGATCTGTTTAGGGTCGTATCTAATTTGCAGTTGTCGTCGCCGCATAACATTACACAAGCATCCTGGTCGACCCTTGTGTGTCCGGTTGTGGGTCTGTTTTTTAAAATGTTTCTATATGTTGATCATTACATCTCTCAAATAGTTAGAACATTATAATCTTACATTAAAGATTCTGGTGATTTCTTGAGAATCATCTTTGATATTGAATGGCAAGAGGACTTTATGCTGGTTATGATTGATGTGGTCTCTTTATATACATCTATTAGACATGACATTGGTCTTAATGATGTCAAGTATTTCCTGAGACATAGGAAATTGAAAGAATCCAAATAGTCTGACATACAGCTGGAGATGATTGAAATATGTCTGCACAACATCATCTTTTTGTTCAATCGTGAAGTATACCAACAGAGATGTGGGGCAGCAATGTTTTTTCTTTTTTTTTCCTCAGCTACGCTAATCTAACAATGGGATGTTGGTAGAGGGAAGTTGCATGGCATGAAAAATACAAAGAAAATGTATCCCACATCATTTGGTTGAGATACATCGATTATCTTTTTTTTTTAATTTGGAGAGGCAAACAAGATCTATTTTTAGCATATTTTGAAGAAATTAACAAGAATGACTGTGGTTTAAAATTTACATACAAGATCAATAAGCAATAGATTGACTTTTTGGATATGTGTGTGTTTGTACAGAATAACAAATTTGAAACATTGTACAGAAAACCAAGAGTCACAAATAGTGTCCTGCATGGCTCAAGTATTCACCCTTGAGCTCTAATCAAAAATATCCCTTGTGGTGAATTCATTTGCACCAAAAGAAACTGTTGCTTGGTTACAGATATGAATCTTCAGTTTAAAGAGGTTAAGAAAAGATTCTATAAATGAGGATATCCAGCAAAATGTATTGAACAAGAAGCAATCGGAGCCAAGAATCTATCACGCACTATGATTCTGATGATTAAATCACTTTTGAAATCGGAGAACTCCGATGTCAGAATGATAACCACCTACAGTAAGGAGAACCATGACATAAAACAGATTGTTCAAAGAAATTGGCATATCTTGTTAAGTGACGTAGACAACCCAAAGATGATAGGATCGAGACCACAATTTACTTTTAGGAAAGCACCATCTCTTAAAGATAAACTGGTGAAAAGTAACTTTGTAGAAAAACAATAAACCACGTGGTTGGGGACACAGAATAAAGAATTTGTCAAATGCCTTAACTACAAAGCTTGTAAAATTGCAAAAATGTCAAATATATGAATGACCCAACAGGAAAATACATTACAATTGAACACAGGATTACATGCAATACCACCCATGTGGTCTATGTCATGGAATGCAAGTGTGGTCTGAAATACGTTGGATACCAACCTTTCCAGTCAAGAAACGTATATTGGAACATAGACGTGCAGTGGAACACAGGGCTGTAAGCTATGCTGTTGCTAAGCACTTAACCGCATCTCATTGTGGAGACTGACAGACCCTACAGTACTATGGCTTAGCACATGTACTTATGAATGAACGAGGAGGTGATCTGACTCTACTACTACTGCGTAGACTGGAAAGTAGGTATATCATTAGGTTATGTACCAAAATTCCGAATGGATTGAACACCAATGAGGAACTTCATGTTCATCTTTAAAAGTCTATGAAAATTGGTAGGTGAATATATAAGTACATACATGTACATAAGGATTAATGAAATGAAGGAGGTAAAATGGCACTTAGCCATGATTTATTATGATTGCTCTTGGCAGCGCAAAGGATGTTTACTTGATTTGCCTTACATATATAAATAAGACACACTAATGGATTAGTGGTGTTCGATGGTTGTACAAAACTGTGTTTCTATGTGAGCGAGACAGACTAGGTGACATAGCCATGTTTTGATGGAAAATTTCAACCTTCTTTCTTTTGACCTGATAATTTATTGTGTTTTTGTCTAATTAGATTCTCAATGATAAGGACTTTATCATTGAAAGTACACATGCTCTTACGTAACCTAGAATTAGTTAATATAGTGTGGCATTTATTTTCTCCATTTTGTTATATATTTTAATCTAACTAAGTGTCCCAGAATGCCTCATAATGGGCTGATGTGAACCAGTATATAATGGACATTGAAGAAGGACTTGCCAGCCGTGAACAAGACTCTTTGGAGTTGAAACGCGTTGGTGTTTGTTACCATGGATTAAATACTGTTATTATTTTGGAGAAACAGATTGCAGTTTCCTTTTCCTGGAGATTTATATATATATACTCGCACCCCCCTTGCACAGTTTTCTCATCAATAATATTTTTGCAAATGTTGCAGCTATATTGTAGATGATGTCATAGAAGATATCACTGATATTATATGTCTTATAAGTAGCAGTGCAAGACATGCACATATATTACTGTTTTTTTTTTTTTTTTTTTTTAATACAAAGTAACAGGTGCCAGTGTTATCAACCTCTGTAGGATGGGGGGCATGAGCCATAGTCATGTTATTATCTGCTACTATTTCCATTCACTCCGTGATAGTGTTTTTTAGAGTCTTAATACAATGATGGTTTTCACAGCCTGTGAAAAGCAACGTTGTGTTAAAATTCCAAGAAACGTCAACATGGATTGACTGGAGACACAGATGTATGGAGCAAGGGAACAGCAGGCTGCTCATGGGATCACTAGAGAGCGGGGTGGGGGCAGCAGTTACAAGGTGGTGCAGTAGATCAGTGGGCCCCAGAGACTGAGGGCAGGCTTAGTGATTTATTAGATTGCAGAGGATATTTGGGCTTGAGGGTACACAAATGTGTATATCATCACATGGTGCACACCCGAGGAATAGACAAGTTATTTTGGGGGAATACTCAGACATTGAGGGAATACTTCTCACGTTACTTGTAGGTGACAGAGTGATGAATGTATGATTGAACCATGAATGCCTTAACCACGACGCGGGAACAGCGCATGCGTTTTTACAACAAATCTGTACAACTACTTTTTTTTTTTTACCGTGAATATGACTTTACCAAGAAAATGTAAATATTTTACAGGTAAGTATAAACCCTTTCTCAATATATGTATAATGGGTGTATGCTAACTTGTAAAACACCATATTTCCGTGCTAAAGACATGAATGGTAAAGACATATGAGTGATAAAAATATTATAAGTATTTACATATATATATATATATATATACATATACACACACATTCATACGAACATACACTTCTCCTCTTATATCGAAAAAGACTCTAGGCACTCAACTTGCGAGTGAATTCGCAAATTCTCTTTATTCCAATAGGGCGGAAACAAGTGCATTGAACAGCGGGGCATGTCGTTTGGTGTGACCATTTTCAGGCTGGTTTCCTCGTGTTTGTGAGTCTGGGTTAATCAATCGGTTACCTCCTTTTTATTACTTTTATCACAGTGCACAGTTAATGGCTGTTTGTGTTAAGCGAGGTGAGTCTACACCTGGTGTACCCCAAAGTGGGTGACAGCTATGGTTGTCTTCATGTGAAGTTAGTGTGGAGTCTTTGTTCGTGGTTTCTTGCGCTCCATGTAGAGTGATTTGTGGGACATAGTGAATGGACTGTACTAAGTTCTAGGGTATGTTTTTGTTTTACCCTTTATCTAAATAACATTGATGAAAAGCTGTCACTTGGGCCCTGCTTGCTGGTGTGAGGCACGGTTTTTGTGTGGTAGTGGTGGAAGGGTGGAGGGTCAAGCCAAAGTGCCCTGCCCCTGATGAATGAGGACAAAGGTCGAGAAAAGGCCTGTCAGTGCCTGCCTCATATTGAAGCTGCATTGAGAGCCTGCATTTAGGGCCAAAGAAAGGTGTTTAAACACAGTGGGCGGCTGTAGTGTTAGTGTGATCGTAAGGCCTGTGAAAGGGTGTCTGCACAGTGTGCAGCCCGGGGAGAGTGTGAATACAAGATTTGGAAAAGGGATGCTACTGCTGCTTGCGGCTGTGGGGGATAAGAGTGGTGAAGTGGTGCCTGCAGTGTGCAGCTGTGGGTTTAATGTGACTGCAGACCTGTGAAGGGGTGCCAGGACTGTGTAGGTACAACTGAATGCAGGGCCCATGAGCAGAGTAAGCAGTAAGTCGGAAGTGGGAGGGAAGAAACAGTGACAGGATGGGGAAAAGGAAAACAAGCATTTACAATGCAATAGGTCTCACACTTGCTCAAGTTAGAGCTATTAGCATTGTAAATTCCTAACTGGACTTTTCTTGCCACACAAATTGACAATAAAAGATAAAACAATTGACAAAAGCAAGCCGATTCAAAGCGCCACGGCCACCATGAGCACGAAGTAGAGACACAAAAGAAAAAAGTTCACTCACAGTCAAGTGTATTGGAAAACGTGCAGTTATCCATGTAACCGGTTGATGGCCAAGGCTTTACAAAACTGCCCCAAGGAGGAAAAAACATAAAGCATTTATCAATGATGACAAATGATTTTTGAAAGGCAAGCCCATGAACGAGTGATAGTGATGGGCATGCGGTGGGCGTGCTTAAAAGGACACAGATAGATTACAACAGGCCAGACAGCTTGCACGCTTGACCTGAAAAGCACTATGACGCTGCCTGTGCTGATGCAGTACCCAAATCACAGTGCGAACTGCTGATGGTCAGGGCAAGGACACTAATCAAACATAATTAATCAATGCTTGGTCTGTGTGTTACAAAAAGGGAAGGAACTGAGTGCAGCCCAATTAAAAGGGAGCAAAGAGCAGCAGTGGTGACAATGAATGGTAAGCAATGGGCGGGTTCAAGCCTATTACTGAACATAAGAGCTCATGCTCATGAAGGCGAGACCTAAAAATTGGGATATAACAGTAGGCTCACATCTTGTTCAGTTTAGAGGTTAATGCAGCTTCTCACAAAATCTGCAGGTCAGTGGTTTCTGGAACGCAAGGGCCGAATCGGTATTTTCTCATTCTGATTAGCACACGCGTTACTATTAATCCAATAAGTGTTACTCTTGTTATTTACATTGCTCCTTGATGCCGTACAATTTCTTTTGCACTATTAAGTGTTTTTTTTTAAGAATACGAGTTAGTGATTTTAAACTATTTTAAACTATTCTGTTCACATTGGGTCAAAATTAGAGTAATATATTTTATTTTTTCTATTTTTAGAAAGCCAAGCTTGGATTATGTAAGAAAAATTCGGTATGACAGAGGATAAATGTTTGTTGAACAATATCACCTAATCAGAAGACAGAAGAAGAGTTTGCATCTTTGCACAGTTGTGTGTGAAGTTTTACAGAAGCACTTAAAACTATTTTAACATATTTCTTGTGAACGTTTTGAAGTCTTATGTTGTATTTTTTCGGATTCAGTGTAAAATAACATATTTTATTGCATTTTTGAAAATAAAGTATTTATAAAACGGTTCCCATTAGAATATCATGGGTGCCGTGTCTTGTATTGTGAACTTTCTGCAAAATTTCATATTTTCTCTATCGTGTCAAAGCAGTTCCCACAAACAGTTCTTAGATTCTGTAGCTGTTATAGAATAAAGATAACATTGTCACACGGTATTTTCTAGCACTTGATGCATGTAAAAGACAGATTGTGATGCGCGTTGCCATTACAGAGCTGTGTGATGTTTTACAGATAAGTCGTTTGGAAATGTGTCCCTGAATGCAAAATCATTTTCTTCAAGATGCCTCTCTGAATTGTCATTCTGGAGTGGGCATTTTAAGATGGAATCGCTCTGAAATCGTTTTTCTTGCTACGTGGTCATACGCATCTGTGTGCCCTTTGTTTACCTGGTTGGGTTTAGTTGCTAAATGTGCTCACACACACACAGAGCACTTTGCGTTTGAATTCGCATCATTACGTTTTGTTCTGAATTTGGATTTCTAGCTTGTTCTCTCGTATTGCATTCTTTTGTATCTTTGAATAGTTTTCCCACAATTGTGTTTTTCTGTTAGCTCACTCATGTCACATTTTGTTGGCATTTATATCATTACTTTCTTAGAGTGTACCAGGATGGACCTCACATCTTTGTCTCTAAATTGTAGTTTTATGAAATATGGCTCCCTTTTAGAGAGCTTATGAAGCATCTGGGTGTTTCACACATTCAACTTGTTTGTTTCACTAAACTGTACCTCTCTAAAGTATATTTTGTTGCCTTATGCTCCCCTGCCTCTGTGCTCATGACACATTAGGGCAGACACTGCATATGAATGGTGTATCTCTGAGTTATCCATTTTTGCTATTTATCTGAAGCTGCTGGGCTTCTCTGAGTTGTTTTCCAGCAGACTGTATTATATACCCTTGCCTGTTTCTTAGCTACACTGCTGTCTTCGCTGCTACATTGAGCAGGGGTGGCACCTCCATAAGGGTGGAGGAGTGTTCTCCCCCACCAGCAGCGGTAGCTGCATTCCTTTTCCAAAAAATGATAGTTTTTTGGGAAAGGGCGGGGCCACAGCGTTGGGAAAGAAAGAGGGGGAGTACAAAGCACTCCCCCTCGGAGCGCATGTGTTTTGCTAGCCGTCTAGGGCCAGACAAACACATGTGCACAGTGCTCTCTCCAGCCCAGCAACATGTTTGCTGGGCTGGTGAGAGCCTGCACAGGCTCTCAGTCTGCCTGGGAGCGTGTTGTCTGGGTGCTCCCAGTCAATCCTAACTCTGCTCTAAGCAGCGTCCGGATTAGAGCAGAGCAGGCTTGGGATCCTGTGCCTGTCTGCAGTGAGATGGGAGGAGGCAGTGGAGTGGCGTGGGAGCGGGGGTAAGTGTTTCTTTCTTTTTTTAAATTATTTTTTATTCAATTTAATTCTTCTCCCCAGTTCCCCCGCCACCCCCCCCCACAAGCACAAGCCTCGACTGGCATTAAGTCTCCTGACTGCTTTTTAATTCTCCCTACTGACATATTTAGTTCAATTAGTCCCTGAGTTAACACCTAGCAGCAGAGAGCGTAGAGCTGTTGGGTTGGTTTTCTAAGCTCTTCTTGCTGGCTTCACGGCTGACATCTGTCTGTGTGCATGACTGTCAGAAGAGACAGTCTTCCAGTGAGGGAGAGAATGTAAAGTATGTCTCAGTGGATGCAGGTGGAGGTTGACAAACTGTTGGACATTGGGATGGGAGGCATTCCGAGATCCCGTAATCTGTGGTCTACACTACCGACTTCCGAACCCTTAATGAAGAAGCAAAGGTTGGTGCCCATCCATTACCTACAGTGTATGAGTCTGTGGATCAGTTAGTACCTTAAGCAGATCACCTTAACACCAAGTGCCAAGGAGAAAACTGCATTTTCCATGCCAGAGGGCTTATATCAGTTTAAGTTTGTTTCCTTTGAGTTAATGAATGCTCCACCCACTTCGCAGTGTTTGATGATCCATTCTTTCACAGGGCTGAAGGAGTTCAATGTGGCTTACCTGGATGATATTGCAGTGTTCATCAATTTATGGCAGGACCACCTGAGACAAGTGTTGGCTAAGGATACAAGAGGTGAAACTGACCAAGACAGCCAAGTGTCAAGTGGTTCAATCCTCTATAGTCTACCTTGGGCATGAAGTGGGAAGCATGACAATTTGCCTGTTGAATGTCAAAATACAGTTGGTGATGTAGTGGGAGGTGACTACTAACCAGATTGAATTGAAGGTATTAGTAGGACTCAACAAGTATTACAGTATCTCTGAGGTGAGGTATGGAAGTATAGTTGTCCTGTTAACTGCTTTGACTACCTGCTGAAGCCAGGAGGGAGCCTCAACACATTACCCTGGTGTGGTGAAACTCACCCTTGGCCTACATCTGGTTGGATGCAGAGCCACACAGCATATGCTTTGTGTGTGCACACTAGGAGTTGCATGTACCATGAATGGGGCCAATCAGGCAAGACACTGTGAGTCATGGTTGTGCGCATGGGGATGTATGACTCAGATGAATGATGAAATAAACTGAAGTCAGCTGATGTCTTGCATGTGTATATTGGAATGTATGTATGCTGTGAATGGTGCAATACAGGGAAGCCAGGGAGTTTGTGTGCACACTAAAGTGTATTTGTGCCTGTGAGGGGTGCAATACATAGGAGCATGCATGTTTTGTGTGTGTGTGTGTGTGTGTGTGTGTGTGTGTGTGCAGGGAAGTATGAGTGCCTATGGGTGGCACATTAGATGGGAGCCTGTGTGTTGCATATTGGAAGCCCAGTGTATTTTGGAGAGACAGGTGGAGGTGGACCCGGACAGATTTGCAAATTGCTACATTGCTGAGAACTGGTGAAAGGAAGAGCAAGGCTCTTTGGAATGCTTGAAACGTACTCTGTGAGTCTGAAAAAGTTCACTGGTCAGAGGTGTCTGGGCACGTCTCAAGAAGGAGCTGGGGCTGATAAGTCATAAAGACTAGGGCGCGAACGCTTTGGTAACCATTTGTTAGGTATACGTCAGTGAGGATGGCATTCATTTGTGATCCTCGAGTTCCCTTCCACCGCCACCCCTTCCCTCACTCCCTATGGCCTGTTGTGGGACTATCTGGAATGGAGATGCTCTTGCGGTGACAGACTACTTCCTGGATGACAGGACAGTGGAGTGGGCACTCCAAAGGATGCAGCTCCAACCAGAAGTTCAGTGGCTGCATTTGTGTCTGGAAATGTATTATGAAAAGGGATGCTTGGAGCTCCAAAGTCATCAATTGTCGAGTAGCCAACCATAGCTGTACCTTAACGTGGAGAAGCTCAACAATAGTTGTGCCTTGTATGACCAGGACTGGGGACAAAGTCTGCCCCTCTTCCACCTGGGTGAGGAGACACCATTGCAAGACCTCCTGCCCTGGAGCACCATAGTGTGATTCTGAGACCAGAGGAACCTTGTAAAGAGGGAAAGCACATGGATGGGGCAAGGTTCTGTGGGGGTTCCCTGCAGCTAGTTGTGAGAGGATTGCAGTTGCATTGATTGGGCTGTCTGCCTGAGGGCTGATGTAAGTGGACGACTTTATATGCCAGTAGGGTCCCCCATCAAGAATGCTGCTGCTGCCTGTGTGCTGCACATTGTCGGTGAACCCTAAGTGCCAAGGTTGGAGGCTGCTGTTAGGAGCAAGAGCTGTCCCTTTGGTTAAACAGTCTGCCAAGAGAGAAGGCTGACATGGGACCATTGTGGGATCACGATGGCCTTGACTTATTGACCTATGTACCTGGAGGCTCAACTGAGGCATCAGAAGCATAGCAGCCACCCTGACCCACCAGCGGAATCAAAGGAACTTGCCGCTTCATCAGAGGAGTGGGACATAACCGCCTGCTCTGTCAGTCACAAGAAGACTGACTCAGTCACCAACTTCCTACCACTGTGAATCTCTAGTGGTGAATATTGCTGGGGTCTCCCTTATGGAAACACGAGCGGAAGTGGGTAAGACTGTTCTCCAACCTCAGGGCATTGGGGTGATGTGACACTTTGACTTTGTATAGCAATAATGGGACTCAAAGACTGATTCATAGTGAGGACTAACCAGATTGTTGCCTGTGGTAAATGGGGAATATCCACAACCATTAGACAGGGAAGTGGGACTCAGGACTGTGTTTGAACAAGACAACAGTGCCAGCCTTAGAATGGCTGTGTATTATTTGTGTATGTTGTATTTCAATTTGTGTTTGTATATAAAATACTATGATTATCATAAAAGCTAGTATCTGTCTGGACATTGATTTTTTTTTGTGGGTGCTGAGTCATTTTAAGTCTTGAGCCTGTGTATACCTTGCACCTACTTCCGCCCTGAGAAGTCTTGGACTGCTCCACCAGTGCTACCACTGAGAGTCTAGTGCTGAAGTGGTTCCTGACCCAGTTGCAATGGATGGGCTCTGGGACATCAGGAGTGAAAGGTCTCAAACCCACTGGTTTGGCCCAGTAAACCCTGCTAGCCCATCACCCTCTTAAAGGGATTCTAATGGCTTGCCAGTCAACTTGGTACTCGAATGCCGCTCACTGCATATCAATGGGAATTAAAAAAAAAATGCAAGGTAGTGCAAAGTGGGTTTTGCTTGCCAGGGTGAGTCCCCACTGTTTCGACTGCATATGCAAGGGTCAGTCTCTTTGGCATCCTGTCTCTATTTCTGGTATGGAATACAAGGGGCTCAAAAGATGTTCATGAACATAGATGTCTAATGAGGTTGAATGACCACGAGTATCCATCTCATCATGAGGTGTGCAAAAGGCTAAGGCTCCCCATAACAGTACAAGATTCCTTTGTCTGCGAACATCCATGCTGGGAAATTATAGAGGTAGCACCTTTGCTGAGTCATCACTAGGAAGAAGTGGGAAGGACCTTGGCCCCACAATCTAAATAGAGGTCAGCAAGAAGGGGCCCAGGCCAATCCAAGTATGCTGCTGTGCAATTCTATGTTATATTGTGTGCATTTGGCAACAAATCAATGCCAGATGTCTCAAACAATGAAATGTTCCAGTTACTCAAGATGAGGTAAACTTTCCTTCCTTAGAGCGAAGACTAAGGTAACAAAAGCCTCTTCCTACATGAAAGTCCTTTGGATCAACTCTGCATGGGATTTATGTAGGGGAAATGTGGATTCTTTGAACACTACCTCAAGCACGGTGAGCAGGCAGGATGTGGGCGACTGGATGGCTGTGTTGAGGCAACCCTCTGTTATATATTTATCCTTGTGCCTCATAGGGTTGCCCCCACATGTTGCACTTGCCTATTGAGGCCTCATGCCATATGGGCCATTGTTTGCTAGCAATAGCTGATGCATTCATGTTTATTACTGTATTACAATGTGTATTACATTATTTGTCTTTTTGATAGTGTGCATGCAGTTCATATGTTCATGCATTCATTTAAAGAGTTGAAATCAATATTATCTTTTGCCTTTAACATGAGAATCCAAGTGAATTCTCATGTTATTTCTACTACATGACATCATTAGTCACAAGTTGTATTTTTCTCAAAATAAATGGATTTGATTTAAATGGTGTTCACAGCCCTTGCCGAGAGACTATTGACTTTGACATTCCCAGTCAACAGCACAAGAGGTTCCTTGCAGAGCCCTACCAAGGTAAACCTCTCAAAAGGTTTTCTGCAGAGAACTAATTTGGCCTGATCTCAGTGACAGGCTTTCACTCTGAAAGAATGAAACTTTGGTGATTTATGTGTGTCGCCTTTATGAAAATACTGAACCCTCATAAAGGGGCAAACCTTTGGCTGCTGAAGAGTGGGCACGTAGGGATGCTGTAGAAAACTGGGTTGTTGGTTGACTGTGGTGGGAGCCCTGGTCAAGCATCAACCATGATCCTTGTCAGGATAAGGCTCAAGCAAACCCCAAATTAAACTGTTCACAACTCCCTGATAGCTTGGCACAGAGCAGTAGGGCTTAACTTAGAGGCAATGTGTGAAGTATTTGCTCAACACTTCGGCCAGTAACACAGTAAAAACACACCACTAAAGTAATCCACAACAGCGTTGGAAATGTAGAGTAGAATTTAATACGTGAAACAGGACCAAAACAACAAATTAAATTAGTAGAACCAAACTTATTGAATTTTTAAGTATTTTGTACAAATAGCACAAAACGGTGCAAAGTGCCAGTTTTGGTTATCTGGTTGTGGCAGACTGGGACAAAGTCACAAGTTCAGGACAACAGCGATGGAGCTCGGGCTGGCTACAGGGACTCAGTTAAGTCTGCTGAATTGAAGTACTTTCAATCTTGGTTTGGGAAGTGTTGTATGGATCTGATTCGAAAATGTGTTGCACAGCTGAGGCGATGCGTCTGTTCCGAGATGCAGGGAGGCTGTGGTGTGAAGTCCTTTTGCATCAATATTGAGGATCCCACTTGTAATGCAAAGTCCAGAGTCAAGGATGCATTGTGCAATCTGGGCTACATGTTGGTTCTGAGGCGCTGCAAGGCTGCAATGTCTGGTGTTATTGTTGAGGCTGCTGTTGAGAGAAGCGAGGGCCTGCTCTTGGGAAGTTTCACACAGCGGCGGTTTTGAAGGTGACGCAGGTTGCGGTGGTGATGCAAGTCTTTGCAACAGGTTCTATCCATGTAGAAGTGATGTTGCATCAGTTCCGCTCTAGGTTGCGTTGCACAGCAGAGGAAATGCATCAGTTCCAGTGGATCCACAAGTTAGCAGAGCATCTTAGGCCACCATCTAAGGGTTCCGGAACAGAATGGGGTGGCACCTCTTGGCAGGCAGACTCACAAATGGCCGGGTCCAGGTGCAGATGCAAGGATGTTGGAAGCCTGTTATGTCCCTGTGGCTTCAGATCAGGAGGCCAGCTAATTAGCCCTTTGAGTCATTGTGGATTCAAGGGATGTAGGTCCAGCCCTTCTCACCAAGACAAGAGGGTAGCTGGTCAGCACCACAAAGCAGGAGTCCTGCAGAGTGCCGGTCCTTCAGGAGCTGAGCAGTCTGTCTTCTTGGACCCACACGTCCAGAGGGTGTAATGAAGTAGTAGTGCCTGAGGCTATCTTTTATACCCTGATACCCTTGTTCTGGAAGGTTGTAGAAGCTTCTAAATAGTTGCTTTGAAGTGCAAGGAATTGCTTCCCTCCCCTGCCCTGGCTCCAAGCTGGCTGGAGAGACAATGCAGGGTCATTAGACCCTTTGTGTGCGGGCAGGATATAGCCTAAGCAGGTGTAAGTGAGGCTGTGTCCAGCTCATCCCTCCCATCCTGCCATTGATGGCCCATCAAATCACACCTAGGTTCCCATTGTGTGGCCATTTAGGAGGAATACACAAAGCCCAACTGACAACTACACCTAGTCATATGACCAGAGACAGCCTGCAGGCACCAAATGGCTAAGGCAAGAAAATGCCAACTATCTAAAAGTGGCATTTTCAGAATTGCAACGTAAATGCTGACTTCACCATAAATCAGGATTTTAAATTGTGATTCTAGAGACAACAAACTTGAAGGAGTTCTCTTCCTATTTGGAAATTGAACTTATGAAATGTAATAAGGCACCTCCATCCAATGGGAGATATAGGCCTTACAGTAGTAAAGAACGAATGTGAGATTTTGATTAACAGGACATGTCAAACTTCAAAGCACATGTCCTAGTTTTTAAATACATTGCACCCTGCCTTCTTGGCTGCCCAGAGCCCTTCCTAGGGGTGGCTTATGCGTATTAAAAAGGGAGGTTTGGGTGTGGCACACAGTTTATTTTGTCAGGTCAAAATGGCAGTTTAAACTGCACCACAGGCTCTGCCGTGGCAGGCTTGAAACATTTTTTGAAGGTCATAACGTGCCCATTTCTTCAGCTCAAACTGGTGCAAACGTGCTCTTGCCTGAGATTTGCAAAGGATCTGCTGTCATGTTCACACATTGTTATGAAAATGTAAAACCATCATTAATCTTAAAAAGTCACTTTCTGATGAATATTTACAAACATTTGAAGGTAACCCTAGCAGCAGGTACAGTGGAAACCTTTTATTAAATTTCATTCACACTGTGTACAAAGGATTATGCTGACCATGATTGCACATAATGTTTACAAACTGTGATGCTGTCGGTGTATAGTGAATACCAAGGAGTCAGTTATCGTGGACTTATGTGGGTTTTATTCTCAATTAGGCTTGGGGTACAGTCTCTCTCTTTCTCTGTTGTCTGTTCCTGAGCTTTGGTTCTGTCCCAGTCTTCTCCCGTCTGGTCTTTACGGGTTTGTTGAAGGGTTTATCCTTCTCAGTCTTCTCCTTGACTTCTGTCGTCTGGTAGAGCCAGGCTTCTCCAGAAGCGTGGCGGGAATGAGCGTTTCGTCTCCCCGGGGTTCGTTGCTGTGGCATCCGAGTTCGTTGACGGGGCTCTGTCTGGATCTGCACTTCCCAGAGTCCGGCCACCGGTCTCTCACCCTCTCCAGGTTAGCCTGCTCGTCGTCTTCTCGTCCTCGAGTGTCTTCGGTCCTCCTCAGCTCGTCGTCTTCTCTTCCTTGTTGTGGGTCGGCGTCCTCTAGGTCTCCTCCTCCACTTCCCACAATCGCCCCTCCAATTGCTGGCGCTGCCGTAGTTGTCCTCACATTGACCTGCGAAGGGACGGTATTCAGCCAATCACGGGAAACGAGGTCCGGGGATTCGGGGCTAGCAGGGGCAGAGACCGCACCAGTCCCGTTCCTGTGCGGGCGAGACGCATTCAGCCTGTCACATACACTCCCCCTCGGAAGCGGCCGGTCAGGGCGCTACGATGATGGATAACGAGAGAGGAAGTCGGCATTGGCCATGCTGCTACCGGGAAGATGCTGTACCTGAAAGGAAAAAGGCTGTTAGGAAAGGAACCATCTCAAAACACGGGAATTCGTGTCCTTATGCCGCGCAAGCCAGGTGAACGGGGCATGGTCCGTAACCAAGGTAAAAACCCTACCCGACAGATAGTACTTAAGGGACTCAATAGCCCACTTTATTGCCAGGCACTCTTTCTCAATGGTGGGGTAGTGTCGTTCACTGGGAAGAAGTTTTCTGATATATAAAATGGGGTGTTGTGTCCCGTCGTCCTGTTCCTGTGAAAGAACTGCCCCCAGACCCACATCGGAGGCGTTGGTCTGTAGTCTAAATGGTTTCAGAAAGTTCGGACTGCATAATACCGGTCCTGAGGTGAGTATGGCTTTCAGATCGTCAAAGCTTTGAAGCTCAAGGGCCGTAGGTTAGGAGAGGGAATTGGGATAGGTCTTTTGTAACAGAATAGTAAGAGGTTCAGCTAGAGTAGAGAATCGGGGAATAAACCGGTGATAATAACCAATCAATCCTAAGAAGGCCCTAACATCCTTCTTGGTCTTTGGGAAGGGTATGTGTTGTATGGCTTCTACTTTCTCAATTTGGGGGCCGACGTGACCTCCTCCCACTATATACCCCAGGTATATGATACTGGTTTGTCCTAGGCGACATTTCTAAGGATTCGCCGTCAAATGTGCTGTGTGTAAGGCTTGCAGTATGTTATCTAAATGTCTCATATGGTCCTTCCATGTTCCACTATATATGACAATATCATCTAGATATGCAGCAGAATATTGATGATGAGAGCGTAGTATCATATCCATGAGTCTCTGAAAAGTGGCCGGTGCCCCATGGAGACCAAAAGGAAGCACCGTAAATTGATAGAGCCCTGTCCTCTGGTCTCATAGGTATCTGCCAGTACCCCTTCGTGAGATCCAGAGTAGATAGATATTTGGCCTGACCCAACCGCTCAATGAGCTTGTCAATACGGGGCATGGGGTAGGCATCAAAATGAGACCGTTCGTTGACTTGTCTATAGTCCACACAAAGTCGGGTACTACCATCCAGTTTGGGAACCAAAACCACCAGGGAGCACCAAGGACTGGTGGAGGATTCAATGATACCGGCTGCCAGCATGGACTGGACTTCTTGTTCTATGATAGCTTTTTTTGCTTCGGGAATACGATAGGGACTTTGCCTGGAGACCTTCTCTACCTTGAGCCGGATGGGGTGTTGCACCAAATCAGCTCTGCCAGGGACCTTAGAAAAGACAGCGTGGTGTTTTGATATTAGACGGGTAAGTTGAAGGCGGTGGGCTCATGCAATGTGGGATTCAACCATGGTTGGGGAGTATCATGACGGGTGGGGTTACTAAGATCTGGATATGGGATTTCCTCGGCGTGATCATGTGTAATATACCGGACCGATTGTACCTCGGAGGGCTCGTGCCATTTAAAAAAAAAAAAGATTAATATGGTATGTCTGATCTCGTCTATTTCCTTGGGAAATGGCTAACCTATAAGTGGTAGGATTAATTTGGGCGATTACGTCATAAGGTCCCTGCCAGCGGGCTAACAACTTATTGTCGCTACTGGGGAGGAGAACCATGGCTTTGTCGCCTACAGTCAGGGTACGGACTGCGCTTTTAGCATCATATGTCTGCTTCTGTTTCTCCTGCGCTTCTCTCAATGCTGCGTGAGCTTCCTCCCATACTGTATGTAGATTGTCTCGTAACTCTCGAGTATAAGATAAGAGATCTTTTGTTTCTTCCTCTGTGGTTTCCCATTGTTCAACTAACATGTCTAACAGGTTTCAGGGTTGTCTTCCAAATAGCATTTCGAAAGGACTATGTCCCAGGGAGGATTGGACATGGGTCCGAATTGCATAGAAGACAAGCAGTAATTTATTTTCCCAATCCTTACCAGCTTCTGAAATGCTTTTCCGAAGGAGAGACTTAATGGTCCTGTTGTACCTCTCTACTAGGTCGTCCATTTGGGGGTGAAAAACGGAGTTTCTGATTTGTTTTACCCAGAGTAAGCGGCTCACCTCAGACATGAGCTGTGACATAAAAGGGGTCCCCTGGTCCGTGAGAATCTCATTTGGGAATCCCACCCTTCAGAAGAACTCGGTCATGGCCTGGGCAATGTTTTTTGTGTGCATGCTAGGTATGGGTATCACTTCCGGATACCGGGTAGCATAATCTACCAATACTAACACATATTGCTGGCCCCTTACTGAGGGTGTGAGGGGTCCTATGATATCCATCCCCACCCTGAAAACGGTGTATCAATTATCAGCAGTGGTTGGAGGGGAACGGGTTTATGCGGGGAGGGATTATACATCTGACATTTGGGACAGTCCGCACAGTGTTTACGGATCTCCCCAAATACCCCGGGCCAATAAAACCGTCTGAGAACCGCTTCCTCAGTCTTTTCCCTACCTAGGTGCCCTTCACCATTGTCTCTGTGGGCTAGGTGCAACACTTGTAGTCTATGACTGTTAGGGACCACCAGCTGTTCTGGTTTTTGGGTTGCGGAGGGTTTTCCATATAATAAATTGTTAAGGATTAGAAATGTAGGACCTACCCCCCTGTTGGTCGGGAGATAATGCTTTTTCCCAGGCGTATTTCAATGAGGGGTCCTCGTGGTGTTTGTCGGAACTCGCCGGCTATAGTATATATACTATTGTCTTCTCCTGGCCTATTACCCTTGTCTGTTCTCTGGGCATAGCACTGCCGTCGTATAACACTTTGGCTGCATCCTGAGTCTATTAATGCAGTTCTTTCCACCCCATTGACAACCACGGAGAGGGTATACTTGGGTTTTTCTCCTCCCAACCAAAGAACTGTCCCTCTCGTCAAGACAATTTCCATGGGTGCCTCGGTTTCTTTCCTATGTGGGCAATTCCTGGCAATGTGACTCCATTCTGAACAGTGATAACACTGGGGACCTATTTTGGGATGACTGGGTGTTGCAACTGCGGCCGACGGGAACCGTTCTGGGCCATGTAGCAGAGGGGATCTATGGGGAATATTCTTGGGGGTATTGGTCCGTACCGGAGGGAGGGGTGGCGGTCTACTGGTTGTAGTCCAGGCCTCTATGATCGGCGCAAGCAAGATCTACCGCTGTTTCATTAGTTAGCCTGGGATGCTGCCGGACCCAGTTGCGTGTGGTGGGGGCAGGGTGTCTAGGTACTGTTCCAGGACTATGCTATCAAACATTTCCTCCTGTGATTTCTCTGTGCGATGTAACCATCGTCCTGCGGCGTGTTTGACTCGGTAATACAGGGTCCGGGGATTTTCCTGATGTTGCCACTTCACTTGGCGAAACTGTGTGCGATAGTTTTCAACATCGAGTCCAACCCTTTCCAGGATGTTTTTTTTTTTAGTTCTTCATACAGCAAGACACCGCCTGGATTGATAGCCGGGTATGTCGTCTGCAGATGGCCTGTAAGAAGGGGCGCGATGTATTGGCCCCATTTCTCTACGGGCCAATTGGCCGTGCTGGCCACTCTCTCAAAGTTTGTGAAGAAGGTGTCGGGGTCCTCGGATTCCTGGTAACGCTGTAGTACACTACTTGGCACATTGGGGTGTACTTTTGTATGGGCGATTGTATCGGTGAGTTTGCTAAGGGCCGTCTCGTGTACTAACTGATTGTTGGCCATAATTGTCACCTGGCTCTTCAGAGCCGTTTGTAACACCTCACGTTCCTCTCTTGCTTCTTTCATCTGCTGCTCCCATACCAGTTGGAGGTGTCGCTGCCCTTCGGCCATCACGTCGGCCAAGGTGGTCTTTTCCTCCATGGTGGTTCTTCAGTATCCCACTTCTGACACCACTTGTGACTCTTTCAGTGTATAGTGAATACTCAGGAGTCCGTTATCGTGGACTTATGTGGGTTTTATTCTCAAATAGGCTTGGGGTACAGTCTCTCTCTTTCTCTGTTCTCTGTTCCTAAGCTTTGGTTCTGTCCCAATCTTCTTCCTTCTGGTCTTTACGGGTTTGTTGAAGGGTTCATCCTTCTCAGTCTTCTCCTTGACTTCTGTCGTCTGGTAGAGCCAGGCTTCTCCAGAAGCGTGGCGGGAATGAGCGTTTCGTCTCCCCGGGGTTCGTTGCTGTGGCATCCGAATTCGTTGACGGGGCTCCGTCTGGATCTGCACTTCCCCGAGTCCGGCCACCGGTCTCTCACCCTCTCCAGGTTAGCCTGCTTAGTCTTCTCATCCTCGAGTGTCTTCGGTCCTCCTCAGATCGTCTTCTTCTCTTCCTTGTTGTGGGTCGGCGTCCTCTAGCTCTCCACCTCCACTTCCCACGATCGCCCCTCAAATTGCTGGCGCTGCCGTAATTGTCCTCACATTGACCCGCGAAGGGACGGTATTCAGCCAATCACAGGAAACGAGGTCAGGGGAGTCGGGGATAGCAGGGGCAGAGACAGCACAAGTCCCGTTCCTGTGCGGGCAAGACGCATTCAGCCCGTCACACAAACCTATTGTACAAAAAATGCACATGCACAAGGAGCCCACATCCAGCATCAGCCACTGGATTTTATTTTGAACAGGGATGCTGTTGCAGATGAGGGCACCACTCGAAGTTATGATGAATAAATAAGCTTTAATCTGAACACTCAACCTGAGCATGGTCATCCCAGGACAATCAGGCACAAACTGCCCTACATCATAATACATCCTCTTCCCTTCATATAGTATAATAAAAAGTGACATATCTACAAATTGAAAAACTTTGTTACAATAAATAACTTGCTACAAACAACACGTTAATACCATTTATATAATCATTAAGATACACAGGAAGCCTGTGAAAGTGTTTTTAAAATATTGAAAACTAAGGCAATAAGATGAATAATTAACAGAAGGCCCCTATTACATTCAAGGAGATGCAGTAGGATACCAAATTTACATATATTAGGTTTGAAAAGCTGAAGCAGCACTATCTGCAAAGCTAACCTACGTTAAGAAAGTGAAATGTTTAATTTCTGACAAGCTGACATGCTTGGAAAGCGATGACAATGTAAAAGAAGGTAGTTTCCCCCCCTATAGAACTAATGAATAAGTAGATTGGGTTTTAGTGAGGTAATGTAGGAGCTTAAATATGAAACTGCAGTTTCCTTAATGAAAGTAAATGATGAGAACCGTTGTGGATTTATACAAAGTAGTTGATGAAAATGATTCACTTAAACATTGCTTCATGTGGACTATTGTATTCCTGGTAAGAAGACAAAGAAGTGTTGCTGTTCCCATGAAGCCATCGAAAGCTCATTGGCTGACTGGAGAAAGAAAAATAAATATGTTGAGACACACACACACACACACACACTTTTCTTTGCCTGAGACTCTCCTGAGTTCCTTGAAGTTCTGCTTTGATCAATAACTGGTATTTGACTCTGAAGCTTTATGATTTTGACCTCTCTATTAGGAGCTCCCTATGGGGTCTGACTGAAACTTTTTTCTGGTTCTCCCTATATCCAGCCTTAATCTTAGAATTAGGATTCTTTCCTTTATCAAAAGCTCCTAATGCATGTATTCTGATTTATTGATTGCTTATTTGACTTACTGGTTATTGATTATTGTTGACATTATATCCTAATTTCAATAAAGATGCGCTATTAAAAAGACTGTTAAAGATTTTGTACTCATACTAACTTCATTGACTGAGATACGATACTTGAAATTGTGATAAATTAATCAATGCACAGCACCTAGTTAATCTCATCCAGCGTGAAAGATCAGTTGACCCAAGAAGCTGCAATCTCTCTTTTGTGAATTGATAAACTTTACCTCGCAAACCGATATTTAACTGGGATCCCAGCTCCTGCAAAGTTGATAGTGAGAGGACCCGTTTAAGTTAGAAGAAAGAGGAGCTGTAATTAATTGCCCTGATATAGAGAGATGCTTATGTCTTATAGCCCGAATTATGAAGATTGGCAGAGTGCGGTTTCAAAGGTTGTTGCAGAATTGGAGGTGTATCAATAGGGTTATGCATCACAATTGTTTGGTTATTGTGGTTGTATTCGGGTATTGGTGTATGTGTGCTGAATGAATTGTTGATGCTTATGCCCTTAACCCCTTTGCTGCCAGGCCTTTTCCCCTCCTGTGCCGAGCCTTTTTTTGGCTATTTGGGGCAGTTCACACTTAGGCCCTCATAACTTTTTGTTCACATAAGCTACCCAAGCCAAATTTGCGTCCTTTTTTTTCAACATCCTAGGGATTCTAGAGGTACCCAGACTTTGTGGGTTCCCCTGAAGGAGACCAAGAAATTAGCCAAAATACAGTGAAAATTTTGTTTTTTTTAAAAAAAAAAGGGCTGCAGAAAGCAGCTCGTGTTTTTTTCCCTGAAAATGGCATCAACAAAGGGTTTGCGGTGGCAAGATCACCATCTTCCCAGCGTTCAGGAACAGGCAGACTTGAACTGGAAAAACCCATTTTTCAATACAATTTTGACATTTTACTGGGACATACCCTATTTTTACTATTTTTTGTGCTTTCAGCCTCCTTCCAGTTAGTGACCAAAATGGGTGAGAAACCAATGATAGATCCCAGTATGCTAAACATTTCTCAACAGTAGACAAAATTGTGAATTCAGCAAGGGGTCATTTGTGTAGATCCTACAAGTGTTTCCTACAGAAAATAACAGCTGGAAAAAAAAAAATATTGAAATTGAGGTGAACAAACAGCCATTTTTCTCCACGTTTTACTCTGTAACTTTTTCCTGCGATGTCAGATTTTTGAAAGCAATATAACGTTACGTCAGCTGGACTCTTCTGGTTGCGGGGATACATATGGCTTGTAGGTTCATCAAGCACTCTAGGTACCCAGAGGCAATAAATGAGCTGCACCTTGCAATGGGTTTTTATTCTATACCGGGTATACAGCAATTAATTTGCTGAAATATAAAAAGTGAAAAATAGGTATCAAGAAAACCTTTGGTGAAACTCGTATTTCATGAATAAATGTAGCTTTATTGCGAACGACCCTGGCCGGCTGTCTCCAACGACTCTCTTCTCTCAACTGTCTTCCTTCCTAATACCACATTCCAGAATCCCCACTGTTGCCGGGAGACAGCCACAATCCCCTCATAATATAACACATCCCCTATCCTATAATAAATAAGTTAATTAACTTAATTCTTACTAACAAAACAAAACTTTATGCTAAAGTAGTTTCTTGGTACATATTTCAGATTATGCTAAAATAGTTTCTTTGTACATCTTTCAAATTGTAAATATACCTTCTAACTGCACACAAAATCTTTAAGTAATCTCGACGGTTCCTTAACTCTAGCACTGGATCTTCTATGCACATCATTCTCCCTCCCTGAACCTACTTCATCCTCCCTGTTATCTGACCGTTCCTCATTACTTTTCCTTCCCTTGAAATCCTCCCATTCACTCGCACCTTTATTCTTTAGCCACTCCTTTATTTCCACTTCCGAACATTTCGCTGTCCTCCTTGTATTCCACCCGTTGCCATCAGACAATCTTACATAGTTTCCCTTTACACCTAACACAACCTTGACTCCGACAACTTGGATTCCCCTTTCCTAGCCGCGTTACCACCCATCACTCTCACCCATTCGCCCTTTTCATAAACCTTTGGTTTCCTTATGATTTTGCTATTGTGTCTTGCCACATATTGCTGCTGATACTTCTTGACCCTTTCTCTGACCTGCTCGTGATTAATCCCAAATCCTTTGTTTCCCCATCCATGCCGGCACAGCTATAGTGCATGGTCTCCTTCCCTTCAACAATAAAAATGGAGATTCACCTGTCACACTATGCGGTGTTGTCCTATAGTTCCACAACATGTCCCTAATTTGAGACTTCCAAAAGACATTGTTGTATATGGCTAGTTGTATACTTTCTCCTAACACTCGATTAAATCTCTCGATCATGCCATTTCCTCTAGGATGGTAAACTGGAATCCCAAAATGTTTAATTCCCCACTTCTCAAGGAAACTCATAAATTCATTCGAAATGAACTGTGGTCCATTGTCCCTGACCATACCTCCTTGACACCCTTCCCTTCTAAATATTTCCTCACAAAATGTAATAACATTACTTGTCTTCACCTCCCTCACAAATGCCACCTCAGGCCACTTTGAATAATAGTCCATCATGACTATGGCAAACCTCTCCTGACAACCTAAATGCTCAAATGGCCCACATATGTCTATAGCCACCCTTTCCCATGCTCTCTCCGGTATTTCTTGCGAACCAATCGTCGTCTCTGATAACACATGCGACTTGTCACTGCACATGCACGCTATGCAATTCCTCACAAATCTCTCAATATAATTGTCCATACCCAGCCACCAAAAATCCACACAAACTTTTTTTTTCATTGCAGACATGCCCCCATGCCCTTCATGCATCAATTTTAACACTTTCTCTTTCAATCTTTCAGGTACCACCAATCTGTCTCCTCTTCTCAATACGCCATCCATAACAGATAACTCATCCCACACCTGCTTAAATTCACACATATCCGCATCCATATGTTTTTTTTCCATTTTACCCATCATCTGTAATACCTTTATAATCTTACTTAGTAACACATCCTCCTGACAAGCAATTACCCACTCCTCCTGATCAATTGCTTTCCAGGTTTCTGAAATGTCTGCCACCACCCATTCATCCTCATCAAACTCTTCTCCCTCATCCATAGGTAGTCTTGACATGCAATCTACGTTAATGTTCTTTATACCTGGAACATATTTCATTTTAAAAGTATATTCCTGCAGTCTGTATATCCACTTTGCTACTCTAGGAGTAGCTTTGCTTGCCCCCTTAGTTGTGAACATGTCTATCAAAGGTTTATGATCTGTCCTCAATTCAAATTCCGTGCCCCACACATGTATGAAAATGTACACTCCACCAGCACGCCAATGCCTCCTTTTCCACCGTCGAATACGTTGGCTCCGCTCCCTTCAACGTTTGCGATGCAAATGCCACAACTCTTTCTCTACCATCATGTCTTTGCAACAATGCCGCACCCAATCCGTAATTACTAGCATCTGCTACAATTATCGTCTCATCATGAGGATCGTACGGTTTTAATGTGATGGCTTTAACAATAGCTTCTTTAATCACGTCAAATGCCTCCTGACACTCTTTGGACCATATAAAATGACACCCCTTCTTCATCAAGTTCCTTAATGCATGTACTTTTTCTGCAAAATGTTCTACGAACTTCGTGTAATACTCAGCTAATCCCAAAAATGATCTCAACTGCTCTTTGTTCTGTGGTGCAGGAGCTTTTGCTATAGCATCTATTAACTTTCGCTTTGGTTTTACGCCTTGATGATTCAACGTATGTCCGAGATATTCCACTTCTTCCACGCCGAACCTGCACTTATTCTTACTAATAGTAAGTCCGGCTTCCTGTAAATTCTTTAATACTTCTGCTAGTATTTCATCATGTGCTTGCTCACTCTCTCCCCATACTAGCACATCATCCTGAAATACCAATGTATTCCGTACCTTGTTTAGTATTCCTTGCATGACCCTTTGGAATACCGCTGAGGCAGATGCCAAACCGAAAGGCATCCTCATAAATTGAAATGCTCCCTCCGTTGTGATGAACGACGTCAAATGCCGTGATTCTTCTGTCAGACACACCTGGTGATACGCACTCGATAAATCCAGTGTCGTGAAATACTTCCCTCCTCTCACACTGGCTAACATCTCATGTATTCTTGGCAACGGAAACCGATCAATCAGAATATTGTCGTTCAGATCCCTCAAGTCCACACACATGCGGATCCTACCATCTGGTTTCCTTGCTATTACAATTGGACTCAGCCATTCTGACACCTCTATAGGTTCGATTATACTTTCATCACACAATCTTTGAAGTTCTTCCTTTACTTTTTCCCTTAATGAAATTGGAACCACTCGTGCCTTATGTACCTTTGGTATCGCATCCTTTTTTTAAATAATCTGGTGTTCAAAACCTTTGAGACAACCCAGCTTGTCCTTAAACACCTCGGGAAACTTCTTCACCCATTTTCTCTCTACACTTTCTCTCGTTAACAATACTTGCTCAGGATGATTCGGATCCAACACCATATTCAATGCACGTTGCTCCCTCCATCCTAGTAATGATCGTCCACGAGTTACAACATATACCTTCGCCTGCGTTTTCCGATCCTTAAATCCTAGAACTGCATCAAAATATATGAAAACAGGTAATTTACCTCCACCATACCCTTCTGGTGACACGTCCATGGGTTTAAGCTTGTTGTTCCTCAAATTTCCCCATACTTGTTCATCAATTAGAGTAAATGGTGAACATGAGTCTGCCCACATGTGTGTTTGTTCTCCATTCACTTCAATAATACACTCCGGTGGCTTATATTCCTTGTCCCTATGTCCAAGCTGAGTGCATACTGTTGTGGCTTCCCCTTCCACAGCCAAAACTTCCAATTCTTCCTCACTAGTACTATTATCCGACGGCCCATTTCTTTTTACTGTGTTCACCAACTTTTTGAATTTGTGTTCACCAACCATCCTGCACACTCTTGCAAAATGCCCAATTTTCCTGCACTTAAAACATTTCGTGTTTATAGCTGGGCAATTTTTTCCTTCTGCTAAATGTTTATTGCTTCCACATCTAAAGCATTCCCTTCTTTTCGCATGACTTTTGCACTTTTATTTGTATTCTTTTTCTTAGGGTACCCCACCTCCCCCACAATATTCTGTTCCTTATTGTCGCTTTGCATGTTGAGTTCTTTGACATATTGACTTGTGCTTTCCATATGTCTTGCGACTTCTACTGTTCTATCCAAAGTAGGATTTTTTTAATTTAACAACTTCTCCTGTATTTTAGTGTCTTTCAGTCTATTTAGAAATTGGTCCCGGATGATTTCATCATTTAAATCCCTAAATTTGCAAGAAATGGCCAACCTTCGTAGACTATTCACATACTGGTCTATTGTCTCATTTGATTTATGGGTGCATGAAAAGAACTTGTGTCGCTCCACTACTATGTTTACTTTTTTACCATAATTATCTTCCAATGCCGTCATGGCACTTTCATAAACATCCTCCTCCTGATCTGAATCTCCTCCATGTGTACTTTGCAGTGGTAAAGTTTTTAATACTTTCCTTCCTTCAACCCCTAGACAATGTTTTAAAATCGCCAGTTTCCTTTTTTCTACGTACATCTCCCCTCCAATAGCCTCAAAATACGTGACAAAAGCATCCTTCCAATCTTCCCATGTCATGCAGGGTTCGCCCGGTAGCTCTAAAAATGCTGGTGGTGGGAATATAGATTGTACTGCCATTGTCCTTCTTTTTATTTTTTATTTATAAGTATATGTACTTGTTCTGTTCCCTTTTACTTTCAATGTTATCTTATTACTTCTGTGTTACCACTAAAGTTCATTTACATTCCAACTTAGACAATTTTTTTTATTTTTTATTTATTAATAAATGAGCTACAAGTTCCTTCTTCGTAATGCTTCTCGTTGTGCTTGACTTTTCGGCTGACCTATTTCTCATTGCCACATACGCGTTGCTAAATAAACGCGTGCGTCGGCTACGCGTTGCTAAATACACGTGTGCTTCAGCTGACTCTACTTGTTGTATGTGCGTTGCTATGCAACCACACGCGTCAGCCTCCTTCCCGTATTTCAATTTTGCGCGTGCGTCGGCTGACTCTTCCTGTTGTGCGTTGCTAGGCAACCACACGCGTCAGCCTCTTCCTCGTGTCGATCTCGCGCACACGCGTTTTAACATAAATGGGAAAAACAAAAATATCACGTTTTCTTTCCGCTCATCGCACTTCAGGTTTCTCCGCGCTCCCAGGGTTCTTCCTCCGTCTCCGTTGAATCACCACCACCGCTACTGTTTTCACCGGTCCAGGGTCGTAAAATCACTGGCACCACAGTAGGTCGATCCCATCCTCGTCGCCACTGTTAAGTCACAGATTTCACACGGTGAAACTCGTATTTCATGAATAAATGTAGCTTTATTGCGAACGACCCTGGCCGGCTGTCTCCAACGTCTCTCTTCTCTCAACTGTCTTCCTTCCTAATACCACATTCCAGAATCCCCACTGTTGCCGGGAGACAGCCACAATCCCCTCATAATACAACACTTTGTATTTCCAAAATGGCCACAAGATAAGGTGTTGAGAAGCAGTGGTTATTTGCACATCTCTGAATTCCGGGGTGCCCATACTAGCATTTGAATTACAGGGCATTTCTCAAATAGACGTCTTTTTTACACACTGCCTTACATTTGGAAGGAAATAATGTAGAGAAAGACAAGGCGCAATAACACTTGTTTTGCCATTCTGTGTTCCCCCACATCTCCCAATAAAATTGGTACCTCACTTGAGTGGGTAGGCCTAGCGCCCACGAAAGGAAATGGCCCAAAAACAACGTGGACACATCACATTTTTTCACAGAAAACAGAGGTGTTTTTTACAAAGTGCCTACCTGTGGATTTTGGCCTCTAGCTCAGCTGGCACCAGGGAAACCTAGCAAACCAGCGCATTTTTGAAAACTAGACATCTAGGGGAATTCAAGATGGGGTGACTTGTGGGGCTCTGACCAGGTTCTGTTACCCAGAATCCTTTGCAAACCTCACAATTTGGGCAAAAAAACACTTTTTCCTCACATTTCGGTGACAAAGTTCTGGAATCTGACAGGAGCCACAAATATCCTTCCACCCAGCGTTCCCCCAAGTCTCCCGATTAAAAATTGTACCTCACTTGTGTGGGTAGGCCTTGCGCCCACGAAAGGAAATGGCCCAAAAAACAACGTGGACACTTCACATTATTTCACAGAAAACAGGTGGTTTTTTTTTACAAAGTGCCTACCTGTAGATTTTGGCCTCTAGCTCAGCCGGCACCTTGGGAAACCTAGCAAACCAGCGCATGTTTTAAAACTAGACACCTAGGGGAATCCAAGATGGAGTGACTTATGGGGCTCTCACTAGTTTCTGTTACACAGAATCATTTTCAAATCTCAAAATTTGGCCCAGAAACTTTTTTTCTCACATTTCGGTGACAGAAAGTTCTGGAATCTGAGAGGAGCCACAAATTTCCTTCCACCCAGCGTTCCGCCAAGTCTCCCGATAAAAATGGTACCTCATTTGTATTGTAATAGTGTTTATATAGCGCTGACTACCCCTGACAAGGCGTCAAAGCGCTTTTCGGCAAGTAGAACACTACTCCAGAGCCCAAGAGGAATTAATGGTGGATTAGTATAGGGAAATATGAGTTCAGTTTTGGTATTTTTATGAGTTAATTTGAGCAGAGTATATGTGAGTTTATTAGTTAGATTGACTATAGTAATGGAGGGATAGAGGAGGAAAGAATCCAGAAGTGTTAATTGGGAGTTTATAGTAATCGGATGAGGCTTGGGATGAGTAAAGGAGAGATGGGGGAGGGAAGAGTCTGTGGAAAGGGTTAGGGAGATCATAGTAGCAGGAGGGCTTTTGGATAAGTCAAGGTGAGATAAATGAGGGAGAATTTATTATGGTTGTTGGGAGGTCATGATAGTAAAGTGAGGTTTGGGTGAGCTAGATGTGGAAGAGGAGGGAAGAGCTTAGGCAAGGTTATTTCGGAGATGAAAGTAGTAGAATGGGTTTGGGATGAGTCAGAGTGGGGATAGAGGATAGATTAATAGAGACATGACATTTGGTGATGGGTAGACACAGTAAAGCTTACAAGAGAGTACATTTATATTATGTTTAGTTATCATTTTATTTATACATATATATATTTTTTATCATTATTTTATTTAATTTAATTACAATAGGCCGATCTACCCCCAAGGGGGGCAGAGACGGCCTAAAACAAATTTGCCCCCCCCCCAGGGGTGCAACCTTTGCCTAAGTTGTTGCCCCCTCACGTGAAACTGCAGGAAAAAAAAAATCCCTGGTGTCTAGTAGTATCTGCCCCCAATTGGGGGCAGATTGACCTAAGAAAAATAGTCCGATCTGTCCCCAAGGAGGGCAGAAATGGCCTAAAATTTATTTTACCCCAGGGGAGCGACCCTTGCCTGAGGGGTTGCTCCCCACATATAAAAAAAAAAAAAAAGACCCCCGGTGTCTATCGGTTTCTGCACCCCCCACCCCCCAGGGAGCGGCCCTTGCCCAAGAGGCCACTCCCCTTATGCACAACTGAAAAAAATAAACAATTTCCCTGATGTCTAGTGGCCTATCTGCTGCCCGATCACATCGCCTTGCCTCTCCTTTCATGCCACTTTCACCCCCTCCACGTGATCGGAGGAGAAATGCTTTTGGGTCGCGTGTTGATGTCATCAGACGCCACAGTGGGTCAGGAGGTTGCGGTAGTGGAAGCAATTCTTCTTCAATCCCCGCCCAGGGGAGGAGAGAGCTAGCACTCGCCCCAAGGGCCCATAGCAGGACAAGCTGGTCACGTCCTTGCACCGGGCAACCATTGCTGAGGGCAAGACCAGCTCGTCGAGAGCACCCTAGGGGTTAAAATATTCTTTATTGTGAAAACATAAAGGGTATAAAAGCTTTTAAGGGTTTTGGGAGATATGACAATTCCGGTACAGAAAGATGAAAGAGCACCTCCCGAGGATACACCAGAGCATTTTAGGATGACTAATGTAAAGTTAACACATTTGTGCTTTGTCGATGGTGCAAGATTACTGAAAAAGAAGGTTCTTTGAGTTTCCCGAAATATAGTGCATTTGAGGTCAGAATTATTGACAGATTGAGGGAAAACTTTATGAATTTAGGCCAACTCCTAGATCTACCCAATATGAAGCATTCTGTGCTTGGGAGATAGTTTCAAATGCTAAGGAGAGAGAGAAGTACCAGAATAAGCAAAAAGAGCAATGCTAAATTATGCCGATGCTCGATGGGATGAACAACAATAGAGAAGGAGGAAATCTATAGTGGAGGGAATTAAATTATATTCTGCAATTACTAATGAGAAATCTGAGAAATTGCAGAAATGGGAAAGGTCAAACGTTAGAGGAGAAAAAGGTGGAAAGAAATCCGATACTTAAAGTACTTAGGGGATTTTATTTTGGGCAAATTATTGATTTTACGCCCATCACTTTATCTGGCTTCTAATGCTGAAAGTATTCTGACGTCCAGTGTCAGTGGCTACAGCCCCTGTAGATCTGAATGCAAAGCACAATGAGAACCAATTACCAATGACACAGCTTGTCCTGCAACCGGTTTTTACAAATACCATGTCTGCCTGAATTGAGATTGCACCAGCAGTGATGCCTCCATATGTTACTGCTTCAATTGTAACTGTACCAATACCTGTAGCACAACTAGTAGAGATTTGCACAGCAACTTCTCTGAATAATATTGTGCCAAATACAATAGTTCAGGGAGCTGTTGGAGGAGCACCTGTAACAGGGTTTATCCAGTGATGGAAATGGCCCTGTCTACAGGGTCACTCCCAAACTTTTTGCCTTCTTCCACCTACGTTTTGCTGGATTTTTGCTAGATTTTTGCTAGTTGGCCTTAGGACTCTGTGTACTTTACCGCTGCTAACCAGTGGTAAAGTGCTTGTGCACTTTCCTAAACATGGTTTGATTGGCATATACTTGATTGGCATATTTAATTTACATGTGAGTCCCTTGCAGAGTGGTATTCCATATACCCAAGGTCTGTAAATTAAATGCTACCAGTGGGCCTGCAGCACTTATTGTGCCACCTACCTAACGTAGCGCCTTAAAACGTGTCACTGGCTTGCCATTGCAGCCTGAAGGCAGTGTCCCACTGCCATGTCAACTTAGCATTTTAAACCCCTTGCCAAGCCTTAAACTCTCCTTTTACTACACGTCACCCCTAAGCTAGGCCCTAGGTAGCCTATAAGGCAGTGTGCTGTGTAATTAAAAGGTAGGACATATCCTGGTAGAAAAAATCTCATCACTATTGTGAGGCTTACTCTTCCCATAGGATAACAATAGGGATTCCTTTTATTTATTAAGCTGTAATTCCTACACCAGAGGTGATCAATATTTCATGTTTGGTGTCTATGAACTGGTAACGATAAACCCTCTTTAATGGTAAAGTCTGATTTATCATTACAAGTTTGAAAATGTCACTTTTAGAAAGTTTGCATTTTGTTGCCCGTAGTACTCTGTGCTTTCTGCTCGGATTGGGTCACCTGGCTGGGTTAAACTGACAGTTAGGACTTGGCAAATTCTCTCCAGACAGTCACATCATACTGGGATTAGCTGAGCCATAATGTCCCATTAACTAGTTTGTCAGGGGCGAGGGGTGGAGCTAAGCACAACCCCACTTGCACCTGCATAGGCTGTGCTCTGCTACCATACAATAGGCTTAACAGCGCTATATTGTGAGCAGGGGACCAATTGCAGGGCACCGGTTGCATAAAATTACAGCTCTGAGACCCGCTCTTCAGTTCACCACTGGACCTGCAGAAGGACTCTGAGGAATGCCTGCCTCTGTGACCTACTGTGCATTCTGCCAGACAGCTGCTCTACCTGAAAGGACTGCTTTGCTGCCTGGAGCCTGCCTTGAACCTTCAGAGGCCAGCCCTCTTGTCCAGCCCTGCATCTTCACCTGCACACCGGATTTCCAGAAGTGACTCCAAGGACTAGTTTTGTTGGGCTTCTGTTCAGAGCGGCAGGGACAAAACAGGCTCCGACCATCTTGAACCCACACCCGGGTCTAGCATGAGTGAGCCCTGACCCCAAGTAGTCTCCATCCACTCCTGGACTTTTAATGTTCATGTTAAATGTGCCTAGATGGCTGTTAGACCTGACAGCCTTAGGGTGGTCACCCTCAACGTTTTGCCTGCCTCCCGCCACTTTTTGACACTGTTTTTGCTGGCTTTAGGACTCTGCACACTTTACCACTGCTAACCAGTGCTAAAGTGCGTATGCTCTCTCCCTTAAAACATGGTGGCATTGGCTCATACCCAATTGGCTTATTTAATTTACTTGTAAGTCCCTAGTAAAGTGCACTAAATGGTCCTAGAGCCTGTAGATGAAATGCGACTAGTGGGCCTGCAGCACTGAGTGTGCCACCCACATAAGTAGCACCTTAACCATGTGTCAGGCCTGCCATTGCAAGGCCTGCGTGTGCAGTTTCACTGTCAATTCGACTTGGCATGTAAAAGTACTTGCCAAGTCTTAAACTCCCCTTTTTCTACATATGTCACCCCTAAGGTAGGCCCTAGGTAATACATAGCGCAGGGTGCTATGTAAGTAAAAGGCAGGACACGAACATGTGTGTTCTATATGTCCTGGTAGTGTAAAGCTCAAGTTCATTTTACACTGCTGTGAGGCCTGCTCCTTTCATAGGCTAGCATTAGGGCTACCCTCAGATACTGTGTAAGTGGTAGATTCTGATCTTAAAGGAGTAATATGGTCATATTTAGTATGGCCAGAATGGTAATACAAAATCCTGCTGACTGGTGAAGTTGGATTTAGTATTACTATTTTAGAAATGCCACTTTTGGAAATCCACGTCTGGCTGGGTTAGTTGACAGCTCCCTTGTGCATTTCATGCAGACAACCACAAACACAGATGGTCACTCACACCTGCACAGATCTGCATACTGAATGTGTCTTCCTGGGCTGGGAGGGCGGAGGGCCTAACACTTACATGTCAAAGGACAGTGGCCTGTCCTCACATAATGGACTGCCAAACCCTCTACTGGGACCCTGGCAGACAGGATGGAACTGAAAGGCGACTTTGTGCACTTCTAAGCCACTCTTTGAAGTCTCCCCCACTTCAAAGGCACATTTGGGTATTTAAACCGGGTCCTTGACCCTACCAACTCAGACACTTCTTGACAAGACACTTCCTGGGAAAGAAAACTCTGCACCAGAACCTGCAACCTGCTAAGAGAAGCTGCCTGGTTGACCAATGGACTCACCTGAATGCTTTGCTGTAAAGGACTGCTGCTTTGCTGTTGCCCTGCTGCCCTCTGGCTCTGCTGAGAAGTGCTCTCCAAGGGATTGAATTGAGCTTTCCTCCTGTTTCTTGAAGTCTCTGGGCCAAAAAGACTTTATCTCTGCAAAGAACTCCTTGTGTGGCGTAAATCGATGCACAGCCTGACAGAATCGATGCACAGCCTACCCTGCGGTGAGAAAATCACTGCATCGCCGAACCCGAACAACGCAGCCCGGCTCACTGAGTGGAGATTGACGCAGCGCCAGCGTTGAGACCGGAACTTCAACATGCGGCCCACTGGATCGACGCATCACTGAGCCAGAACGACGAAGCCCGACTTCCTGTGAGAGGAAGCGACACAGTGCCGGCTGTGCGACAGAAATTTCCCTGCATCACCCACTGGATTGACGCAGCTCCTGTGACTTTGTCCTGCACGCCCAGGATTTCTCTGCATCGTCCAGGGGTGATCAAATACCCCGCAAACCGAAGAGGATCCAAGCCTGTGCGCCGGAAATCGAGGCAAAGCCCTTGCTGTGTGGAAAAACATCGACACATCGTCTGTGTGCGCCCGGAGAAACCAACGCACACCTCACTGTTTTCCACACATCTCATCGTCTGCAGTCCCGTGCGGATAATTTAGATGCAAACTAGGTACTTTATGCTTGCAAGAGACACATTACTTTTTAAGAACTAAAGACTTTATCATTTTTAACAGTGAAATTTCGACATATACTTACCAAATCTTGATAGTTTTGACCTGCTTTTTATCAAATATTTTATATTTTTCTAAACCTGTGTGGTGTCTGTTCCACTGTGTTATTGCATGATTTATTGCACAAATACTTTACACATTGCCTTCTAAGTTAAGCTCTCTGAGGACAGAAACAAAGCCTGCTCTGGGTGGAGGTGCTTCACACCTCCCCCCTGCAGGAACTGTAACACCTAGCAGTGAGCTTCAAAGGCTCAAGCTTCGTGTTACAATGCCCCAGGGCACTCCAGCTAGTGGAGATGCCCGCCTCCTGGACCCAGCCCCCACTTTTGGCGGCAAGTCCAGGAGAGATAATGAGAACAACAAGGAGGAGTCACTGGCCAGTCAGGACAGCCCCTAAGGTGTCCTGAGCTGAAGTGACTCTAACTTTTAGAAATCCTCCATCTTGCAGATGGAGGATTCCCCCAATAGGATTAGGGATGTGACCCCCTCCCCTTGGGAGGAGGCACAAAGAGGGTGTACTCACCCTCAGGGCTAGTAGCCATTGGCTACTAACCCCCCAGACCTAAACACGCCCTTAAATTTAGTATTTAAGGGCTTCCCTGAACCTAAAGAGGTAGATTCCTGCAACAACAAGAAGAAGGACTGCCTAGCTGAAAACCCCTGCAGAGGAAGACCAGAAGACAACATCCTTGGCTCCAGAAACTCACCAGCCTGTCTCCTGCCTTCCAAAGAACTCTGCTCCAGCGACGCCTTCCAAAGGGACCAGCGACCTGTGCATCCTCTGAGGACTGCCCTGCTTCGACGACGACAAGAAACTCCCGAGGACAGCGGACCTGCTCCAAAAAGACTGCAACTTTATCCAAAGGAGCCGCTTTAAAGAACCCTGCAATCTCCCCGCAAGAAGCGTGAGACTTGCAACACTGCACCCGGCGACCCCGACTCGGCTGGTGGAGAACCAACACCTCAGGGAGGACCCCCGGACTACTCTACGACTGTGAGTACCAAAACCTGTCCCCCCTGAGCCCCCACAGCGCCGCCTGCAGAGGGAATCCCGAGGCTTCCCCTGACCGCGACTCTCTGAAACCTAAGTCCCGACGCCTGGAAAAGACCCTGCACCCGCAGCCCCCAGGACCTGAAGGACCGGACTTTCACTGCAGAAGTGACCCCCAGGAGTCCCTCTCCCTTGCCCAAGTGGAGGTTTCCCTGAGGAAGCCCCCCCTTGCCTGCCTGCAGCGCTGAAGAGATCCCTTGATCTCTCATTGACTTCCATTGCGAACCCGACGCTTGTTCTAACACTGCACCCGGCCGCCCCCGCGCCGCTGAGGGTGAAATTTCTGTGTGGGCTTGTGTCCCCCCCCGGTGCCCTACAAAACCCCCCTGGTCTGCCCTCCGAAGACGCGGGTACTTACCTGCTGGCAGACTGGGACCGGGGCACCCCCTTCTCTCCATTGAAGCCTATGCGTTTTGGGCACCACTTTGAACTCTGCACCTGACCGGCCCTGAGCTGCTGGTGTGATAACTTTGGGGTTGCTCTGAACCCCCAACGGTGGGCTACCTTGGACCAAGAACTGAACCCTGTAAGTGTCTTACTTACCTGGTCAAACTAACAAAAACTTACCTCCCCCAGGAACTGTGAAAATTGCACTGTGTCCACTTTTAAAATAGCTATTTGTGAATAACTTGAAAAGTATACATGCAATTGAAATGATTCAAAGTCCCTAATGTACTTACCTGCAATACCTTTCAAACAAGATATTACATGCTAAATTTGAACCTGTGGTTCTTAAAATAAACTAAGAAAAGATATTTTTCTATACAAAACCTATTGGCTGGATTTGTCTCTGAGTGTGTGTACCTCATTTATTGTCTATGTGTATGTACAACAAATGCTTAACACTACTCCTTGGATAAGCCTACTGCTCGACCACACTACCACAAAATAGAGCATTAGTATTATCTCTTTTTACCACTATTTTACCTCTAAGGGGAACCCTTGGACTCTGTGCATGCTATTCCTTACTTTGAAAAAGCACATACAGAGCCAACTTCCTACATTGGTGGATCAGCGGTGGGGTACAAGACTTTGCATTTGCTGGACTACTCAGCCAATACCTGATCACACGACAAATTCCAAAATTGTCATTAGAAATTGATTTTTGCAATTTGAAATTTTTCTATATTCTTTAAAGTCCTGCTAGGGCCTTGTGTTAGTCCCTGTTAGCATTTCTTTTAGAGTTTAAAAGTTTGGTAAAAGTTTGAATTAGATTCTAGAACTAGTTTTTAGATTCTTAAAAAGTATTCCAACTTTTAGAAGCATAATGTCTAGTACAGATGTGAATGTGGTGGAACTCGACACCACACCTTACCTCCATCTTAAGATGAAGGAGCTAAGGTCACTCTGTAAAATAAAGAAAATAACAATGGGCCCCAGACCTTCCAAACTACAGCTCCAGGAGCGGTTGGCAGAGTTTAAAAAGGCCAACCCCTCTGTGGATGGCAACACAGAGGATGAGGATAGTGACTTGGAGGAAGATTCCCCCCTACCAGTCCTATCTAGGGAGGACAGGGCCTCTCAAGCCCTGACTCCACAAATACTAGTCAGAGATGCTGGTTCTCTCACAGGAGGGACCAACAACTCTGAAATCTCTGAGGATAACTCCAGTGAAGAGGACATCCAGTTAGCCAGGATGGCCAAAAGATTGGCTTTGGAAAGACAGATCCTAGCCATAGAAAGGGAAAGACAAGAGATGGGCCTAGGACCCATCAATGGTGGCAGCAACATAAATAGGGTCAGAGATTCTCCTGACATGTTGAAAATCCCCAAAGGGATTGTAACAAAATATGAAGATGGTGATGACATCACCAAATGGTTCACAGCTTTTGAGAGGGCTTGTGTAACCAGAAAAGTGAACAAATCTCACTGGGGTGCTCTCCTTTGGGAAATGTTCACAGGAAAGTGTAGGGATAGACTCCTCACACTCTCTAAAAAAGATGCAGAATCTTATGACCTCATGAAGGGTACCCTGATTGAGGGCTTTGGATTCTCCACTGAGGAGTATAGAATTAGATTCAGGGGGGCTCAAAAATCCTCGAGCCAGACCTGGGTTGATTATGTTGACTACTCAGTGAAAACACTGGATGGTTGGGTAACTGGAAATGAAGTGTATGACTGTTGGGCTTTATAATTTGTTTATGAAAGAACACATTTTAAGTAACTGCTTCAATGAAAAGTTGCATCAGTATCTGGTAGACCTAGGTCCAATTTCTCCCCAAGAATTGGGAAAGAAGGCAGACCACTGGGTCAAGACTAGGGTAACCAAAACTTCCACTGGGGGTGACCAAAAGAAAGGGGTTACAAAGCCTCCCCAGGAGAAAGTGGGTGACACTAGAAACAAAGAAAAAGAGTCCCCTGTAGGCCCCCAAAAACCAGACCAGGTGGGTGGGCCCAGAGACACAACCCAAAACAAAGGTGGGTACCAGGGTAAGAGCTGGGATGCCACTAAGGCATGGTGCCATAACTGTAAACAGACAGGGCACCACACCAAGGACACTTCTTGTCCCAAAAACAAACCCCCTAGCCAAATCCCAGGGGTAACCAGTGTAGCCATTGGAGATGACTCCTCAGATGAGGAGGTCTTCATAGCCTTCAACTGGAAAAAGGGCCCAACAGGTGAGTTGGAGATTCCAGAGGGAAGTAGACAATTCCACCACCTACTGGTGAATGGAATCCCAGCCACTGCCCTGAGAGACACTTGTGCCAGTCACACTATTGTGCATGACAGGCTGGTGTTCTCAAACCAGTACATCCCAGGTGAGATGGCCAGAGTAAGAGTTAGCCCAGACAGGGTCACTGATAGGCCTGTGGCCTTTGTGCCCATAGAAGTGGGTGGGACTTTTAGCTGGAGAAGGGTGGTAGTCAGTACAGACCTCCCCCTTGATTGTCTCCTTGGAAATGACTACCCAGAGGTTAGTCAGAGCCCAAGAGAGGAACTGGTCCAGTGCCAGTCCTCTCCCAAGGATTCTGGAGTGCCTGCCTCTGCAGTAAATGCAAGTAGGCCCCAGAAGAAAAAGAAAAGGAAACAGAGTAGGAAAGGTGGACAACCTTTAGCCAAGGTTCCAGCAAGCCAAGGAGATTCTACTCCAGTAGGGGAGAACTCCAAAAGTGGCTCTGATAAAGTCCAACCTGACCCACAAGAAGTCCTGGCTAGTCAGGCAACTGTTAAGCCTGAGTGGGTGGCTCCTCAGCTAACAGAAGAAAGAGTGGAAGAAGGGTGTTTACTACAAGATATGGTAACCCCCCACTCTAATACACAGACAGGCACCCTGAACCCAAAGAAGCCTGTAACTTAGCCCCTTCCCTTGTAGGTGAAGAGCTAAAGGTGTGGTTCTGGGCACTGACAGCTGTCAGTGGCCTCTGCTGGGTGTTAGCCTTTATGGCTGCACTATCCTTGGCATGGTGGTCTGACCCCATGCCAAATAGCAAGTTAGGCCCCCTGACCCTGTTGGTCATGGTGGGGTTACTCCAGCTCTGGGTAACCTCTTTGGGTAAGCTAGGGGTGACCCTGGCTAAAATAAGATTAGCAGAGGTGGATACCTCTAACCCCAAAATAGAGAGAATGGGTGAAGACATAAAAAGCACAGACAAGAGGCAGTTCAGACTAGGTCCTATCACTGTGGAAGTGGGTCAGTTCCCCAGAGGGAATGACCTGAACAGGAGAATGTAAGGCAGAGTAGGCCCTGCAACAAACCAGCCTATTTCCTCTACTCTTCCTCGCCTGACAGACTAGGAAGACTCTCCCAGCTTTGGTTGAGTCTCCTGGCCTGTGGGCTGGGGGGGGCTTGTGTAAAGAAATGGCTCCCTGTTGCAGTTACCCCCCCACTTTTTGCCTGATACTGATGCTGACTTGACTGAGAAGTGTGCTGGGACCCTGCTAACCAGGCCCCAGCACCAGTGTTCTTTCACCTAAAAATGTACCATTGTTTCCACAATTGGCACAACCCTGGCACCTAGGTAAGTCCCTTGTAACTGGTACCCCTGGTACCAAGGGCCCTGATGCCAGGGAAGGTCTCTAAGGGCTGCAGCATGTCTTATGCCACCCTAGGGACCCCTCACTCAGCACAGACACACTGCTTGCCAGCTTGTGTGTGCTGATGGAGAGAAAATGACTAAGTCGACATGGCACTCCCCTCAGGGTGCCATGCCAACCTCCCACTGCCTGTGGCATAGGTAAGTCACCCCTCTAGTAGGCCTTACAGCCCTAAGGCAGGGTGCACTATCCCACAGGTGAGGGCATATGTGCATGAGCACTATGCCCCTACAGTGTCTAAGCAAAACCTTAGACATTGTAAGTGCAGGGTAGCCATAAGAGTATATGGGCTGTGAGTCTGTCAAAAACGAACTCCACAGCTCCATAATGGCTACACTGAATACTGGGAAGTTTAGTATCAAACTTCTCAGAATAATAAACCCACACTGATGCCAGTGTTGGATGTATTAAAAAATGCACACAGAGGGCATCTTAGAGATACCCCCTGTATTTTACCCAATTGTTCAGTGCAGGACTGACTGGTCTGTGCCAGCCTGCTGCTGAGAGACGAGTGTCTGACCTCATGCGGTGAGAGCCTTTGTGCTCTCTGAGGACAGAAACAAAGCCTGCTCTGGGTGGAGGTGCTTCACACCTCCCCCCTGCAGGAACTGTAACACCTAGCAGTGAGCTTCAAAGGCTCAAGCTTCGTGTTACAATGCCCCAGGGCACTCCAGCTAGTGGAGATGCCCGCCTCCTGGACCCAGCCCCTACTTTTGGCGGCAAGTCCAGGAGAGATAATGAGAACAACAAGGAGGAGTCACTGGCCAGTCAGGACAGCCCCTAAGGTGTCCTGAGCTGAAGTGACTCTAACTTTTAGAAATCCTCCATCTTGCAGATGGAGGATTCCCCCAATAGGATTAGAGATGTGACCCCCTCCCCTTGGGAGGAGGCACAAAGAGGGTGTACTCACCCTCAGGGCTAGTAGCCATTGGCTACTAACCCCCCAGACCTAAACACGCCCTTAAATTTAGTATTTAAGGGCTTCCCTGAACCTAAAGAGGTAGATTCCTGCAACAACAAGAAGAAGGACTGCCTAGCTGAAAACCCCTGCAGAGGAAGACCAGAAGACAACAACTGCCTTGGCTCCAGAAACTCACCGGCCTGTCTCCTGCCTTCCAAAGAACTCTGCTCCAGCGACGCCTTCCAAAGGGACCAGCGACCTCTGCATCCTCTGAGGACTGCCCTGCTTCAACGACGACAAGAAACTCCCGAGGACAGCGGACCTGCTCCAAAAAGACTGCAACTTTATCCAAAGGAGCCGCTTTAAAGAACCCTGCAATCTCCCCGCAAGAAGCGTGAGACTTGCAACACTGCACCCGGCGACCCCGACTCGGCTGGTGGAGAACCAACACCTCAGGGAGGACCCCCGGACTACTCTATGACTGTGAGTACCAAAACCTGTCCCCCCTGAGCCCCCACAGCGCCGCCTGCAGAGGGAATCCCGAGGCTTCCCCTGACCGCGACTCTCTGAAACCTAAGTCCCGACGCCTGGAAAAGACCCTGCACCCGCAGCCCCCAGGACCTGAAGCACCGGACTTTCACTGCAGAAGTGACCCCCAGGAGTCCCTCTCCCTTGCCCAAGTGGAGGTTTCCCCGAGGAAGCCCCCCCTTGCCTGCCTGCAGCGCTGAAGAGATCCCTTGATCTCTCATTGACTTCCATTGCGAACCCGACGCTTGTTCTAACACTGCACCCGGCCGCCCCCGCGCCGCCCCCGCGCCGCTGAGGGTGAAATTTCTGTGTGGGCTTGTGTCCCCCCCGGTGCCCTACAAAACCCCCCTGGTCTGCCCTCCGAAGACGCGGGTACTTACCTGCTGGCAGACTGGGACCGGGGCACCCCCTGCTCTCCATTGAAGCCTATGCGTTTTGGGCACAACTTTGAACTCTGCACCTGACCGGCCCTGAGCTGCTGGTGTGATAACTTTGGGGTTGCTCTGAACCCCCAACGGTGGGCTACCTTGGACCAAGAACTGAACCCTGTAAGTGTCTTACTTACCTGGTCAAACTAACAAAAACTTACCTCCCCCAGGAACTGTGAAAATTGCACTGTGTCCACTTTTAAAATAGCTATTTGTGAATAACTTGAAAAGTATACATGCAATTGAAATGATTCAAAGTTCCTAATGTACTTACCTGCAATACCTTTCAAACAAGATATTACATGTTAAATTTGAACCTGTGGTTCTTAAAATAAACTAAGAAAAGATATTTTTCTATACAAAACCTATTGGCTGGATTTGTCTCTGAGTGTGTGTACCTCATTTATTGTCTATGTACAACAAATGCTTAACACTACTCCTTGGATAAGCCTACTGCTCGACCACACTACCACAAAATAGAGCATTAGTATTATCTCTTTTTACCACTATTTTACCTCTAAGGGGAGCCCTTGGACTCTGTGCATGCTATTCCTTACTTTGAAATAGCACATACAGAGCCAACTTCCTACAGTGTTGAATTACAGACACATAATGAGGTTGTAGTTTTTAAGTTGGTCCCACAAGAAGCTGCAGGACTGTATCCTGTGAGAAAAGCAGAAGAGGTTTCCCTTATTTGAGAGAAACTGTGAACCCAGAAGTATGGGACTTTCTAGGAAAAGACATCAGTCTAATCAAAGGTGTAGAACCAGTCCGTATCATAGTGAAGTCCAATGTGTTTTTTTCTGAAAACACCACCATACAATTTGACTTCAGAGACCGTTGCAAGAATAACAACAATAATCAAAGACATACTGAGAAAAGGGATCCTGAAGAAGATCGTTGGGAGCCTTTATAATTAACCAAGCATGGGCTTGCAGAAATCCAACAGTAAATATAGAATCATAGAGGACATCCCAAAAATTTATGACATTGTTGTGCTATGTTGTCCTGTGGTACCAAATCCAGCCACCATCCTTTTCCAAATTCAGTGCAATGCAGAATGGTTTACTGTTCTGGACCTTTGCCAGGCCTTTTTCTCCATTCCATTGAATGAAGACAGTCAATTCTTGTTCTCTTTAGTGGTTCAAGTTGCTGAGTCCCACAAGGGTATACCGAGAGGCCTTTTATTTTCAATCAAATCTTGAGTCTCTGCAGATGCCTTGTGATTCAGTTCTTGAACAGAACATCAATGACCTAATTCTAGCATTGAGCACTAGAGAAGCTTGCAAACCGGATACCATTGTTTTGCTCAATCACCTAGCTGAGAATTGACAGAAAGGCCCTCATTATGACATTGGCGGTAAATGCCACCTACTGCCACCAACATACTGCCGCAGTGGTGAATATCGGATTCTGCCGGATTGGTGTGTGACGCACGCACGCATGCACGCACGCCTGCCTGCCTGCCCGCCCAAAGGTAAATGCAAAAGTAGCAGTCTAAACACCCATACTGTTACGCCAACAGAACAATGCCCACCACATTATGATCCACGAATCACCACGGTGGACATTCAATGGCGGTAAGCCATTGGTGGTACATACCGCCGCACTCAGAATGGACACCCACATACAAAACAACACTACATTGGCCAATACGAAAAACACCCACACCATTATAAAACACATACCCATGTTACCCACAACCCTTTACGATTACAAATCATTGCCACCAGACTGACACCAAGACCAGCTAGACAACTAGACACATACCACTTACACCCATACATCCCTCCCGCACCCCACATTACGCACCCCACCACATAACAACACACACCACACAACACCCATGGCACCACAAAGGCACCCCCGTTTCACTGAGAAGTTAAGGGTCATGATGGTGGAAATTGTCAGGGTAGAGCCATAGCTCTTTTGAGCACAGGTACAGCAAATATCCATTGCAAGGAAGATGGAGCTTTGGAGGAGAATCGTGGAGAGGGTGAATGTCGTGGGACAGCATCCAAGAGCAAGGGACGACATCAGGAAGAGGTGGAATGACCTACGGGGGAAGGTAAGTTCCATAGCACCAGCTCACTATACAGAGGACTAGCGGTGGACCCCCAACTTCTCCCCCACAGCTCACAGCATGGCAGGAGCAAGTCCTGGCAATACTGCATCCTGAAGGACTAGCTGGAGTAGCCGGAGGACTGGACACTGATAAGTCAACATTTACTACTTATCACCCCATATCTGCACGCCCCCTCACCCTCACTCCCATCACTCCACTCCATCCCACACACTGCACCTACACAAATGACTAACCACAATGCCGAGCCCTGCATGCATTACCAATGCATGGACAGCCCTCCCAACCCTGCATGGACACCCATCACTAAAGCATGCACAGCACAGGGGAACTAACAATCCCACAATACATCACCATACACAAGTAAAGGTGGCAGGGCAACACCAACAATAGAGGGGAAGCCAAGTATTAACAATATGTCACACACATGAAGCATTATATGTCACTTACATCACCACAGGTACCCCAGCCAATGTCAGTGGTGAGGAGGTGCCACGAATATCCAGTCCCCCAACAGAACATTGCCCCCAGTGATGACAGTAACTCTGGACTTCAGGATATGGATGATCTACCTAGCCCATCAAGGACCACTGGACAGCCACTCACAGACCACCACAGAGCCTTCCCCTTCAGTATCCAACACCACAGCACCACCCAGCGTACCCACACCTCTGTCCCCAGGACTCATCAATAAGCAGTGTGCCCACCTGTGCAGGGATCCCATGCCACACCTCGCCCCAAGACAGTCAGGGACCTGGGCTCTGTAGCAGTGAACACACCGTTCAGGGGGCAGAAGCACAGGCCAACATGGACACTGGGAGGACTGCTGTGTGCCAAGAGGAGGACAAGACCAGGGAACTGACTCTCCAGGAGGCACTCTCGGAGATCCTGGGACCCTGCCAACATTCCCAGGACACAATGGGCCAGATTCTTGACAACGTGCAGGAGAACAGGTGGCTGCAGGAGGGACAGTATCAGGGGATCAGGGAGGACTTGCAGGCCATTAACACCACCCTGATCTCCATAGCAGGGGTGCTGGCAGACATGGCCAACATCATGAAGGAGGCAACCGCACACCAGCAGGCCCCTACCACCAGCCAGTCCATTGACCAGCCCTCCACTTCTGCTGCCACTAGTGGGCAGGAGGCCCCGCCACGGGACCCACAGTTCTCTAGCAACCCTCCCCCTGCAGAAGGTGAACCACTCTGCAAATGTTCCCTGTGACCCAGACGGAAGCCAGAGACACTTGCCAAGACCACTGCCATGAAATGACTCTCCTGATTGTCCCCCTTGTGTCCCAGTCAGTCCCCTTGTTCACCTTGAACTACCGTTGCTCCCCTTTTTATGGCCCTTTGGACAATGGACCTGTGCTACAAACAGACTGGAACAATACCCTGGACTTTCCTCCATCATCACCCCATTCCATTGCACCTTCCCCGAAATTTCTTGGCACTACAAGAAACACCCTTGAACACAACTCAACTACTTGTATGTCATGTGTTGAAAATGTGTATATACGGAAACAGTTACATCCATTGCAAATGAACTGTACATTGTTAGAGAATAGACATAATGACCTGTAACGGGCACCAACATCTGGAAAATGACAAACCATAGGTGACAGTAGGTAGAGGTAAAAGGAATTTAATGCCATCATGCCACAGCCACACAGAATACACCAATAGTCATAGAAATGTGAAGTTGCACTGTCTCTCCTATGTGTCATTGGAAGTACTGACGTATAACTGATGTTCTGTTGTCCTCATCCTCAGCCTCTTTATCCTCACTGTAATCAGGATCTGCTGCTGCCACAGGGGCACCTTGTGTCTCCTCCTGCAGCAGAAAGGGTACATGTCGTCTGAGGGCCAGGTTGTGCAACATGCAGCATGCCACTACTATCTGGCAGACCTTCTCAGGTGAGTAGCACAGGGATCCACCTGTCAGATGGAGGCACCTGAACCTGGCCTTCAGGAGGCCAAAGGTCCTCTCGATGATCCGTCTGGTTCGCCCATGTGCCTCATTATACTGTTCTTCAGCCCTTGTCCTGGCATTCCTCACAGGGGTCAGCAGCCACGATAGGTTTGGGTAGCCAGAGTCACCTGCAGGTATTGAGGGACAACATTTAGCCACACACAATCCTATGGGGTCAACAGCAGAGGCATACACTAACATACACTGGGTGGGGACCAAGGCTCACCTGTTAGCCACACTCTGTGCCTCTGTAATTGGGCCATCACATTTGGGATGCTACTATTCCTCAGGACAAAGGCATCATGCACCGACTCAGGATACTTAGCATTGACGTGGGAGATGTACTGGTCCGCCAGGCACACCATCTGCACATTCAGTGAGTGGAAACTTTTACGATTCCTGTACACCTCTTCATTCTGGCGGGGGGGTACAAACGCAATGTGGGTCATTCTGACCCTGGCGGCCGGTGACCGCCAGGGTCACCGACCACGGGAGCACCGCCAACAGGCTGGCGGTGCTCCCTCGAGCATTCTGACCGCGGCGGTTCAGCCGCGGTCAGAAACGGAAAGTCAGCGGTCTCCCGCCGACTTTCCGCTGCTCGGGGGAATCCTCCATGGCGGCAGAGCGTGCTCCGCCGCCATGGGGATTCTGACACCCCCTACCGCCATCCTGTTCCTGGCGGGTCTCCCGCCAGGAACAAGATGGCGGTAGGGGGTGCCGCGGGGCCCCTGGGGGCCCCTGCAGTGCCCATGCCCATGCCAATGGCATGGGCACTGCAGGGGCCCCTGTAAGAGGGCCCCGCAAAGTATTTCAGTGTCTGCAAAGCAGACACTGAAATACGCGACGGGTGCAACTGCACCCGTCGCACCTTCCCACTGAGCCGGCGTCCTCGTGGGAAGGTAGATTTGCCCTGGGCTGGCGGGCGGCCTTTTGGCGGCCGCCCGCCAGCCCAGGGCAAATCTCAAAATACCCTCAGCGGTCTTGTGACCGCGGAGCGGTATTTTGTCGGGGGAACATTGGCGGGCGGCCTCCGCCGCCCGCCAATGTTAGAATCACCCCCAATATGTGGCCCGTCAATCGCCCCAATAATATTTGGGTTATGTCCAATTGTATAGAATCCGGCCTTCACAGTGGCCAAATGTTCCACCTGGGGGAAAACAATGTAGCTGCACATGTGTTTTATCAGGGCAGACAACACTCTTGCCAGCATGATTGAGAACATTGGCTGTGACATTCCTGCTGCCAAGCCCACTGTCACTTGGAAAGAACCTGTCGCCAGGGAATGGTGCACTGATAGCGCTTGTACAAGAGGGGGGGATCACAGTCGGATGAAGGATAGATGAGATCAGGTCTGGCTCCAACTGGGCGCACAGCTCCTTGTGGCCCTCTCCAGTCTATAGATGAGTATAATGTACTTGTCCTCCAGTGTAGGTAAGTCCACCAGGGGTCTGTACACGGGGGTATGTCTCCACCTCATATTCATCCACAGCGGTAGGTATCTAGGGGTCACAAGAGTGAGTAGGCTGTCACAATTGGAACAACAAAACTACAACAGCAGTCCACATGGTGCACTTATGTATTGTGACAGTGTTAATGGCAAAGTATCTGCCAATCTAATCTGTGACGCAGTAATTGTCGATATGCCTGAAATGGCGACAGCCTGTCCTGGATGTAGGGACAGATGGAAGTGAGGTAACTCTGCCGACGTGCGTTGTGGTGGAAGGCAGACTTGCATCGCCGTGCAATTTCTCATTGGATAATATGGAGCTCTATGGAGTACAGTGGCCAATGGGGATCTACGCCGCCGGTGGCACTGTACACCGCCGCGGACGTGACCACCATTTTCTATCTGATTCCTCACTTGTTTCCTGACCTTCAACAGGAGATGACCTACACTGCATGTGCTGCTGTGACCTGTGTCTGGAACCTACCGAGGCCTGTGTGACCGGGGAAAGGGCCCCAGTCTTCACTTCAGTGGAGTGACTGGTGGATGGGGTCCTACCCCAGTACAGACAGCTGTATGGGCCTCTAGACCAATAGGTGATTACATTTTGGGCACATTGCATGTGGGAAGGATGCATGTAGATGTGTGTGCAAGCATCGTGTCATCGGGGGTGGGGGTGCGGAAATGTCTTAAGACAGTGTGCTTGTTGTGCACTGGGCTATGTGTGTGCCAATGTGTGCCCTCCATCTTCCACTTCCCAGTCCCATTCTCCTCAACCCCAACCCATCCCAGGCACACATACAGAGGAGCATGCACACAAGATAACACCCAAGAGTGGCACAGACAAACACAAGCACCACACTTCATCCTACAAGCACTCATGCAAACACCATACTGTTGCAGACACAACAACATCCACTGTCTCCCCCTCCTCCTCCTCCTCCTCCTCCTCCTCCTCCTCCTCCACCTCCACCTCCCACCTAGTCACATCCACACTCACACCTGAATGCACTACATCAACATCCACTACCAGCATCACCACACCAAGCAGCACACCTCCATAACAGCCATGCACGCATCCCCTCTGTCCTCTCCCACCCTGTCTGTCCCCCCCTCCTAGAGGATACAAATGCAAGCACTCACACACGCAACAGCCATCCACATCACATCAGCATACAGCCCATGTACCTGCACCCAAATCCAGCAGACATGCACCTCCTGCAACCACTCCTTCAACCTCCACTCCCAATACTCCTCCCTCCTCCTGCCACAACATCCCTAAAAAGCTTTTCCTTTCCCAACTTGACCTCTTCCCTCCCCCCATCCTGCCAGTATGAACAGGGTACCAAAGACCCAGTCCAGCACCTCAGCCAAACAGTCCACGGGGACAGCGGTAGCACCACCTACTCCTGGTGGAAAGGATACCACACCCCCCATCAAAGAAGGGGAACGAGCCTGCACCACCAGGCAAAAAGGGGAACGAGCCTGCACCACCAGGCGAGAAGGGGAATGAGCCTGCACGACCAGGCAAGAAGAGGAAGGAGCCTGCACGACCAGGCAAGAAGAGGAAGGAGCCTGCACCTCCATCCAGGAAGGGGAAGAGCCCATCCACCCCTGCCAGAAAGTGTAAGGGATCCACTCCGCATGTAATGGAGGAGACGAAGCCCCCACCACCGGCTGATGAATTGCAGCCATCAGCAAGTGCAGAGGCTGCCCAGGAGGATCCTCCATCCACCACCACACTACTGCCATCAGCAAGTGCAGAGGCTGCCCAGGAGGCACCTCCATCCACCACCACACTGCAGCCATCAGCAACTGCAGAGGCTGCCCAGGAGGCTCCTCCATCCACCACCATACTGCAGCCATCAGCAAGTGCAGGGGCTGCCCAGGAGGCACCTCCATCCGCCAACACACTGCAGCCATCACCACCAGCGGACGCCATGTAGGCCACTCTCCAGTGGCTGCTGTACAAGTTGCCCCCTCCAGAACCAGTGGGAAAGACACCCACCTGAGAGACTGTGGCCTTGCACTCCCCAGGACAGAGCAATGGGCAAGTTGCCCCTTCTAAAACCAGTGGGAAAGGCACCCACCTGAGAGACTGTGGCCTTGCACTCCGCAGGACAGGGCAATGGGCAAGGTGCCCCTCCAGAACCAGTGGGAAAGACACCCAACTGAGAGACTGTGCCCTTGCACTCCCCAGGACAGAGCAATGGGCATAGAGCCCCATTCAGAACCAGTGGGCTTGTTGCCATATCCGGCTGAGGTGCCCCTGTCTCACCCTGAGGTCCCTGCCCATTTGCAAACTGATGCCCCTGCAGAGTCCTATCCGGATGTGGTCAGGATTCGAGTTGGGCCTTAGACTGTGCCCTGTGGCCATGTGGGCCCTTTGAACATTGGATTGGGCAGTGTCCCTGTTGGAAAATGGGTTATTGGTAAGGGCAGGTAGGTACCTACACTTAGCAATAGGCCACTAACCTCCACTAAGGTCCAGTTAGGTCTCAGTAAATTAAACCCAGCTCAACCCTTGGTAGCTTGGCAACGAGCGTCAAGGCTTAACTTAGGAGACAGAGTGTAAAGCATTCAAATATCACAAAACAGTATTTAAATAAAACACAGGAAACGTTTAAAAATCCAAAACCAATTCATAAAAATAGATTATATTTTTATCTTTAAAATGACACCAAAACGAATAAAATCAGATAACGGGAACCAGAGATATGAATTTTTAAAGAATTTTTTTTTTTTTTGCGCCTAGAAACAAAAAGCGCCAATCGGGTCATCTGGTTGCACCTCGACCGGGACAAAGTCAAAGTTTCAGGCCGACCACGATGGAGCCCTGCTCGGCTACAGGCCGCGGGAGGCCTCGGTTAAAATGTTACCATCACACTTAGTCATTTTTTTCGAAGATTTTCTTCAGCGGGACGAACCTGCCAGTCCAATCCGACCTCCTGGAGCCCTTCTCCGGATACGCGATGCGGGAATCCTCGGTGGAGATTTTTACCTCCGGACTTAGTCGTTTTTTCGAGGTGAAAATCCTTCGACCGGGGTAAACCTGGATCTTGATCCGACGTCCATGGAGCCCTCCTCGGATACGCTGGCTGGGAGGTCCCAGTCAACTTTTTACCTTCGGACTCAGTCTCTTTTTCGGAGATTTTTCTTTACCGGGACGAACCAGCAAATCAGGCCGGGTCGCGGTTGAGGCAAGCCGGCTAGAGTTGCTGCAGCGGGTCGGTCCCTCTATGGAGCTTTTTTACAAAAGTTGTCCAAACTTCTCCAAACTTCTGGGGCTTCTCCCAGATGTCCTTTTAAGGTTCTTTTGGGGTCCACAGCTCACCCCAAGGGTCCAGAAGTTCTGAGATGGTCCTTGGGGGGTGCGGACTAGAACTCCCAGAATGCACCTGACGCAAACTCCTTTTTGGCCACTGGACAGTGGTCAGCTGGTCGCTTTCTTCAGGAGTTGGTGCAGGGGACCCTGGTTAGCAATTTTTCACCTGTAGCAAACAGGGAGTCCCTCCTTGAACCAGTTGAAGCCAGGCAAAGTCCTTCTTGTGGTGAAGCCCAAGTGTGCAGCTGGTGCAGTCCTTCTGAGTGCAGGTTCCAGGTGCAGGCCAGGGGTCCAGCAGGGCAGTCCTTCTTCTTCTGTTGTTCTTCCTTGTTGGATGTGGTAGGGAACTGAGGTGTGGGTGCAGGTCTGCCAGTTTTATCCTTGCTCCTGGGTGAAAAGCAGGGGGGTCCTGGTTCTCCAATCAGGTGCAGGGTCCTTCCCCCTGTGATGACCACTTCCTGGGAAGTGTGGCAAAAATTAATCCCAGGAGGCAACATTCTCTAAAAATCCATCATGGCTGAATCTGATTTTTGGAGGTTACATCTGGCTGAGCCCACCCACTGGTGTGGCTAAAAATCATAAACACACCCCTCTCCTGCCCTCTCCTAATCTAATCTAGGGGGCACCTAGTTGTCTGGGGTTGCAGGATGTGGGGGTGTTGCTGGTTGCTCCAAATGTCCTTCTCTGCCTTTGAAGACCAGTTTGGCAGCCCTCCCCCTTCCTGCCTCACCATCTGCTGAGGGGAGATTCCCTCCCACAGGCACATTCCTTTGTGTGAAGCCAGGCCACTTCACACCTCATCAAGGCAGCTTGGCCAAGCTGCTCGAGGCTGGCCAATCAGAGCACAGCAGCAAAAACAATGCAGGGCTGAAATTGGCAACTTTTCAGGTAAAGTTTAAAACTCTTTACCTGAACAAGTTATATTAAATCCAACAACTGGAAGTTGTGGGATTTATTACAACGATTGATTTGATACCAAACTCTTGGTATGCATCATTTAAGGAGACTTTAAAAATTAAAATAAAGTCTCCCCATTCTAGCCTATGAAGGCCATTTACTACAATGAGGGAAAAATTAATTTGGCTGTTTTTACCTCACCAGGGCTTATAAAACTATTTTATAAAGTCCCTGCTTATAGTTACATGGCACCCAGCCCTAGGGGCACATATGGCACACCTTAGGGGTGACTTATATGTAGAAATAAGGTAGTTTAAGACTTTGGAACTACTTTTAATTCCAAAGTCGAATTTGCATATAACTTTAATTTAAAAGCAGCCAGCAAGGCAGGCCTTCCTTTACAATGACACTGGGCACCTCAGCAGTGCACCTATGTGTGCACCACCTATGCTGTGGTCCCTAAACCTACATGCCCTACCATATACTAGGGACTTATAGGTAGGTTAACTATAATTAGCCTAATTTGCATATCCATTTTACACAGATCACAGGCCCTGGGACTGGTTAGCAGTACCCAGGGCACCATCAGAGTCAGGAAAACACCAGCAAAAAGTGGAAAATGGGGGCAAAAAGTTAGGGGGCCTCTGCAATCAGCCCTGTTTTCTCACAGTCCCTTTGTGTACAGGTGTACATATTTGTTTCATTGACAATTCGAATTAGTTATTTAGATGTTTATCTGATTACAATCACTTTCATCCATTCCTGTTGTTCTTGCATTATTCTGCCATTTTTTGGGGACAAATTGTTTTTCGTGTGTAGCTGGTTGTGTGTATGGTGTGAGGATGGTGTGTGTCATGTGTGGGTGAGTCACTCTTATTTTCCTCCCTCCCTCCCTTGTGTGCTAGGCGGCTTTACTCACTGTCAGCATTGGTGTTCCAGGTGGAGCATAACGTAGAAGATCGGAAAGACCTGCTGTTCGGGTTCCATGGCAGTGTTGTTCTTCACTGTGTTTCCGATTGTGAGTCCTTTCTCTTCTGTGATGCCTTTCTGCCAAGCTTTTGATGGCGTTGGTACCACCCCAGAAAAGGTGGCCAATTGATGGGTCAAAATATGGTGGGCGGTACTTTGTCTTTCGCCTGGCTGTTGGTGGCTGCCGCTGTGGTGAGTGTAGTTTCTGCCCTGGCGGTTGGTGTTTTACATTGGCTGTCCATGGGAGTTATCACTGTCATGGTCATAATTTGGCAGTACTTACCGCAAGCCTGTTGGCGGTATTACTGCCACTTTATCCCTCACCGCCGTTGTCAGAATAAGGGCCAAAATGTCTCTGAGCAAACTACAATACTGTCAAAAAGAAGTCTAATACTTGGGACGTATAATTGAAATGAGAAAAAGAAAGGTGTCACATGAAAGAATTGAGGCAATATTGAGGATAAGCCTCCCAAAACACAGTGAGATGTCAGAATGGTCGGCTATTGGAGACAGTGAATACCAAGCTTTTCCCTAGTGGCTGAGCCTTTATGAGGCTGATACACAAAGATGTGCTAGATCCGCTTCAATGAAACAATAAGTGCTTGAAAGCTTTCATAGAGCTAAGAGAAAGTCATAGTTATGCCCCAGCTCTAAAAATGCCAGATTACAGTGAGATGTTCACATTATTTTGCAGTGAGAGGGAGGGCTGTACTCTCTGTGCTTACTCAAATGCAAGGAGATTGTTGAAGACCTGTGGCTTATTCTTCAATTATCCTAGACCCCTTAGCTGCAGGACTGCCTGGCTGCATTAAATTGGTTGCCGTGGTCAGTGTCAGCATAGAGCGGTGTAAAAACATAGTGACGGGACATCCTTTCACTGTTATGGTCTCACACTCTGTAGATTCTGCTTACCAGAACAAAAACACAGAATATGACAAATTCAAAACGTACAAAATATGAACAAAACATTCTTGCTTCAGAATACTTGAAAATATGTCAGGCTATAAATCCATCCATTTTACTACAGTTGCCAGAAAATGATTTATGCACCAGGGGCAGACATGAAAGATTGACTGATTCTGATTATGGAAGATTTTTGGATGACTCCGGTCTGAGAACGAATGTAGATGTCCTGAGAGCAGCTTCGTGGCTTGGCGTTGTTACCTCAGCACAAGTGGCAGAAGTAAATGCCCATTCAAGAGCTTGCAGTCTAACAGCTCAAATGAAAGTGACTATATTTACAGACAGTCAAGTATGACTTTGGTGTGGTCCATGATTTTGGACAGTTATGGTCACAAAGGGGTTTCATGACTCCATCTTTCTTGCCTGTAAGAAATGGTGAACCTGTAAAGATATTGCTAGAAGCACTGCACCTTACAATGGAAGTTGCAGTTGTTAAAAGTGCAGCTCAAAGAAGTGGTAATAGATATATCACAGATAGAAACAGATATGCTGATTAGGTTGAATGTGTTGTGCACTTGTGGCCTGCACATTTAATAAGGCATATACAAAAGAATCTGAAGAGGGCAGTCATTTTGGTGTTGTTTGTAGATGGAACATGGGAAGAGCTCAAGAGGTTGCAGGAATGTTTCAGAGGCAGAACAGGGTTGGATCAGAGCAGGATGTGGAAAAAACACAAATGACATTTGGATTTCAGGAGATAGACCAGTGTTGCCAGTCTATTGTCTCCAATGACACAACATTTCTATGGCCCAACACATTTAGGGAGAGACACAATGGTGAGATTATTCAGACAGAATTTGTTTAACCCCAGAATGAGGATGCTTGCAAATTAATTGTCTCTGTTGTGTAACACACCAACAGATTAACATGGGGAAAAGAAACCAAGTTACGCTGAGCATTTTCTCTCGATGGGTGGAAGCCTACCCAAAATGGAGAAAGGACAGTCTCACTGTACCCAAACTTCTGTTGAAAGAGTTAATAGCAAGGTACGGAATACAGGTTCTCTGGAGTTAAATCACTGAACTTACTGCAACAATGAGGTTCTTAAAACGTTGAGTACAGCATTACAAGTGGAGCAGAGATTACACTGTAGCTATCATCCAGAGGCATCTGGGATTGTTGAGCAACTCAATGGAACAATTAAATCCCGTCGAAAGTCTGCGCATCCGCTTCACTGAAATGGCCTGACGCTTTACCTTTGGTGTTGATGAGCCTTCGAAGTATACCTGAGAGAAAGACAGGATTATTACCGTATGAAATTTGAAAGCGGCATGCAATGAGATTGTCTGCTGTACATGCACTTGTGAACATCACAGATGACATGATACTAGGGACATATTTATAATCCCCTAGCGCCACCTTGCGCCACATTAACGTAATTATTTTTTACGTTAATATGGCCCAATGAGGCAAAAAACCCACACAGTATTTACAGAGTTGCGCAGTGCATGCATTTTGCCACTCAGTAACCCTTTGCACTACATTATGCCTGTGCCAGGTATAATGTATGCAAAGGGGGCATTCCCCTGTTACGGGGCCCAAAAAATGGCGCAAGGAAATCAATGAGATTTTCTTGCACCATTTTTAACAGCACTTTTACCGCTCAGAGCAGGCGTTAAAAGGGTGCTTCCATTCTTTAGAATGGGCCCCTACGTACTCTGTTGGAGTAGCACCAACAGTTTGGCGCTACTCCTGCAGAGTACTTCAATTGCGTCACATTGAATGATGCTATTGGCCCCTACCCTGCACCATGGTGAGCCGTATTTTAGATACAGCACACACGTGGTGGCGGTAGGGGGGCGCTAAGGGGCGCAGAGTAAGTGGCACTGCAGTCGGTGCAGCACCACTTTACATAAATCTGCCCCTAGGTTACTACAAAAGACTGGCTGATGTGGTCTATTCTTTTTTTTGACAGGTTGAAGCTGTCACTGTAAATCTGCATCAAGAGCAATGCCATGACCTCGCCTTGCGGGGACTGAATGTTGGTCAAGAAGCATGTAAGAAAGTCCTTTCTGGAGCAGAGGTGGAAAGGCCCCTACCATGTGATTTTAATCACAAATACTGCTGTGAAATGTGTTGAAGTACCAATCCGAGTGCATGCATTGTATACCGAGAGAGAACCAGAGATCCATAGAAAGAAATATTTCAAACGGAACCAAGAGCACTGGTGACAGTACCTTCAAAAGCTGTAAAAGGAGCAATACCGCAAGAGGCACAACATCAAGGAAGAGAAAGGAGTGAAGAACTACAGACAGTTGCACCAATCCAGATTCCTGAGATCTCACAAAGTTGCATTAAAATTTCTGGTGAAGAAGAAGCAGGAGAACCACGAGCTCAACTTGGGTTAAAAGTTGAGTCATCAGCAGAACAAGTGGAAGATCCAGGAGAAAAAACGAGTACTGGATCAAGAAAAGAGTCACTTACAATGTTGAATGGCTAAGAACCTATCGTCAAAAATGTTTTTAGATCAAGTGTCAGTTAAGGCATGCCACCAGCAATTGCTGAGGAAACATAGGCAAGCAGTATAAGTGAAACATAAGAAGATCCACAGAAACCAAGTAGATCAAAAAAAGTGAGAGAACCTTGTTGGAGGTATTCTGCACCTGAATAGATTTACTGTGTGAATCAAGTGCTAAATGTATCAAAATCAAATTTGCTTAACGTGAGTACAGAACTGCTTGTACCCCCATGATGTCACTCTAGAAACAATATTTGGAGAAAAGATGCTGAGAAAGATTTCTGAAAGAAATAAAAGTTGTCTGAAAACTATGTTGAATGAAGAATGCACTACACTGAAATAAAACCTGATAAGTTGCTTAACAAAAATTACTAAGAAGATTTGATTTCCCTAGGCCCAAGGTTGCAGTAAAATAGTAGGGGTAACATTATAGAAGAAGAGAGAGTCAGGTTAAGGAGGACTATACGAAGATTGCTGTAAACAAAGCTGAAAGAACTAACTGCACTAAAGAACAGAAGAAAATTGAAAGGCTTTATTTTTGGACATTTTCCCTATAGACACTGTTAAGGCATACGAAAACAATTTGACTTGTTTAATGAGACCATTAGAGAGAACATTTATCATGATGCTAGAGGAAAAGAATTCACACATTTCACACAGCAAAAATAAAAATTATGTTGTTTTGCAAAATATTTGAAAAAATGAAGAATATAAATAGAGAAAGAAAAAGATCTATTCAAAATTGGAATTAGATAAAAGGGAAACGTGTTTTTGGAGAAAAAAAAACTGAAAAAGAGACCTGTAGGACATTCTATTTGTGAACACACATTTGAATTATCAGGAAGATCATGGCACATTTTACAGGGGGAAGAACGAGTTATTCCATGAGTTTATTTCCTTTGTGGACAGGATGCTTATTTTAAACTAACTGCTAATTGGGAGGGTATTTGCTACTTAGTTTTGCTAATTCCAAAGATGTACCGTGCATGTAGTACAGATGCTTTTCCAATGACACCAGCACACAGACACATGTAGTATTCGTAAAGGAACACAATTGGTTGTCGATTTTTGTGGTGTAATTATTCCACCTGTTGGAGTGATTACATGATAAATAGGTTAGAAAGCTTTCAGTAGTAGTGGACAAATTAGCAACTAGTACTTCTGTAGATTTGTTAGTGGTTATCATAGAATTAGCAGCTGTTAGATCAGTAGTTTTACAATATTGATTAGTGTTAGACATTTTAATTGCAGAGAAAGGCAAGTCTGCTGAAAGCTCAACATTGCTTTTTAAAAAAAAAAAAATAGTTTTTATTGATTGATTTAAAGAAACAAAAAAACATTAAGACATAAGGCAGGTTTCAAGGCAACACATCAGAAGTATTATCAGTGCAGAGTTTTGATACCAGTGTTCAGGGCCAATTGACAATGGACATCATTACTTACTGTTCTGTCACACATCATGAGCAATAACATATTTTGAATCAAGTGATCTTCATGTTAACCCTCTATGCGGTCACAAAGGAGTCTAGATTTCCCCCCGTTATTTGGAGCACCCTCTGCTGCAACAGATCATCTCTTCTGCTAGCACACAGCAGTCCATGTTTTTACTCCAGTCCGCCACATCAGGAGCTTGACTCGCTCCTCCCTCCTCAGCTCCTGGCTTTATTAGGTTTAGCTACTCCCAACCTCAAAGAGAACCACAACTTGCTATATCTAGATGGGGGATCGTCTCCCCAAAATATTTAATACACAACATTTGGTTGTACTGGGAACAGTGTATCCTGATTCATTTTTCGTAGTCTCTGTTAATGTCGCTCAATAATTCAGTATTCTTGGGCAGGAACAGAGCACGTGGAGGAAAGTAAACACTTCCCCGCATTCCCTGACACATGTTCATGCTGCGTCTGCCCATGGCAGGTAGTGCTGTGCACAAGCAATAGGACTTATGCAGAAGGCGCAGTTGAATTAGCCTAAACCCAATTTCAAAGGCAATCTCCTGAAACGCTCTTGTGCCCTTCTCCCATTCTCCATCCTCAAAGACCACTATCTCAGATTCCCTTTTAATCTTAAGCTGTTGTAGTGTATACAGTGAGTTATTAATCAATTTTTTAAATATATTCGTGATATTGCCCCCCTTTACTGAGTGGCTCTGACAGTATGCGTCCTCTAGAGGAGAAGAGTCATCGAGTACAGTTTGTTTAGGGATACGTATTGTCAGTGCATGTCTGAGCTAGAGGTATTTACTCAGTGTACTCTGATCCTGCATGTTGGCAAATGAGAGTATGTCACCATTTTGCCAAATGTCCCCTTGTCTGAATATACAAATAAGGTCACACTTTGAGAACTCCTGTAGCTTTCTTACTTCTGGAAGATTGTCGCTTGTCAATAGGGGCGTCATTTCTGTCAGCATTCCGCTCCACCTTGTAGCATCTTCCCCAGCCTGGGCACCCACCAATGACTGCCATACCGAGAGCTGTAAATCACGCATCTTAATTCATCTGTGTGTAACTGTGAATTCCAACATTCTAAACCAAGCTTTCATTACATTCTTTTGTAGCAATTACCTCACACTGCTATGGAGTCCGCTGGGAGCCAAAAAGGTTCCGCTCTAAAACATGCAAGACACTACATCCTCCCCCTCTGTTAAATGAAAATGACATTTTTTACAAAATCATTAAACACACACACACACACACACACACACACACACACACACACACACACACACACAAGCATATATATACACGCATACACATGTACACCCATAGCTCTTCAATCAGTCTTTTTGGGGCTTTGATCATTCAACCAGATCTGGTTGCTGGAAGCTGTAAATTGTTATCTTCAGTGTCAGAGATTGTTAAAGATGGTAAAGAATCAGCAATAGCTAGAGTCTTCAGATTCAGTCTTTCTTTTACCATTTTGAGTTGAAGACCCATGAAACACAGGCCTAAAGTGAGAATATTCTCTATTACTAGACTTCCTAGAACACTGGGCAGTCACCATGTGTCCCTAGGTAGAAACCACTTGAAAATTGTTGGCATCATAAGGAGCATCAGATTCTCTATTGCACATCTGTTGTGCAATCACCAAATCTCCTTTTCTGAACAAGACATCTTTTGCATAGTGCCTATTATCTGCATAAACTTTGATTTTCTGTTTGTTAACCAAGTCCTTTGTATGAATCATGCTTTCACTTTTCTCTTTCTCTGTGGTCCATTGCGGTAACATGTTTTTTAGTGCTCTCCCGAACATCAAAGTTGCAGAAGTTTCACCTGTGGTCGAGTGAGGTGTTGAACGATAAGCTTGTAGAGTAGGATTCAACACTGCTTTCAAATTGAACTTCTCAAGAGTTGCACACCACTTTATTTTCTTTAGGGCACTCATAAAACGCTCAGCAGGTCCATTGGCCTGTAGCCATTAAGGTATTATTTATTATGCTTTATGTTCAGATGCTCCATAAATTCTTTAAGTTCCTTACTGTTGAAAGGTAGACCATTTTCAGACTTTACAATGGCTGGTATGCCCCATGTCACAAAGCTGCCATCAAGTTTTTAGATTATGATTCATGAATCGTGGATGAGAGATCATTAACTAAATGAAAACATGAGTATTTATCCACAAGCACAATTAAATTATGTCCTTTTCAAGTGGACCAAAGAAATAAATGGCTATTCTCTCCCAGGCCTGTTTATGGTATATTGAGTAACCTTGGTTGACAGGCCATTAGTTCATTTTCAACTCTTTAATCTAAGTATCAAAACCAAACTCTGACTCTGAGAGCTATTTGTGGCTACACTGCACCAATGTCCTTTCATTAGCCACTTCAATCACTTTCTTTTGCAGACATTTTGGACTCAGGATTCTTGACCCTCACAGTACAATTCCTTCCTGACAATTCACTTTTGACATTTTGTTTTTTGATATTTATTATCATTATTGAGAGGTCGAATTTGCTTGTTCCACATCTAATGTGTCATTGTGTCCTTTAACATCAGCAGGTCACTATCATGGCTCGTGACAATCTGGGCTAACAATGCAGCAGCTTGTGTACTTGACTAGACAAGGAAGTTAATGTAGGCCTCACTTGTGTTGGATGGAGTGCTGTGACCTTGTACAGGCACTCTAGAAAAGTAGTCAGCTGGATTCTGATCCTTTCCTAACAATACACAGTTGTATTATCGTACTCTTGCAATCTCAATCCCCACCGTTCATTGCAGGAGACATCTTGGGTTTTGGATTGCCATAGATGGTCAGCAAAGCTTGATGATCGGTCGCAAGCATAAATGGCTTTCCATACAGGAACCCATGAAAATGCTCACCAGCAAATACCACAGCCAAACTTTCTTTTTCAGGCTGAGGCAGTAATTTGTAATTGAGACAAACCTCTACTAGCAAAAGCCACAATATGGCATTGAGCATTTGGGCATTCACTATTCTGTGAAGGATAACGCCTAACCTGACTGAGCTAGCTTCGACCATAGCCTCTGTATGAAGCTTTGGAGTAAATATGCTATTTTCACAGAATTGTCAATGGCATGTTTGATTCTTTGAAACCTTTCTCACATTCTTGTGACTGTTAAAAATAAATATTTTTCTTCCTCAACTCTCGTAATGGAGAATTAACAGTGGCAAAGTCTGGTATGTATCTGGAACAGTAACTGGCCATGCCAATAAAAGAATGTACCATGGAAACATCTTGTGGAGGGGTCTGCAATTGACAAAGTTTGTACGTTTGCAAGGTCAGGTGTCATACCCCCATCAGAAAAGGTACGGCCAAAGTCATGGCCAAAGAATTTCAGTTTTGTCTTGTTGAACTCACACTTGTCTGCATTCAAAGTCAATCCTGCATCACTGTGTAATTGACATACTTGTGTGAGAGCTGTATTGTGCTCCTTCTGTGCAGCTCTGAAAACTGTCATCGCTATAATTAAATGCCTTCTGTGTAGCTCTGAAAACTAATGTCATCACTATCATTGAATGCATTCACTACAGGCTGTATGATGAGTCGAATGACGTCTTGGAAACATTTTGCAGCCGATGACACACCAAAACTAAGTGTTTCATATCTAAACAATTCAACATGTGTAAAAAAGGTGTAATGAACCTGCAGCTTTCCAAGTTCAAACTGTTGATGACCTTTATTTAAATCAAGTTGAGAAAAGACCTTTGCACCATTCAATAGTGTTATGAAGTCAGTAATGTGTGGTCTTGGATGTGGTTTTTATTCAATTGCTTTGTTTGACTGACACATGTCAACGCATATGCACACAGTTACTTCACTGTCCTTTTTGGGCACTTCTATGATGGGAGAAACCCATAGTCTTGGACTAGTGGAGCACTCAATAATATCATGCTTAAGTAATAATTCAAGTTTCGCACCTTCTTGTAAATGAAAAGCAACTTGTCTGTCTCTGAGCAACAGGGCAGACTTCCACATTAAAATGCAGCTTTACTTTCATAGTCTTTAGCTTTCCTAAACCATGAACAACAAATGAATCTTGACTTTTCATGGGTGCCCATGCAGCCCAAATATACACTTTAGACTTCGACGGCATAAGCAGCAGTAATGGAGACAGTTCATTGTATTTCTCTTCAGGCATTATATTTATTGATGTACCACTGTTGATGATGAAAGGTATTGAACATCCATTTATTTTCAATGCAATCTTTGGACAGTGTTTGTATGATTGTGTTGCTTTGACATGTCGACATGGCACAATCACTTTCTTCACTTTCACTTACTATTGAGGTGGAAAAACTATTTGACAATGATTTAGATATCGATTGCTTTCGTTTGGTATCTATTTGCCTCAACTGAGGAAACCACACGGCCTTGTAGGCATGTGTCAAATACTGCTTCTGGAAAGCTCTGGCAGGCAATTTGTCTTCGCATTGTGAGACACTTACTTTTTCTTTCACTTTATACATCATCACAAAATGGTTGCCCACAGTCTTTGCATATCTGTACAATGGGGGGGACATGTGGAAGCGAAAATCCATATATGAAACACAACTTAATTTTACGTGTAGACATCAATATGTCTTTCACTCTTTTGTTTCTGATTACTTGTCACACTCATGATTGCTCGCTCTGAGTACCTCTGGCCTCCATGTCAGCAGCTTGCTTCTCAGCACGCTCCTCCTCTCTGTCAGCCATCAACATTCACTCCAGACTAAGTTTCTCTCAGCATTTGTCACCTGAATGAATCAGACAAGCACCAATCGATACCTCTAAGCCGCATCGCTTCATCATTAAATTAATTGAATTTAGTGTTTGGGTGTGCCAAGTCTTTCTACAAATTCATTGATTGTTTCACCAACTCTTTGACGTTGTTGACTGAAAACGTTTAGTTCATAATCAATGTTTGTACTGGATTGAATTTGAGATTCAATGCATTCTTAATCTGATGGTATGTGACTTATTCATCAGTTCTCTGTATTTTCTTTGACTTCTTTCACACCATCACATCGAGATTCTTGAGATATTTAGTAATGTTTCTGTTAGCAATCTCTTCAAGTGCATCAATGAAATCTTCAAATAGCTCTATCCAGTCAGTCCATCTGTTGCCAATATTTTGCTTTTTGGCTGTATCGAAAGATGGTGGTGGTTTCAGGAAGGCAGCAGCATTGTAACTGATAATGCGAGCACCTGATACGGACGGTGGAGCTCTCTCAGATGCTGTCGGCTATCCCTGGGAATCTGCATCACCACTGAGGCCTGACAATGGTTCAGCCTCTGGAGTATCCAAGACAGTCTTTAAAGTTTTGACCACCTTCTTGGTCTCCATCAGAGCCTCGTCACTCGTGAAGATCTCTGTGGTTGTTCCGAGCCACCACCTGGCAGCTTTGATGATGTGCCACTCCAGGTACTAGAGAGCTCAGTAAGCACAACCCAGTGCTTCTTGTTGAGTCTCCCACCCCATTCTGAGTTCTTAACGCTCCACTTATCAAGACACAGGTAAGAGTAATAGCAGTAAGCTTCCTTTTTACTTGTTCTGTCAGCCAGTGCTAATGTTCGTAACAATATATAGCAATTTATGCTTGCATTTAACTGCACTTTTTAAATCGGGTTGTATCCATCTTCAGCTTTAACTGTCCGTACATGGTGTAACTTTATTTTGCGTGGCAGCGTGTTTCCTTTTTGTATGATCTTGGTCGTAGCTTCTTGTCCAACGATGCCAAGACTTCTTAGTGAAGCTTTCTTTCCATTCGCATACTACATAGCAGCTGGAATTGCGCTTTGACTCTACACATGCCAACTGTCGACTAACCACATCAATGAAGGCACACATTGCACAAATGAACAGTTTGCTTGGACCATTGCAAACTCTCCAGGAGAGCATTTTCTTCTCTGGACTGCTTATCCCCTATCCGGTTGCCAGTTGTAGCATCTTCCCTAGCCAGTGTACCTGTCAATAACTACTACACACAGATCTGTAGATCACACTTCTTTATTCCTCCGCAAGTACCTGTGAACTCCAACATTCTAAACCAAGCTTTCATTACAATATAGTCTAGTGATTACATCACACTGATAGAGCCCACTAAGACCCAGAAAGGTTCCGTTCTAAATCATGCAAGACACTACACATCCCAGAAAGGCAGTGGCCCTCCTCCAGATGTCTAACACGGTCTTGGTGCATGGTAGCAGTTGCTGTGAGGTCTTTGCTTTATATAGTGCCCCCAAGTGGCTCTAATGTCCCCAGGCCAACCTTTCCAACCAAATGGCCAGTTCATCCTACGCTGCAAATGCCCAATTATTATTCATTGCTAGTTGCACTGCCCAAAAGTATTCTCATATGTCAAGAAGGCCAATCCCACCATCACAGATTCTGCACACCATTTTCTGTAAAGCTATGTGGGGTGGTCTGGTGCTCCAAAGGAGGAGTCTAAGCAAGGCCTCTGTCTTGAGGGAGAATTCCCCAGGAACTTGATGGTAGTGTTTTGGAGGGTGTAGAGCACTCTGAGTAGTGTCATTATTTTGAACATTGCCTCTCTACCCAATAGCAAAGAGGCAAAGTTGTCCAGTGTTGTAAGTATGTGGTAAAATGGTCCAACATGGGGATTAAAAATGTGCAATAAAATAATTGGGAATATTTCCTCACATATATCCCTACACACTGAAACCTGTTTTCAGTCATTGGCATGGGTGTGTCCTCATGCAGACAGGGTCTGAGACCTGTAATTAACTGCATTAGGGACTTGCCCCAGTTATTAGTGTAGCCCGAGTATTTTCAAAAGAGTTGTAAAATCTGCATCAGTCTGGGTATGGTGGGGGGTGGTCAGTGATATAAAATCGGATGCAACCTGCATATAGGCAAATGTGCTCTTCCCAGGTCTCACCCAGCTAATTTCTTGTATGAGATAGTCTTTTCTGATCCAGGCCACCAGTGGCTCTATGGCCAGGGCAAAAATCAGTGGGGATATTGGACAGTCCTGTCTGGTCTCCTGATGTAGGCAAAATGGACATCGTCCCGTTCACCGTGGCTCGGACGAATGGGGCCCAATAGAGGAGACGTATCCAGACTATAAAGTTGAGACCCTAACCCAGCCTTTCTAGGACCCCAATCATGTAGTCCCATTCAAGCATATCAAAGCCCATGGTAACATCCTTTTGCCAATACCATGCTGGATATTTTGTCATCTTCCGCTCCTGCCATGACTCCAAAAAGTAAACGGAGATGAAGTTTTGTCCCTCTATTGGGCATGAAGTCACACTTGTCTAGTTGTCTAAGTAATGTGATGACTCGACACAATCTATTAGCTAGTATCTTGGCAAGGATTTTGATCTCTACATTGAGCAGTGATATCGGCCTATGTGTACTACTTCTGTCCTGCGGGTTTCCTGCTTAGTCTATGACCTCTATTGTGCCTTTCCCTTGATCTTCTAGGAGCTGACCGGATGGTTTTTCTTCCAACCACATAGTAAGGAGTCAGGGTTCCAAACTGCTTGTCAACCCTTTATACAGTTTGATGGGGATACCATTGGGTGCAATCTCTTTCTTGGAGATTAGTGTGCATAGTGCTTGGTTTGTCTTGCTGGGCTGGAAGTCACTATCCAGCAACTGTCTGTGTTCATCAGACAGTCTCGGGATGGCAATCTAATTGAGAAAAGCTTTGTAATCAGTTACCCCATAGTGTCTCCTAGCAGAGTATAGGTCCTCGTAGTACCCGGCGAATTCCTTCGCTATGTCATCAGGGTCGGTCTTTGTCTCCCCACTGTCATTAGTTATTTGCAGGACCCAGATGCAGGCCTGGTGATGTTTTTCCAGCTACGCCAATAGTTCCCAGCCTTATTCCCTACATCATATAGCCTCCTCTGGGTCATTATTTAGGCTGCCTTAGCACCCTTCTCTGCCAAGCCTCTCTATTCCCTCTGTTTCAGTCTGAATGTGTGAATTGTCTTCAGTCTGGTCATAGATTGTGTTTGTTTGTAGGTCCATAATTTCCACTTCTGGGTGGTTGTCTTTCTTTTGAAGCTCTGCCTCTCCTCGCAATCCGGGAGTATGCCTCGCCTCTAAAGTCTGTCTTGTAAGCTTCCCACAGTGTCCGGTCTGAACAGACTAACCCCTCATTTGTTTTAAAATATTTGTCAGTGGTTTGCCTCAGCTTGTTCATGAGGGCTCGGTCCTTCATGTGTCAAGTGCTGATGGATCGCAGACCTGCACTTCACCCCGAATTCCTCAGGAGCTCTAGCGACTCCAGCGAGTGGTCAGAGATGCACCTGGCTAAGTGTAAAACCTCCGCAATCCAGTCCAGGCCATATTAGTGTTGTTTGAATATATAGTCTATGTGGGAGAAACTGTGTTGCACCCAAGATGAAAGGGTAAATTGGCGTTCTTCTGGGTGTCCCATGCGCCATGTGTCTACCAGGCCTAGTGCTGTTGTAAAGGAGGCCAGGGTGGTGTCTGACATGGTCAGGTAAGAGTCTGAGAGTCTATCTATCCCTTCCATCATGACCACATTGTATTCCCCTCCCAAGAGCAAGATGTCCTCTGGCATCAGTAACAGAAGTGTGCTCAGTACTGTGTAATTTTTGTATGTCTTTGTAGGATGTATACTGAACACAAGTTGGTAGTTGAGCTGCCTGTCTGTGTAATGCATTTTTCCTGAGGGTCAGTCCAAATCTAATGGGGAATGAATGGAATGTTATTGTTCAGGAGGATTCCCATTCCTCAGCAGTCTGAGGTGAACCTCGCATGAGCTGACATTTCATATCCACATCTATACATATCTTTGCAGGATCTACCTCGGATATGTATTGCCTGCAATAGTGCAATGTCTGGATTGTGCTTGCAAATGTAATTTATTACTATTCTTCTCTTAGCTGGTCAACCCAACCGTTTGAATTCCAGGACAGTACTTTTAAGTGGTTGTTAACATGTTTCGTCATTGAGTTCTATTGCATTGATCAGTAATCATGTCCTTCCATGTGTGTACGTTCTGGTGTGTTGTACATTATTGCCGTAGGTTAAAATGTACCTGTCCTTCAACATTAGCATTGAATGTTTCCCTTTAGCCACACACCTTCACCCTGCCACCCTGCTCAGTGGTCTAAAACTGCCCACTTCCCCACAACTTGCTGAGGGCTTGTATTCCCTTCAAACATGGCTGTGAACTTTTTAACTGGAAGTGAGTTTTACCAAGTAGGCAAAATCATTTGCAGAACTCACCCATACTGCATGAATGTCCATTCTTTTTCCCGGTCAGGGCGTACATCATAATCTGTGTGGTTTGACACCCCAGGACAGTAGCTGCCCCCCTCCATAGCCACCAATATGTCAATCAGCCTCAAAGTAATGTATGTGCTCAGCCATCATCATGTTCAAAGATCAGTCCAGTGTGCTTGTGATGTTTTTCTGTTTTGCCTTCACTGAAGCAGCTGTTTCAATGGCCGATTGAGCCACGTCCGTCATCCTTCACCATTGCGGGACAGTCATTGCACCTAGGTAGCTAGGTGTCTATACCTCCAACCACTCTAAAGCCTCCTCGGTGCCAGGTTTTGCCCTCAGCGACTGCTTGCAATTTGACTGGAGAAAGCATCATGTATTTCAGTTCTTTGGCATGGAGGGCCTTATTAACTTCCATAATTCTTCATCTTTATTGTTGTACTCTGAAAGTGAAGTCTGGGTAGAGACTGACAGTCATGTTTTCAAACTTCAAGTTAGATTTTAGTCTGACTGCATGGAGTATAGCATCGCGGTCTCTATGGTTAAAAGTGCAGGCAATTATTGTTCATGGGGGTGCCTCCAGTCTCGGTGGAGCCCGGGCACCTTGTGTTCCCGCTCTACAGAGAATTATTTGGAGTGCCCCAGTGGCTGGAGAGTGGTGAGGATAAAGTGTTCCACAAAGAGGTCTGTGCTAGGGCCTTCTGCTCGCTCAGATACCCCCACTATGCAGATATTGTTGTGTTCAGCACTTTCTTCAATGTCATCCAGCCTGGCTTGCGTCTTTCAGTAGGTAGTCAACCTTGTGTTTTAGGGTGGTTGTGGCAGTGTTGATGTCCTTCGCTTTCATGTTGACATCGTTCAAGCATTCATTTGTTTTGCTGAAGCCAGCCCATAACAAGGACATCTGCATGACAAAGGAATACGTTTTGGTTCCAGGGGTTCTCTGAACCCTTGTTGGATGGCTGCCATAATTTATTTGAGAGTTGGTTCTGTAGTTGTCGCTGCAAGGTCTATTGCAGGGTCCAAGGGCAAGTGCACCAATTCCTGCTGCATGGTCGCAGGGATGGCGTATTTATCCATGCTATTTTGTCTCTCTTTCAGCCCCACCTTGGTGAGAGCAAGTCAGAGGGTGACTGCAGAATCTGCAGGAGGGGAAGGGAGTTCCCCCTTTCTTGTTCAGCAGTGCGCTATGTGCTGCTGCCTGAGAGGGGAATGGGAGAGAGAAGGGGTGAGCCTCCGTCATTGTTGTGCTTCAGACCAGCAGCCTTTCAATGTTCATGTCTCCGCCACTCAGTGATCTTGGTCCCCCAAATCCTGTGCACTCTCAGTTAGGGAGAAGCCGGTCTGTCTGGTGATAGGCCACCTGGGCAATGTGGCACCCCGGAATATAGCTGCCTGCTCTCCCCCACCACCACTTTCTTACTCTCTCAATAGTGTTCCTGTGGCCTCCTGCAGCTCTTGACTTGCATCAAAGTTCTGTTTTTGTATTAGGCCTCACCAGGTGGGTTTCTCCCAGGGTGGGTGGCAGCAGGCCCCTACTTCGCTGTCTGTCCTTAGCAGGCAAACTCAGAGATGACATGTGCATCCTTCCTACTTTGAGCCTTCCCAGTCATGAGATGGGCCCCAACAGTCTCTAAGTTGCCTCCAAACTGTGAATGTTTTTTGGATCCCAGTGGGCTCCAGTGGTCCCGCTATGTCTCAGGGGAGAGCCCCCACCACGGAGTAGGTAGTCTCTCATTTCTGGTGTTCCTTTGAGGCCTTTAGTACAGGGAGGTGCCCTCGTGGGTCACTTGCCTTCCAGTCCCCACTGCCTCCTCACAGCTGTGGCATTTGGTTTTCAAAATGCGAATGTGGCCTCTTAAGATTCAGGGCCACCTGCAAGATATCCCAGGCCCCTTGCTGCCTGTCTTTGGTGGCCGGGCAACATCAATGCTCCTCACCTGACTCGTGGTCTCTCCCAAGGCCTTGAACGGATGCTGTGGTCTCTCTGATTCTCGGGCCTAGGTGAAGCAGTGCCTGGAGGCCATTTGTACTTAAGGAGCCCCGGGTCAATCTGTTCCCCCTGCTTGGTCCTCGGCAGCAAAGGGGATTATCATTTTAATCACACAGGCTGCCCCCGCATCACAGCCAGTCCACTGGGCCCTCTGCCATCTCAAGCGCCTGCTGTGCAGCATCTCCAGCTGCGACGCAGGTCTGAGTTTTTGATTGCACCTCTCTCTGGCGATCAGGGTGGGTGGGCAGATGAGGCATCCACCAAGTCCTCTTCAATTGCCAAGCGTTATTGAGCAGGGAAAATAGCGGATGTCAGAATCATTTAGTGAGTCAAAGCTTCTTTAAGGTGCAGCCACTTCCCTAAAGAGCAGCTATCATTTGGGCTGAAAGTCACACCCACCCAAAAGCGCAACATTGTTGTACTTAAATACCCAATGGAAGTAAGAACATTTTAGAATGCACCAAGAACATTAGTCATCTGAAACCAGAAATAGAATCAATAGAAACCACTATGGTTTTAAAAAGTTTTGGTAAAGGCGTTTGCTTTACAACAGCTGGAGGAGGAATTCTCAAAGCAATACTTGTAGGCATACACATTTTTGGTGTTTGTTTCCTGACCTTATTGGAATGTTACTATGGTATAAAATTCTATCTTGAGAAGCAGAAGAATAGAAAGAGAAACAGATAAAGAGAGGATTAGAATTAAAAGACCACATCAATAGAGAATATAAAATGCTGAAGGAATCTGAGAGCTTAAAAAGAAAAAGACGCAACTTTAGAGGTTGATGGGGACCTCTAAAGATTTAACTGTGAAGACTTTTCTGATGGTTAGAAACCATCAGAGAAGGGAGGTTGATAGAGTGTTTTTTGTAAATATTGAAAACTAATGCAATAATGGGCAGAAATTAACATAGATGGAAAATAATGCTTTAAAATTTGAGGAGATGCATTAGGCTTCCACATTTACACATATTAGGCTTGAATAGCTGAATCAGCATTTTCTGCAGGACTGGCAGGTTAAGATTGCGAAATATTAAATTTCTGACAAGCTGAGAGGTTTAGAAAGCAATGAATTAATGTAAAAAAAGTTATTTTTTGATCCTCCCCTAGGCATATTTTTCATAGTGTACAATAGTTGTAGTTTAAGTCTGTAAATTCATACAGAGACCCTTTAGAAATAATGAATAAGTATATTGTGTTTAAGTGAGGTAATGCAGAAGCTTAAATATGAAACAGCAGTTTTCTTATGGGAAAGTAAATGATGAGAACCCTTGTGGATTTATATAATGTAGTTGATAAAAATGTTACTTAAACATTGTTGTCTGTGAACTATTGTATTCCTGGTGTGAAGGCGAAGAAGTGTTTCTGTTCCCATGAAGTCACTGAAACCTGACTAGCGAAAGAAGAAGAAACATGTTGCAAAGGCTTAGATAATGATGTCCATGTAAATGTGTGTCCTACAATAGGTTAATCCCATTCCTTTTCTTACAGCCATTTGCCCGAATCTATGCTGCTCCGAGACTCTACTGAGTTTCGTGAACCTCTCTTTATGGGAATTTGTGCTTTGATTAATAACTGTTATTTGACTCTGAAGATTTATGATTTTGACCTCTCTATTTTGAGCTCTTTATGGGTTCTGACTGACACCTTCTTCTTGTTCTCCCTAATCTTAATCCTTAATCCTTAATCTTCTAATAGGGATTATTTTCTTTATGGGACATGCTTAATGCACTTATTCTAATTTATTGATTGCTTACTTGATTTATTGATGATTAATTTTGATGACATCTGCTGATTTCAATTAAGATATGCTATTAAAAATACTGATAAAGCTTTTAAACTCGCACCATTTTTCATTATTGACCGAGATATGATAATTGAAATTGTTATAATAAATTAATTGATGCATACCTCCTGGTTAATCTCATCTAACGTAAAAGATCCAAAACTACCCTTTGGGAGAAAGCACCAATGTTACTAAATAATTTTATTAAATTATCTCCTTCAAACTCTCTTGGGGCATTTTGTATATCACTCAGCAGAGGGTTGTAATGCTTTTTTGTCCCCATGTCACTGATGATCGTGTTCCCACGAAAAAGGCTCTCCACCAATTTAAGATGCAATCTTTATTTTAAATCCAATACAGCAGACCCAGCCAACGCATTTCATCTCTTGATAGAGACTTCATCAAGGCCTACAAAACAATTATTCAAAACAACATATTACCATATAATCAATACTAAACCTCTTTTTTGTTTAATTTTAACTGCATTCATCTTATGTAAATCAATTTTTCTTTCTTTTGATTTTACTTTAAAACTTATGCCCCAAGGTATAACTACATCAAAATATTGTGTTGTCCAACTTCTGTATCTCCTACTTGACCATGTACTCATTCATTTCAGAAACCAAACCCCCCTACCAGCAGCACAAATAATCATAAAGGCCCTTATACCATAGGTATGTATTATCAAATATCAAAATTCTTATTCAAATGCCTCACTTCAAATCTTTAATCATCATTGCATTACTTATACATTTATGTGTTGAAAGATGGGACTTCTCCTACCTCCATTTCTATTTGCCTCCCATGTTCTTGTATTCTAAATTTCACTGGTTTTGTGATAATTTCAAATAATCACATATACCACAACTGCAACAGTACAAATGTGGTATATGTGATTATTTGTAGTTGGCAACTAGTGCCAAAACATTAAAGCAAACCACCTGGAAAATCTAGGCATTACCTTTCATGGAATACAAAGAGTGAAACCGAACGTTGGGGAGAAGATTTAACATTGATATTAAGACAACAAGAGGCCAGATGGATAGCTAGACTAAGGGCAATGGAGAGAGATCTGAATACTGAAAATGAACTTCACTACTGTTGGAAATGGCCCTTTTGCAGGGTTACCCACATACTTGTTGCCTTCCTCCTTCTCTTTTTCTGACCTCATTTGTGCTGGCTTTAAGACTTTGCGCATTTTACCACTGCTAACCAGTGCTAAAGTGCATATGCTCTCTGCTTAAAATATGGTGACATTGGCTCCTACCCAATTGGCTCTTTTAATTTACTTGTAAGTCCCTAGTCATGTGCACTGCATGTGCCCAAGGCCTGTAAATTAAATGCTACTAGTGGGCTGCAGCACTGGTTGTGCCACTCACATAAGTAGTCCCCTAACCATGTCCCAGGCCTGCCTCTGCAGTGCCTGTGTGTGCAGTTTCACTGCCACTTCGACTTGGCATTTAAAAGTAATTGCCAAGCCTTAAACTCCCTTTTTTCTATATGCAAGTCTCCCCTAAGGTATGCCCTAGGTAGCCCATAGGGCAGTGTGTTATGTAGGTAAAAGGCAGGACATGAACATGTGTGTCTATATGTCCTGGTAGTGTAAAATTCCTACATTTGTTTTTACACTGCTGTGTGGCCTGCTCCTTTCATAGGCTAGCATTAGGGCTACCCTCTTATACTGTTTGAGTGGTAGATCCTAATCTGAAAGGAGTAGCCAGGTCATATTTAGTATGGGTTAGAATGGTGATACAAAATCCTGCTTAATGGTGAATTTGGATTTTAAATTACTATTTTAGAAATGCTACTTTTAGAAAGTGAGCATTTCTCTAAACTTAAATCCTTCTGTGCCTTCCAATCCACATCTGGCTAGGTTTAGTTGACAGCTCCCTTGTGCATTCACTCAGACAACCCCAAACACAGCATACTCAGTCACATTTGACACATCTGCATATTGAATGGGTCTTCATTGGCTGGGAGGGTGGATGACCTGACACTTACATGTCAAAGGCCAGTAGCCTGCCCTCACACAAAGGACTGCCACACCCCCTACTGGGACCCTGGCAGACAGGATGGAACTGACAGGGGACCTTGTGCACTTTAAAAGCCACTCTTTGAAGTCTCCCCCACTTCAAAGCTCATTTGGGTATTTAAGCAGGGTCTCTGACCCTACCAACTGAGACCCTTCTTAACAAGACACTCTTGTCACAGACACTTCCTTGAGAAGAAAACCTGAACTAGAACCTGCAACCTGCCAAGAAGAACTGCCTGGCTTCCCAAAGGACTCACCTGACTGCTTTCTGGGAAGGACTGCTGCCTTGCTGCTCTCTGGCTGTGCTGAGAAGTGCTCTCCAAGGGCTTGGATAGAGCTTGCTTCCTGTTCCCTGAAGTCTTAGAACCAAAACGACTTCATCTGTACAAGAAGAACTCCCTGTGGGATGAAAATCGAAGCACAGCCTGCCAGAAACGATGCACAGCCTGCATCGTAGTAAAATATTCACTGTATGCCGAACCAGAACGAAGCAGCTCGACTTCGCAACAAGAAGATAGACTCAGCGCCAGCGTAGCTACCAGAAATTCAACGCACGGCCCACTGAATCGACGCACAGCCAAGCCAGAATGATGCAGCCCGAGTTCCAGAGAGGAATTGACACAGCACCAGCCCTGCGGTAGAAATTTCCACACAACGCCCACCTCATCGAGGCAGCCCCTGTGACTTTATCCTGTCAGTGCTGGAATTCCATGCATCGGCCCGGGCATCCGAAAACCCCGCAATCCGAGGAGGATCCAAAATCGAGTGCCGAAAGTCGCCGCAAAGCCTTCCCTGCGTGAACAATAAATGACGCATCGCTGTGTGCGACCCGAGAAATCTACGCACACCCCCTGGTTTTCTACACATCTCTCCTCTGCGGTTCCTTGCAGAGATTTTGCACACAAACCAGGTACTTTGTGCTTGTAAGAGACATTGGTTGCTTTTAAGAAACTAAAGACACTTGATATCATTTTTACAGTGATATTACAAAATATACTTATTGCATCTAAATGGTTTTGAGCTGCATTTTTACCAGATACATATTATATATTTTTCTAAACATTGTGTGGTGTATTTTTGTGGTGTTCTACTGTGTTATTGCATGATTTATTGCTCAAATACTTTACACATTGCCTTCTAAGTTAAGCCTGACTGCTCAGTGCCAAGTTACCATAGGGTGGGCACAGGGCAATTTGGATTGTGTGTGACTTACCCTGACTAGAGTGAGGGTCCTTGCTTTGACAGGAGGTAACCTGACTGCCAACCAAAGACCCCATTTCTAACAACTACTTTTTATGATTTTCTTGATTGACCCTTGACTTATTTTGTTTGACCCTAATCGACTGACTTTGATTTTTGATGGACCACAATTGGCTGTATACTTACCTATGTTTAAGCATGCTGCTCTTATATGAACAGTACACCCTCATTTTTATACATTCATTAGACATTCTACATCCTGTAGCTGAGATTTTTTAGGAACCCGTAACTATAAGGTAAGATCTAATTTTAATGGATATGTAGGTTTAGGTACTGAGTCACCATATAAACTACACCCACCTTATTTGTTTTCTGAACTATAACATTCCTTACATTCCTTGTGGTCAACTGAAATGGGTTGCAATTTATCCTATAAAATTCATCATCACATATCATCACCACTCCAGAACACCCTTACATTTTTGCCACACGCAGTCCACCCCTCTGAAACAATGCAACATTTCTGAGATTCCACCTCTCACCACTTCCAAGGATAAAAGAAAACAAAAGCCCTTGCGTAATCTTAAATGGACCACAAACCTTCTAGAGACCACCTCTTACTCTACCTGATTTAATTATGACCAAATTTCCCTCTATGGGTTTACTGTTCTCTCTACTTTCCAAATACTTACAACCACCACGTTCACTAGAAACCGTATCCATCAACCAAGCTGGAACCAATTTAGCAAAAGGTTCATGTCCCTGCTTTTCTTCTAAAGGGAGTGTTCTGTGAGACACCATTCACAGTGGTGTGTTACACCCACACCATATCATATCAATTTAGCAATGTGAAAACTGCTGGCTACTGGTTTCTGAATGACACTCTTGACTAATCAGTTGCTATGCTCTTAGAAAGCTAAGAGTGAGCGTTCAAGGTGGGCCAAAATGTTTCTCACCATCCAGGGATAATCACGCGCTAGTTGTGCGTTCAGATTAAAATGTATTTATTCATCATAATTTCAAGTAATGCTCTCCTTTACAACAAAATTTGGCAACAAGGGTGGCGTGAGAAAATGGGTTGTTCACAGAATTAACCTGTGCGTAACCCTGAGTAGCTTGCTGCAAAAAGCAACCAGGTTTAACTTAGAGCAATCCGTAAAGTATTTATGCATCACACAAATAGCAATAATGTGAAAACAAGACAAATATCACATCTTTTTTTTTTTTAAAGAACTCATTTTAGTTAATTATTTGACAACAAAATGTCAAAAATACAATCGGTAGAACTGAATGTATGAATTGTAAAAGTTTAAGTAAAAATCCAGTGCCTAAAAGTTCAAAGCACCAACCTCAGACATCTTGTTGCATGATACAGGTTCAAAGTCGATAAATTTGCTGAGAGTGGGTCAGATACAAGAAGTGGATTATGCCCAGTCAGTGCTTACCTTTGGACTTGAAGAAACAGTTCTGAGAAGGTAAAGTTCACAGCGACAGGATTACAGGTGGTGTCTGAGGAGAGAGTGTCATTGTTGGGGAGCTGCTGAACCAAGATGCAGTGAAGATTTCTACATTTGAACTAAGTCACTTTTTCTGAAGTTGAAAATCTACAGCGGGATGAGGCAAGAGGCTATAGCTGGTGAGAGTTCCAGGAGGCTGGATACCCCTTTGGAGAAGGACTGCTGAACAGGATTTCCTGCAGCAGAGAAGGACGTAGCTGGAGTTGTTGTGGAGTCAAGTCAACTGCCAATGCACTTTGGGAGGATAGTCAAGCAGGATTATCTTGGTTTTTTATTTGGTCTCAGAGCAGGTTTTAGCTAAATGTTTGCTTAGTCCTAAGTTTTGAATTTTTGCTGTTCTGGACACCATTAACACCACCACCAGGGGTCCAGGACTAGAGGGACACCACTTGGGGGGGCTCGCTCAGGCTGACTGCGGGTTTGGGTTCAAAAGGGTCAAAGTCTATTATGTGCCTGTAGCTCTGAACAGACCACCAGCAAACTAGCCCATGGAGTCAGACTGGTAGTCCAGGGCTCAAGTAGCAAGGCTGGCCTCTGAGGGTTTAAGGTAGGCGCCAGGCAGCAAAGCAGTCTTGTGGAGTACATAGCAGGTCATAGCACAGGGCAAGCTTCTGAGAGTCCTTCGGCAGGTTCAGAAAGTGAACTGGAGGGTGAGACTATTTTTACCTGATGCTTTTTTTGATGTAAGGGAAGTTTCCAGAATTTTCTCTTTGAAGTGCTTGGAAGTTCCTGACTCAATCAAAAAGCTTTATATCGGACACCAAAGTGACCATAAAGGCATACATTATAACCAGCTAAAAGCAAACAGCAAAGCATTTTCTTAGTTACGAAAACATGCATAAAATAAAATAAAAACAATTAAAAAGTATCAAACATTATTACACGGCCAGGTAAAACACGGCCAGGTAAGACATGCATAAAGCAAACACCTTATCAAAAGTACAATCTAAAATTCAGTATAAAACTTGTGACTACAGGGTGAAAGGTTGATCTGTCACTTAAAACTTCAAAACATTTCTTCTAGTAATTGCACATTTAGGCAAAGAACATATGCAAGCAAGGTTAGATGGGGAATCACGTTGTTGCTAGTCTAGAAGATCTAAGCCCTTGCTGACATCATATCAGAATTAAAAACCTCTTGGTAAGATCATTATAGAGCTTGCAGGAAAAATCCAAATGCAACACAATTTGCGGTGAAGACTAATCACAAGGGCATAACAAGACTTTAGAGGGCTCAAATTGAGCAAGAGTAAAACCAAGATGCCACCTTACAAACCCTAGCCTAAACCTGGTGATTAATAACGTATCCCAGGAACCATCAATCTGCTCTAGATATAGTTCCAGAGATTGAGAGGTTTGAATCTCCACATACTCTATATTGGACCTTTCTTTAAGTTCTATACCCTCTATAAGAGCTATCGACCTTTCCTTAACTGCAGATTTTACTCAATATTTGTTCGCTTTACAAATTGACGAGGGATTATTAAAAAGGGCCGGCCTACCCGGCTTCATAAGTTTGGTACTTATGTAATCAAATGACAGGATGTTCATGCCTTTCTCACACTTAAGTCAATCAATCATAATCTCTCTATTTAGCGAAGCATGAGGGTTCACCCAGATGGAGCACCGCAAAGTCAAGGGGGCAAGTTTATTAATGTCTTGGCAAATTCCACCCCCAGGTCCAGATGTAAAATATAAATGGAGAATGAAGGAGAGACACCCAGTAGTGTCCTAAACCGTCTATTTGTTCCACCTGAAGCAAACTTATATTGAAATAGCGCCAAATTCCTTTGCCATAGGTGAGAGACAGAAGACACTTCCTTTTATAAATATCCGGGGGGGGGGCATTTTTTTCCCCCCAATACTCTTAACTAAGTTAATAATAAAACACACTGCATCTAGAAATTTCTGCCTCACTTTGGTTAAACATGGGCCCCAATTACCCCGGGCATCCATTACACTCCCAGATAAGATAAGTCCACAGTCTAGGCGATCAGCTGATCATGCAGGCACTTTCTTCACATCTTACAGCTTCTGGGTTTACATACCATGAAGAACGTTTTAGCATGATTGGTGGCCAGGTCTAGAGTCCCCATAGAAGACAGAAATTCTTGTATAGCAAAAGAGGGACCTTTTTCCTGCCCACAAGTGAAGCATCCAAAACTGTTTCAAGAAGGGCTGCGCTGAGACTATCAATGTACAAAAGAAACAAATTAGGGACCATAACCTAACCTTTCCGTACCCCGCTCCCAAGCTTGAAACTCTTTAATATTCCTGATTTGAACAAACCTCACTGATGCTGACAAATCATAATGAAGTGCCCTCAAAAACTGTACCAGGTCAGCCTCGACTCCAAGGACAGTTAAGATCTCCCATAATTTTTACCTGACCTGGCTGTATATATACATATAGAAGACGTAAATAGAGTGAATCTTACGACAAACAGCGAAGGGCTGACTTTTGATTGTTACTCTCAACATAAGCATACTTGACATAAACATTTAGGAAAATTGTATGAATAATTTAATCATATTTTTGTGTCGAAATTCTGTTTTACCTTGCTTTTTTTTTAGACACCAATAAATGAATACGAGGAAAGAGCAGTAAAGAACATTGAAAATCATTCATAAAATCCTATTGCGGGCAAGGGTCACTCGCTGCAGTGCAGTAAAGATCAATGTGAAGTATATATACAACTGTTATACATTTTCCATGTGATCAATAACTAAATAATGTCTTTAAGAAACTCGAAAAAGTTAGCAAGTTTTTACTGGCATATTTGTGAACAAAGCAATTTTTTTTTAGTGCAGCCTAATCAGTTGCAAGTGGGGTTGTGCCCAACTCCGCCCCCCCATCCAGCGGCAAATGGCACTTTCAAGCACTTCTAATCCCTCTATTTTGTGGTGTCATTACCAGGCTGGCAGTCTTCAGACCACCAGCCTTGCGGTGGTGGTCAGGACTGCCATCGCTGTGGCGGCTGCCACATAAAGACCCTGGCGGTCAGACCACCAGGGTTCCCCCAGCACTGCCAGGATCCATGATTCTGATGGTGTGGCGGAGAGCTGTGGATTACGACCTTGTTCTCCCCCAGCCTTTTCATGGTGGTTTCACCGCCATGAAAAGGCTGCCGGAGAACAGGTGCAAGGGGCCACAAGGGGGGCATTGCACTGACCATGCACTCGGCATGGGCAGTGCAGGGGTCCCCCTTGCCAGCACCTTCACAACATTGCGAGGGTGCAGGTGCACCCTGTGGGCTACAGTATTGCCACCGGCTCGATTGCGAGCGGGAGACAATGATGTAGCCTCTTTCCCGCTAGACTGGCAGGCAGAAACTGAGGTTTCCCTCCACTGACCTAGCGGGAAACTCCTAATAGATCTGGCGGGGTGGTCGCCACGAAGGTGGGGGGTCACCCTGTCGGGAGTTTGGCAGACAAACTTTCCCATTCGTCAAACTCATAATGAGACCCTTATTGTCAAATACACCCAGTCATGTGACCTAGGACAGGGGGCAGGCACCAAATGGAAAAGGGCAGGAAAATACCACCTTTCTAAAAGTAGCATTTTCAAAATTATAATTTAAACCTTTCCCATTAAAGAAGATTTTATTTATAATTTAATTCTGTGCCCGTAATCAAAAATTAGCACTTATAAACCCAATGTTATCATATGTGACAAGTAGACTTCACAGTGAAAAACGATTGTAGGATTTTTTCACTACCGGGACATGTAAAACATCCAGCCTTTTTATTATAATGCAACATGACATATGGGATACTTAGGGTCTACATTACGGGTGACGTATGCAATAAGCAGTCGAATTGGCAGTTTAAAACTGTATTCAGGCTTCAAGGGCAGGCCTGGCACATGTTTTAAGGGGCTACTTGAGTGGGTACAATAAGTGATGCAGGCCCACTAGTAGTATTTTTAATTTGCAGGCCCTGGTTACATGGTATATCACTCTACAAGGGACTTATAGGTAAATTAAATGTGCCACTTAGGTTTACGCCAACTTTACCACATTTAGGGGAATGAGCACAAGCAGGTTCGCACTGGTTAGCACAGTAGGGTGTACTTCTCCCAAACGTTTTAACTCTTTCCCTCCATTTATTTGCTGAAATTTGTTTCTGTTGACTTTAGGACTCTCTGCACTTTAACCACCATTCTTTCTAATACAGATTTGCTACACTCACGTAGTTTACTTGAAATTTAATAACTCGTTTCAACAAAAAATCTGACTTTTAAAAGGCTCTTTATTCCACTTTGCTGTTTTTAAACTTTATAGATTAGATGGTGCTATTATTAAAATTCACAGGCATCGTAAGGATAGATGCTGAATGGGCCCTACAGGAATTCAATTTTGACCCGCAGATCAACGAGAACGTCGGCGGTGAGCGGTCAGAGTAATGAGTCAACCTGTCGTTAGTTCTTAAGAAGTTTGTCAGATCAACCGAAACTTTATTTCAGCAGCAAGTTGAATCGGCTGCTGCATACTTTGTACCTTTTCCGTATCACTGCAAGCACATGTTTGGGAATCGACTATATTTATATGCTGTTGTGCTAGAAGTCAGAAGTGGCAGGTACTTACTTTAACGACGACGAAACATTTAAATTAGAAAAACCCTTGGCATTTAAGTATGACAGAATTGCTCTGAATATGATGCATGGAGTGATTCGGCAAGTGTAAAACTACAGTGGCTGCCACCAGACAGACATCTTGCCTTTTTTCTTAGTAAAGTCTGCCATCTAGCGTTTGTAAGAGAAGCACACGTTTCCTTTGGTTTGCTAGAGCATAAACGGAGACAAATGTAAAGAAATATACAGTCGAGGGGCTTGGCTAGGCCTATATATAACTTTAGGGTATGGCCCTCGGGAGCACGCTATAAGGTTATACTAGAACAATCGAGTGTTGAGAGCTCCACTGAAGGCAAGGAAGTAGCTCACGTTTTATAATGGATAGTACAGGCCTTCTGCTCCAAACTCTCTTTGTCTTTCTGTTTCTCCCTTTATAATTTAGAACATTATGGGGAAGATTTATTGAAAAGTGGCGCAATGTGGTGCTGCGCCAAAATTGACAGCACCGTGCTACGTCGCTTTGGAAACCCATGGATGTTCCATATTTAACTGAATTTAGCTGCCAGCGCAAAACGCAGGCATCCTTGCACCATTGCAGCACACACAGAAGTGCCAGAGCGTCATTTTCAAATGATTGTTTATGCAGGAAGGGACACCATCCCGCATATTAACAAAAATTTCTGGCATTTTGCAAAAGCTAAAAACGAGGATGCCTCAGGTTTACTTGATTTCATAAATCTGAGGCAGAGTCAAAATCCAATGGGTGTTGCTGTGGTACGTCCACAGCAACACCCATTGCACGCCCCTTCTATGCACAATACTGCGTGGGAAGGGGCCGTATTTACAGGGTGGTGTTAAGCCACAAAAAGTGGCTTAATGCCACCTTGTAAATACGGACCTGTGCTTAGCGCCACAGGAGCGTCACAAAAAGTGACGCTCCTGTGCTGCTAGGGCCGTATAACTACAGCCCTATTTCTTCTGTGGATGGCATGTTCCATTAGCTGTGTAGCCCTTCTGCCTCAGACTCCTACTGTTTGTTAGAGGTCTTTTTCCTTGTTACAGACTCGGTTTCAGGGTAGGTAAAGGCCAAAGTCTGCACTCCCTTCCCAGCTCTTGCATCACATAAAAAGAACTTCCCAAGCAGTCCAGGCTGTTTTTTTTTTTTTTTTTTAGTAATGGCTATCATGCAGGACACATTGACGTCATTAATACTAATACAGCAGAAATTTTTGTATTGCCCCTCATGTCACAGTGATCATCTATGTATGATAAATCTATGCAGTATGTTAACCAGCGTACTAATAGTTTAGTTGTAAAGTGGCGCATTGGAAGTCATAATAATCTGTATGTACTCTAGGTTAAAAGTTAAAACCCATTTGGTATAGCGTTTTAATTTCCTGTTTAAAGAATTAATTTGTCATTATGTTATATTTCATAATGAAAACTAAGGCCCATATTTATACTTTGTTAGCGCCGCATTTGTGCCACTTTTAGATGCAAAAACGGCACAAACTTACAAAATACAAATGCGGTGCTTAAAAAAGTATAAATATGGGCCTAAGAGCCCGCATTAAAACAATATTATATTTCACATTGAGAATGTTTTAAAAGTAACATGCAAATGTGGAAAATGTAGTAATGTTATAGTTCTATAAACAGAATCTTTTCACTTTTAATTTATTGTAACATGATCAAATCTAATGGCTTACTATGAATTTAAGGTCTAGAAATGCTAAATATATATATTAAATACATAAATGAATGTGCTCTTTTAATTCGCTTGCATTAGTCTAAGTGAGGCCTGCAAGGCCCTGCTTCATGACTGTGCAGAAAATGTTTAGTCATTCTTGCAAACGTTACCCTTTCTTTTAGATATTGTTCTCATGAGAAAGCTATTGTTTTATGTATAGCAGGCTTATGAGCTAAATCTTAGGACCGGAATATTTTGGAACTGTGGAATAAATATGTATACACAATGTTTAAAATTTGCATGGAAGCGTGCAGATGGAAACTGTTCACATGAAGATCCTAAGAATCTCCACTGATGTTGCAGTCTGAATCGTATGACTTTTTGCCATTGGACGTTTCACCTTTTGTGTCATATGGAGTGATGGATGGACAAATCATTGCACCCTAGGAACTTTAAAATACCTTTCTTGAATTGATTTGCAGCAGATCAGTAGAGTCCCATTCCAGACCCCAGAGATCTTCTACGCTTCTCACCACTTGTTGAACCCCTTGGACTCTGAGAGGTATAGCCCTCTCTGCCATTTGTCCCTTTGAAATGGCTTGCTGAGACTTAGAAACATTTTTCCCCATGCCCAAAGAAGAAGACTCTTGACAGAGCTTCTGAAATGCTGATGCCTTCCCTTTTTGCCTACTTTTTTGTCAACTTTAGTTAGTCTTTTGATTCCCCAGGTTTCCTTTTTCTAAATACTTTTTGTCCTTTTTGTGCTTTTTGCCTTTATGACCATATGCACTTGTTCCAACACATGCCAAACGGATTTGCTAATTTGTAGAGTTTCCCTTTGTCTAGGTTACTAAAGATTGAAGGCTTAGAATAAGCTAAGTGACTAATAGAACTAGATAGCACATGTTTCATCCCTTTCAGGTTTTTGTATTGCTCTTATGTGTAATTGTCATTGAGTGTTTAGTGGTTTTAATATTAGCTCGTCTGAACTTCTTTAAGAGGTTTGGACAGCCGATAATGATTTTCCATCTTTATAATCTTGTTTTGAGAATCATTTTTGTAACTCTGAGCATTAATTGTTATAAAGCCATTTGAACTTTGTTTTAGCTTGGAGTATGATTCTTGTGACTTATTGGGTCATACTACAAATTGAAATTGATTTATTGAAGTTTTATGTCAGGTGTCTCTACACCATTACATGCTAGGTGAAAAGATCCACAGACCTCGTCCTAGCATATATCCTGTGAGGAAGAATATGCTACACACTACCAAGGTGAAATTAAAATAAGCCCATCAGATCATTTTACTTTCCCTGCATCAGTGCTCAGGGGAATATCTCAGCCCCTATCCCCGAGCACTGATTGAGTTAGGGGAGACGTCATTGGAAAGTGAAGAATTTCCTCTTTTCAATGTTATCACTACCTAGTGGATCCCTGCTTGGGAGCTCCACAAAAGAGTGACCCCGAAGCAGTAACCCACCTATTCAATACAAGGGATTTGTGGGAAAGGGAATGGCCCCTGGGCAAGGGCTTGTGCTCACCGTAGCCCTCACCAAAGTTTATCTTTCTGCCCAACCCCCCCCCCCTGGAGGGTGGATGGGGGTGAGTATTCCCAATCTGCCACCACGGGCAGGGGCCTACTGGTCAACAGGGAAATATGAAAAAAATGATAGGGTAGGGGGCTGTCCACCATGGGCATGGCAATGGTGCTTCCCAAAAAGGGTACAGCAGTATTTCTACCATCCTTGAGAGCAGTTAGGAGCAAACCTCTAATCAGCCTTTCCGTGGGGGGTGAGGGGGGCAGAAAGCCCACTAGACATCAGGTATTTCAAAATGGCACTGAAACAAACAAAAGAAGGGAAAGGCCTACTCTGGCATCAAGCCATACCCCCACCCAACAAGGGTCAATAGTGAGTTCTGCCCCCTGGGGAAGATAGGTTTGTTTCAATTGGGGAAGGTGCCCCAAATCAGCCCCTGAGGGTGTCGAAACACCACTCGACACAACATATTTCACATCTGGGGCAAAAGGAAGGGACCCAGGCACAGCACACTGACAGTAGGCCATACTTCCATCCTAAAAGTATTTTGGTCTCCATGAAGGGCAGAGAGGGGATTTGCCCCCTGGGGGATTGAAAGGGGTGTGGGAGGGGGAGGGGCAGAAAGCCCACTGGATGGCAGGAATATTTTATTTAAAAAAATAATTGGGTGGGTCTGATCTATCCTAATATCAAGCCTCACCCTCACCACCAAAGCCTCAACATTCTTTCTGCTCCCCAGAAACCTAAAACATCCCATCCCAATGGCAAGGAAGAGGACATTTCATTCTTTTCAGTGTTGTATTTACCTGTGGGCCAGGAGAGTGGGGCTAAATTCCCATATCATCTCACTTCCCATGGTGAATGGCTGCACTTTTGTGACTGAATAGGCCACTACCTGATGAAACGTATCCCTCCACACATTTCTGGACACTACACATCAAGGGGAGTCCAGGGTGACTATTCCATGCATGGATCCCTTGACATTTGTTTTTATCCAAAATGCTCTGCATACCTCAAACTCTGCCTAAAATTACATTTTCCTTGCATTCCTGTGATGTAAACTTCTGGAATACACAGGGATCCTTGAAATTCCCACGCCTATTGTTCCCTCACTTGTTCTGATAAAAACATTACTCTTCTTGTATGGGTGGGCCTATCACCCATGGTATAAAAAGTCCCAAAACGTAATGTGGAGACATCAACATTTCCTGTAAGAAGAAAAAAGACCTGATTTGGCACTGAAGGTAGTTGCATTAATTCATGCCGAGCTCTATCACCACCTAGGGAAACCTTCCAAACACAGACATTTCCGAAATCTAGACACCCGGAGGAGCCTAGGATGGAGTGCTTCAAGTACAGCCCATGATGTTCTCTTATCCACAATGCCCTGCAAACCTCAAACTTTGCCTAAAATCAAGAATTGCATTTCATGATGTAAACGGATGGAATGTGCTGGCACGTACAAAATTCCTACCACCAAACATTCCCCCCCAAAAACGCTACCATACTTGTATGGTGGAGTTTAGTGCCCACAACAGAAATGGATCAAACCAGGGTTAAAGTGGTGTGACTCATTCGTGTTGTGGGCACTAGCTCCAGCCACACAAGTGGGGTAGTGTTTTTATCAGAACAAGTGTGGAAATGCCGGATGGTAGGAATTTTCTAGATCCTTGCAGATTCTTGAAGTTTCCATCACAGAAATGCAAGGAAAATGTGGGATTTTAGACAAATTTTAAAATTTGCAAGGAATGGCGGGTAAGAAAACTTTGTAAGATCCATGATAGGAGCACTACCCTGGACTCCCCTACCTAGATTGAAAAAAAAAGTGTACTTCTGTTGGGTGAAGTATGATGTCTCCAGGTTGGGTTTTAGGGTGTTGTGTTGCAGGTGCTAGGCCGAGCCATACCAGTGAGGTACAGTTTTTATTGAGATACCTGCGGGTGCACAGAATAGTAGAACATTTGTTACTAGCAAATGGATTTGAAAAATGCCCTCTGAATCTCATGCTAGTATGGGCAATCCTAAATTCAGAATCTGAATTTCTAAACTCAGTATTTTCTGATTTTCTGTACATTGTAGAAATAAATAGGTTTCCTTCATACCCATTTCTCATTCTTTATAGCTTACCATTTGATTTGATGAATAGTCTGTAAACAATGAAAAATCATTGTAATGTGCAGCTCAGGTATTGGATCTAGTTATTGAGTGTTTGTGAAAAGTCTTTAATCCCTAGTTACAGCATTGCCAGAAAGGTCTGTCAGATGTATGGTGTATTGCATTTGTAAATTTGCCAGTGTGACAAGAATTTATAGATGAAAATGTTTTCACAAATGGCTGTTCTTTTCTATTCATTTTCAATCTATTTTTTATTCTAATGGTTTGTTTCTTTGGAAAATCTTTGGGGTATTGTTAGAAATTGGGCCTCCAGTTGGCAGAGGTATGCACCCTGTCCAAGTAGGGACCTCAGTCCTAGTCAGGGTGAGTCAGTTAACTCCCTAAATTAACCTGTGCTCACACTCTGGGAGATTGGCACAGAAACGGCAGGTTTATAATAAGAGTCAATGTGCAAAGTATTTGTGCAACATACTTAAAATATAGTAACTCAATGAAGACATCACCAAAAAGACTCCACAAAGGTTTAGAATAATAGATAATATGTATGTGATTAAAACAAGACTAAAATGGCAAACATCCAAGAAGTGGAAGTCGAGATATGAATTTTTAAAGATTAAATGAGAAAACCATGCTTAGAAGTCACTAGTGGTCAGAAGGTTACTTGAAGTTGCTAGGGATTGATGCAAAGTCAAAATACATGCCGATCCCGATGGAGGGTAGGTGACTGCAGAACCCATGCAGGATCAGCTCAAACAATACCTTAGGAGGAGCAAAGGATCATCAACAAAGGCACAATCTTCCAGTTTTCCTGTCGCACTTGGGGCGATGCGTCATCAGTGGGCTCCAGGAAAGTGGATGAGATTTGATGATTTATTTGCCGCACTCAGGGCAATGCAATGTCATTAGGCCTTGTAGCTCGTCGTCATCTGGCCACGCAGTCTGTGGATCTTTTGTCGTCTGGCGCCCGCTGCGTAGCCAGTGAAGATGCGATGTGTTGATTTTTCTGCCATATTCGGATCGATGCATCACTTTTTGAAGATTTTAGCTGCAAAACCCACTTCTTAAGCCCAGGACTGGAGGGGGGGGTCACCTCAGGCAAGGGTAGAACTCAGAGATGGCAGAATCCAGCAGCACCCAGAGAGTTGCAAGCAATCTTTGATGTCCCTGAGACTGCAGAAGAACAGGAGGCAAGTTGGCAAGCCCTTGGAGATACCATGGTCAGCAAAACAGTTTCAGTCCTTGTCCTCAGCAGGGCAGGGCCAACAGGCATGAGGGCAGCTCAGCAGTGCATAAAATGAGTTCCTTGGAACAGTCAGTCTAGGCAGAGTGGCAGTCTTTACTCCAGCAGAGTTCCCCTTTCAGCCCAGCCCTGTCTCCAGACTATCAGTGAAGTGTAATCAGCCCCTGTGTGTGGGCTCAGGCCACTACCCTATGAAATGTAAGTGTGACCCCCTCCCCAGGAAGACCCTTCAGTATGCAGATGAATGCAGATGCTGTTGAGTATACTGTGTTATGGGTGTCTGAATGGGATGCTCAAATGTAGCTGTCACCTAGGCCAGATGTGTATTGGAGACAGGCTGTTGGCACACTGGGCAGTGAGAGCAGAGAAATGTACCTCTTCTAAAATAGTAATAATAAGTCTGACGTTATCAGTAAAGAGGATTTATCATTACAATTACAATGATATCAAACATGATGCAGCCACTACTTTCTGATCAGGACTTACAGTTTAAAAGTGTATTAAGGAATCCCCAATTCTGGCCTATGAGTAAGTAATGAAAAACAACTTTGGTAGTTTTTCATTACCAGGATATAAAAAACTTAAAAGTACATGCAATACCTTTTACTTACATGGCAGATTTTAAGGCTTGGCAATGGGTTTTAAATGCCAAGTTGAAGTGCCAGTGAAACTGCACACATAGGCTCTGCAATGGGAGGCGTGAGCCATGTTTACAGGGCTTCTTAAGTGGGTGGTACAATCTGTGCTAAGGGCCACTGGGAACATTTAATGTACAGGCCCTAGCTATATGGTATACCACTTTACAAGGGTCTTACAAATAAATTAAATATGCCATTTGTAGAGACACCAATGTTACCATGTTTTAAGGGAGATGTGCATGCACTTTAGCACTGGTTAGCAGTAGTAAGGTGCTCAGAGTCATAAGGCCAACAAAAAGATACATCTAAAAAACAGGAGGTGAAAGGCAAATTGTCTGGGGTAAGACCACACTAAGGATGCCAGGTGTAACAGGGATCTACACAAATTACCCCTTGATGAAATCTGAATGTTGTTTACTTTTTTAGAAATGTATAGCTGCCTGAGCTCACCCGTGGTGTTTTCACACCTTTTTCCACCATTAACTGGAAGTAGGTTGACAGCACAAAAATGAGGAAAAACGGGCTACCTCTTAGAAAAATGTCAAAACTGTTTTTTTTTTTAATTCAGCTCTGTTTCTGAAAGCTAGGAAATTGTGACTTTTAGCACAGAAAATGTGTCATTGATGCTATTTTTTAGAAAGGAAAGACACTCTTGTGCAGCACTTTCTCCCATTTTTCCTTGCAAAAAAGCAAAAATTTGCTATGTTTTGGCTATTTCCTCAGTCCCATCAAGGGGAATCCACAAACCATGGGCACCTTTAGAATCTTGAGAGAAAAAAGGATGCAAATTTGATGTGGATACCTTATGTGGGAAAAAGTTATGGGAGTCCAAGCGCTAAGCACCCCAGGTAGCCAAAAAAGGGCTCAATACTGGAAAAGCCACAGCACTTAGGGTGTTATAACTGCCAGTATAACCCTTAGCAGAGGGGTATCAGGCATAATCTAGACCTGACCAAACATCACTTCAAACCCTAATAAAATGTGCAATAATCGACTTTTATTTCAGGCTAAAATAATATTTGACTGTCATCACAACATTTGAAATATATTTTTACACTATTTGAAATATCTTCACTTTCAAAATCAATCCACTCGGTAAGAGCGTCAGTGGCAGGAAGAAATTCCTCCCAAAGTGGGGTGGGGGAATGACAGATTTGTAATAACCTGTGTGTGTATGTCGAAGGTTTTCTGTCCTTTTTTAATTCTAAAGGTTTGATCCCATGGACGCAAGATCACAAACGATTGTGAAGATTTCTTACCATAATATATTCAGCATTCTAACGTCTTCATTACAAGCGATCAGATGTTTGGGCTGATACATCGCACCCAAAGAAATCCAACTCAACGGGGGTCAAAATTTGTAGTGTGTGATACATTGCACCTATCCCAAATTATTCAAAAATAATGTGCAGATTTTGGTTCTTACTAACAAACCTCAAATTTTCCAATCACTGCACATTCTCTTTATTTAAATTTTGCAGGGTTGTCTTGTTAAAATGTACCAAGGGAATGGATGCTGTTTAAGCAAAAAAAAAAAATCATAAATCACGTATGTGAGGTAGTAAGGGCTGCTGCACATACTGGAATTTGATGGGCCACTCCTGATGACGCCTAAATAGAAGAATGCTGAATGGCTGCACTGTCAGTGATATAATAGAAGTCCGTCGATGCGTCTTGAAGATTTGCTTCGTTGACTGATTTCATCTTCATCATCATCTTCGTTTAATATTGTTCAAAAAGGGTGTCAGGCAAATATTTATTCGATTCAGATCAGTCCAATACATTATGCTGAAATCCACAACAAAGCGGCCCAATAAGACAATTGTTAAAGTTAAAAAATACATTTAAATTATGCTGCACGTCAGAAGCCTGTAGGCCTGGTTCCAGGTGCCTCAGTATGACCCCGAACTCCCAATAGTGCCTGGGATTAAAGGTAGTTGCACAGATCCTACTTTTTTGACCCACCCAAAATTCTGTAGGAACAAACTGGAGAAATTTGTGCAGGGGCATACGCCTCTCTATTCCAAGTTTTTCAACTCCGAATAGGTTAAATATTAAGGCATTACAGTATTATCCCACATTCTGACTTTAGAACTCAGAATACCAATACCCCTAGTCTCGGCTTTCCTGTCCGGGGATTACTAAAATGGTGTTTTGCAGGACTCACTTCTTTACAGGATTTTGGCTGTCACGAAGAACAAGACTTTCAACACATGATTCTCAGATAAACTCAAATTATATGATTAGGAAATTGCTCTTCCACTTAAAAGGCCCGATTATGCTTAGGCGGACACAGGTACAGAGGCATCTGGTGGATGGAATGAATTATTCCAGTTGGTATCTCCGCCCGAGTATCCTACTATTATATTATAAACCCCTTGGGCAAGGGGAATAACTGGGCAAACACTGATTTACGTGGTGGAATTTAACATCGAATTTCCAGGTGCATGCAGTTCAGCATACACACTTACCAGTTGCTCTGAGTACGTTAAATGGCAGAATAAAGAGGAGGACAATATTGAAATACAGATGTTGGAAGGTGGGTCATTAGTTGTGTGGCCTGCACAAGTAACTAGTCCGCACACGACGGCCACTGGGAACCAAACACCCCAGTGTAGCGCTTGACTCTCATGGGGGAGCGTTGCAGAGCAGTCCAAGGCTTACTCAAGGGAGGTGGAGTGGGCTTGTAATCCCCATTCACAAGCACACAAGCATGACTCTCAATAAATGATTGTCCAGTCTGTGCTTTTTCTTTTGATAAAGTAAAAGTACATTTATTACTCACACACACTACTCAATACTATGCAACAATCTACAAATATACACAAAGTGATGGAACCACTCTGGGAAAACATTGTGTAATCTCTCATGTCTCCTCAAGGGAGAATATAATCCAACAACCCACATGGCAAAACAACCCTGTGACATTTGAACATTTGACATTAAGGTGAAATGAGCACACCTACATTTGCACTTAAATACCTCTAACTTTCCAAAAAGTGGCTATCAGTGTCATTATTCAAATTAACATAATCAGGGAACATATAGAACCATATTCAAACAATGTAACCATTATGATTAATTTTAGATTACTTTTGCATTACTCCTAATTGACTATAGAATAACAGTTCAATAAATTGGGTAGTACCAACCTACATCTCTAGTAAACACCATCCCACAAGCCAGAACAAAAGTTCACATAAGCTTGGGCTTCAAACACAGGTTTGAACCCTTGGGTGGTTATCATTCATTTGTCCTACCCTACCTAGGGTGGGGAAACAAAACGATGTTAGGGGGAGGCTGCACTGCTCCTGCATCTCCCCCTGTCTCTGGGCGTGAATCTGGTGGTGGCCCCATCTTCCTGGGACCACCACAAGCCTGGTTAGGGGACCATCCCAGGCTCCAGCCCCGCAAAGCATGCTGGGGTGCCTGCATATCAAATGAGCAGCTCTCCCGCTGTGCCGAGGAGAGCAGCGTTGCTGCCCAAAGCCGATGCTGATTGTGGGGGGGGATGCCTGTCCCACCAGGGCACCCCCGCTCCCGGTAACGGTTTCCTTGTTGGAGAGCGGCCCAGGGAGCCCACCCCTGGCTGCCCCCACCGGCTCCACGCACGGCCAGCACCTCCGTGTGCTGCCGCGGGAGCCGGCCTTCTCTGTGTTGTCTGCCCACTCCAGCGGGCAGAAGCAGGGAGGCTCGTGGCCAGACGGGCCGCTTGGGGGAGTGCAACAGCACTCCCCCTTCCTCCCTGCAGCTCTGGGGCCCCTCCTCGTCTCTGCGGGGAGCGCAATGGCGTTACCCCAAGGTCCGCATCTTCTTGAGGCCCCGGGATGGGGGCGCGACGGCGCCCGCCGACTTGACTTCTACTGGGGGCCCCAGGATGGGGTCTGGGGCCTCCCCCGGCCTGCTTCCCCGCCGGCTCCGTCACTGCCGGCGGCCATCTGGTGGGGGTGTGTGACGGCGCCCCTTCACTCCTCAGTCTTCACGGGGCCCTGGGATGGAGTCCGGGGCCCCAACCTCGCATCTTCGCAGGGAGTGCGACGGCGCACCCCGGCTTTGCTACGCCGCAGGGGGCCCTGAGATGGGGGCCGGAGTACCTTCCCACTGGGCAGGGGGGGTGCGCGACGGCACCCCCCATCAACTCACTTCGGGCCAGGCTTCACAGAGCCCCGGGATGGGGTCCGGGGCCCCTTCCTTGTCAAGAGGAGGTGTGCGACGACACTCCCCTCGCTCCTCTTCCTCCGGGGGCAGCCCCTGGGCCCTGGCCCACCCAGGGGGCACAGTCTCGAGCAGCTGCGGAGCCCCACGTGCTTCGTAGCTGCTTTTCCAAAGGTCACCATCCTTTTTCCTGGGATATCTCAGGCCCTCAAGGGCCGATTTTTATCATTATTGTGTTGTTTTGCTCCTGGTGACAAGCCCTTGCCACCAGGAGCACTCTCCTTAGGCCTCCTGGCCTCGAAGGGTCCCAGATCATAGGGAGCCAGTCCCACTGACTCCCTGCCCCAACCTTTCTTCTGGGTTCCCTCTTTTCCTTCTGGGCAGCGTGCTCTCCTTGTGCTAGCCCAGTCCTTCCCCCAACTAGTCCTCTGGGGGGATTAGGGGGGCAGCTTGCCTGGCCCTGGCATTCGCCTCACTGGCCTGGAACCCTTCAGGGGCAGAGTCCCTGCACCAAGGACAGTCAGGAGGTTCTTCCTTCCAGTTATCCATGACGCCCGTCTGCAGTCCCAGTGTCCAGCAGTGAAGCACAGCCAAGAGAGAGAGCTCTCTCCTGTGCAGGACCTTTTAAGTGGGGGCGGAAGTGTCCAGCAGGTTTGCACCTCTGGCCTATCCAGATGTGCCACATCACTTCCTTCCCCCCTTCCCCACCTTCTTGCAGAGTCTTCTGGGATAGCTCAAAATGGCATCCTCCAGGAGTTAGTTGCCACATGTGTTCTGAAAGTCTCAGCCCCTCCTCACTGACATTCCTCGCAGGGCCTCTTCAGCCTGCTCCTGGCACGGAATGACAGCTGGCTGATTGATGCAAGGCCCTGCTCAAGCAACTGGACAGAGCAGTAATTGGCCCTAATCCTGAGCTGAGTCAGAGAAAGATGACATCCATAGATGACCCATAAGTTGTACAACTATGCTATTGTAACCTACTGCATCATTCTTTTCTTACAGGTTACAGTGTACTTTGGTGTGACTCTGGTCTCAGTGGACCTCAGAGAACTGGAGTTGCACCCTAGGCCCTCCTTTCCAATTGACATTTAATGGAGTATCCCCAAAATGCAAATACCTTAAGCACACTGACATTGGCATTGAACTGAGTGTCCCTACAGTGAAAAGTCAGTAAGCACACTGACTCTCCCTCACATGTGTACACCCCTCTCATGAGACCTACTCCAGGTCACCACCCACTCTGCATAGTTCCTCCTGCACCAGGATTACCTAAGCGCAGTTCTTGGGCTGCGCACACCAGGAATCCTCCTCCCACAGCCCTCACATGGGTGCACATCCATGCGCACACATGATCACATGTAACCTGCGCGGGGCCTCCTGCCCTTGCTGTGCCACAGCAGCCTTTCCTTAGCACGGCGGCACCGGCGGTAAACACGCGCAGTCCATTTTACCATGTGTTTACTGTGCGTGAGTCCCCTCATAGGAGGCTTCCTCACAGTAGAAAGTCAAAAGCCAGGTGGTCAAAAAGCGAAAAATCAGGGCAGACCTGATGGTCAGAACCATCCTCTCACAACAGAAATATTGCTATCAATATTGTGTACCTATACTTAAAAAAAAAAAACATCTCCTACAAAACTATTGCTGTTAAAAATATCCAAATTGCTGAAATATCTAAAAGATATCTAAAGAAATACACAATATGGTGACCACGTTAACGATATATGACTACCCAAATAACAAAAATAAAATGTACAATAAAATTGTTGCCAAAAAATCTAAAAAAAAAAAACTTATTAAAATGCAATAAACTACCAATTTTAAACACTGTAAAATATTTATTTTACAGAGAAACACAAGAAAAACATCTCTAAACATCATTCAAAAGATTTCAAAGTAACATTAAACTACCTGAACATAAAATAAACCAGCATTAATCTACATTATACATTTTAAATGAACAAATAGAGTTATAAACGTTAAATATTGATTAAAACTACTTTGGCATTACTTAAGGAGGGGGCGTGGCTGAGATGACAGTGTAGCTGGATGTTGTCGCCAGATATCCCAGTCTAGCTGAGTACACATCAGCCTTCCCTTTCCCATGCTCACCAGATGACAATGCTGTGGTTCCCCGTTTTCCCAGGGAGTGGGGTTTGTGCAAAGGGGGCTCAATGAGAGTCCCTGGCCCTGATACAGGGGAAAACTATCCCAGGCCTGTTCACCACTCCGAGGGTCCTGTCAGCATGGCATGATCAGTGCTGCTGCAGAAGGAGGAGTGGTCCCAGAGGAGCCTTATTGGGGTTGCAGCCTAGTGGCCTGCCACAGCAATCAATCAATCAGGATTTAAACAGTGCAGCTAATCACCCGATAGGGTATCCAGACGCTTGCAGTAAGGTGACCACCTGGCATTAAGGCAAAATATGGACAGCACATAGGGTCAAAATTCAGGACAAAAATTCAGGACGAAGGGTCAAAATTCAGGACAAAAATTCAAGATCAAACGTCAGTTTCACAGACACACCCAAGAGAGGCCATGCCTCACTGTTATTATTGCATTTATTTACTCTCTTTTAACGTAGCACTATTTAATCGCTGTGGTCTTTTTTGTAATTGCCTCCTGGTATGCTACATTCAGGTAACACATTAGGTCCTTGTTCAGTAGTAAATAATGGCCTTCAGCACTGTGTCAAGGCCATCACCCCTACCCAAATTGAACCAATCTTTCTTAAAGACAAAGTAACAACAACATCTTGATTATGTTTCTGAACATTTTAAACCCTCTGGCAAACAGTTTGGTAAACATTAAGGTAATTAACCTTATGCTAGTTTAAACAAAAACATGGCTCACCCCAAATGTCTATGGACTTTCAACCTAAAAACAATAGTATCACACCAAATGTCAGGATGTGAGGCACCCACAACTTGTCTGTAGTCTCACAGCACTAGATGTATGGCTGGTAATCTACATTTATCGCAGAACTGGGAGCCCGGACTACCAAAGATAATAAAAGAGGAGGATGATATCGAGATTGGATGGGAGGTTGTTGCTAAGAACCAGATAAATAAGGAAGAGAAGAACAAGGTGGTACAATTCCTAAAATCAGACAAGATGGGACCACCAAGACTATCAGAAGGTATTGGTTACCTAGGGAGTTGTCTCTGCAGACTGGAGAGAAACAGAAGAGGCACTGTCAAGTGGTTGAACAAGCAGCACCCACCCATCTTGGCAAACTCTTCTTGTGCAATGGTCCGCTGTTCGTGCTTGTGAAGGTTGAGCAGGGGCCATACTCCTTGCAAGGTTGTGCAAAGCAACTGCCCGCTTTGTCCATGTCTTAAAATGGATTTGAAATTGAGCAAAAGCCAAACTATTGATCTGGGTAATCCCTAAGTGTTCAGTACACAGAGAATCTTCAAAATATTTGGGATGTAAATTGCACAAACAAAATGTAAACATTTTATAAAGTAATTAGTGTTTTTTTAACATATTGCACTGTTTTCCTCTTTATATACAATTAGACATCAGACTGAACTGGGAATCAGTTACCTTTCAATAACTAGTGATTAACATCTACCATTATCCTACTGATTTGAAGGATGGAAATCTTGACAGAGCGTCATGTTCCGTCTGAGCTCAGTTTGCTTTTTGGTCTTCTCTTCTGCTTTCTGTAGTGGGCCATGTGGCACTAGTGAAGATGGTGTGCTACACCGATGATAGCATTATTTAGCAAACCTTCCTCTGCTTATCCTTCTTTCCTTCTTCAGACATGCCACACATCTGATTTGGTCACTGGAGCGGGGATCTCTTTCTACTCTAAAGCTACCCATGACTGCGGGTGGATTAGGCCTTCTGGACTTAGAATGCTATTATTCAGCTGCACAGGTCCAATAGGTGGCTTGTTGGGTTTCTGTCCCCCCTCTGCATGAGATGGGGTTTATCCTTGAAGACTTTTAAAGATGGCTTACTGCACTGCTAATTGTTTCCTACTGATCATTTTACCAACCACCATCTGGTGTTATCATACACAGCTTTCTCTTGCCTTGCTAGAACCTGCAAACTCACTGACACGAAGAAACCCTGCACTCCTGCTCTATGTTTACTAAGCCTACCCACTCACACAGGATGGCTGTGCCCAGAGCAACTCCGTCAGTGGCATTCTGCAGGTGTCTTAAAATTGAGGGATTTGTTTCTGAACGGCGAGCTACTACATTTCCAAACACTTGAGGGAGACTACCATCTTCACGCCAGTCAACTCCTTACTTACAATCACCTTAAACAATCATGAAATGCCCTATTTCATGCCTGCCACCCTAGCACTAACCCTACATGTGGTATGCCAGAAGCTCTATGCCATAGGGCCTGACGGCAAACTAATAGAATGGGTGTACAGACCTTTCCTGCAACATTGAGACCACTCCAGGTCTTCTTGTCATACTACCTGGGTTAATAATGTGGCCAAACCTCTGCAAGATACGGACTGGACTAAAATACTGGACTTTCCCCACAAAGAATCCCAGAGCTTCCTTGGGAATGCATTCTGCCTGTTGCTTGCCATTGGCTTTGTGGTTGTAACTCACATTTGGTTACTTTCGATTTGCTGGCTTTATTTCTTTTAGGCTATGCAGCCTGAGTTCATCCCTTCCCTTGCCCAAACCTTATTTACAGTATCCTTCTGAGTGCTCCCTTTCGGTAAACAGGCCTGTAACTCTTGTTCTTAGCTAATCACATTCGCTGTGCATTTAAAGAACAAGGTCAAATGTCAGGCTCTGTTTTCGGTGGGAATTTAGTGTTTGCTTTTCTTTCTCTGACTTCAAAGTGAGAGGATTTATGTGACAATCTTGCTGGATACTTGGTTTAGGGGAGAGTTTTTTCTATCATGTAACAACATTTAAATAAACTTCAGAACACATCAGAATTAGGAGTACAAATAAAGCATATTTTTGTTAATTCTGAACTGTGCTGGAAACAAATTCCTTTATATGATTAAAACAAAGTGTTGCATTAGATGATGCAATTTCCACACATCATCGTCTGTGCATAGTTTTATTTGAAAAACTGTATGTTTGTGCAATGTAATGGTCATTTCAATCAAAAACGTGATGTTTGGAATGGCAGTGTGTTACCACACCAAGCAAACCCCACTCCAATCTGCCCTGCACCTCTCCACACCACTGCACCTTACTTTGCATCTCTCCACTTTACACCACTCCATGCCACTGCACTGTGGGACACTGCACTCTTCTCCACTCTATGCCACTGCACTCTATGCTACTTCACACTACCCCTCTCTACTCTACTCTGTACCACTCTACTCTATGCCAATGCACTCTATGCCACTCTACATCACTGTGCTCTGCGCCTCTGCAAGCTATACCACTCCAGTCTAGGCAACACCAATCTAGTCCGCATAACTCCACCTTATACCACTGTGCAACACTGCACTGTACGGCACTGCATTCTATGATAATACACCCTATGCTAGTGCACTTTACTCTGTAACACTCAACTCTATGCCCCTGCACTCTTCATCAATACACTGTACGTCACTCTAATCTACTCTATGCCACGGCACTCTACACCACTTTACTCTATGCCATCACACTCTGACACTCTATGCAACTCCACTCTACCCTGCACCTCTCAACTCTATGCCACTTCACTCTACTGTGAAACAATCTACTTTATGCCACTGCAGTCTGCATCACTGTATTTTATACAACTGAACTCTACCCTACACCTCTCCACTATTTGCCACTGCACTCTACTGTGAAACAATCTATTCTATGCCACTGCACTCTACGCCACTCTGCCTCACTGAGCTCCAATTCACTGCCATCTACTTCAATGCACTCTGTGCCAATGCACTTTGAACAACTGCGGTATACACCACTGCACTCTGACACTCTACTCTGCAACACTGCACTGGCCACCACTCTACTCTGCACCACTCTACTCTGTACTACTGCATTCTGCACCAATACACTCTATTCCACTGCACTCTATACCACTCTACTCTGTATAACTCCACTCTACATCAGTGCACTATGCAGCACTATACTCTGCTCTGCATCACGCTACACTACACCACTCTGCACCACTACACTCTATGCCATGCGAGTCTACTCTGCGCTTTATGCCACTGCACCACTCTGCACTACTGCACTCTCTGTCACTCTATAGTATGCCAATGTACTCCACTGCACTCTATGCCACAATACTCTGCCCCATGCCACTCTATCCCACTGCACTCTATGCCAGTGCACTGTAAACTGCACTCTATGCCTCTGCCCTCTACTCTGCACCACTGTACTCTACGCCAATGCTCTCTGTACCACTCTACACCACTGCACTAACACTCTACTCTTCAACGTTGCACTCTCTGCCACCATACTTTACACCACTCTACTCTGTACTACTGCACTCTATCGCACTGCACTCTACGCCACTGCACTCTATGCCACTGTACTCTGCATCTCTGCTATCTACACCACTGCACTCTACAGCACTATACTCTATGCCAATGCACTCTAAACAACTGCACTGTACACCACTGCACTCTACTCTGCACCACGTTGCTCTATGCCACTGCTCCTATGCCACTCTACTCCACTCTGCACCACTGCACTGACACTCTACTCTGCCGCATTGCACTCTCCGCCACTGTACCCTACACCGCTCTACTCTGTACTAATGCATTTTACGTCAATACACTCTACACCAATGCACTCTATGCCACTTTACTCTGCATCACTCCACTCTACACCACTATGCCACTAACTTTTAGCCATGATGAACAGCAGCCACTCTGGTTTACAACATGGCTAAAACACATTGGCGAAGTCTATAAAGCTTGCGTAGACAAAACCTATTGGCTTTGCCAATGTTTGTTAGTACTACGAGGTACCGAGGTCCCTAAAATAACTGTGAATGTGTAAGCCCTTATTTTAAACATGAATTACACACATCATAACATAGGCTGCTACAGAATGTGCAAATACATTTTGCTTAAATAAAAAAAAGTCCTAAATACAGATTTGAATAATATACAGTTTGTACCTAGTACAAATATTTTTTTTATAACAGTCCAATTAAACCATACGCTCCACAGCTCACCTTGGAACACCTTTATAGTACATCTCTAAAAAGAAAATATCTTTGTCATCAGAAATCTTCAAATGACTCCTTTGATTAAAGTCGGTGCATGTTTCCAAGCCCCTTTAAATTTGCAGATTTACCAGTTGTGCACATTTGCATTTCTTTAGGGAAGGAGACAAACTGGCAAGAAGGCCTTTTCTTATCTGTCTGCCCCTCCATCCCTCAGAGCATAGGAGACTCCCTGCCTTTCAGTCCAGCTGGGAAAACTGATTTGTCACAAGTACATTTTGTCCTTTAGGTGAAAGGCTAAAATTACGGAAAAATGCTGTCCGTTAAGCTTTTCATCACGGATAACAGACGGCAGGACGAAATTATGGGCAGTCCCTGAAAATTATGGACAGGTGGTCACCCTAGCTTGCAGGTCTTGGAGGCTTATTCGAATAGCCAGTTCTTGAGGGCCCTTTGGAATTCCGGAAGTGAGGTGATTGTCCGGAGGAATGTGGGTAGGCAGTTCCAGGTTTTTGCTCCAATGTGAGAGAAGAAGCATCTTCAACTTCTGCTTCGGCAGATGTGGGGAGTATGGGAAAGAAAAAGGCCAGCAGAGCGCGGTCGTCTAGATGGTTGGTGGAAGTTCAGGCAGTGGTTAATACACACAGGTCCTTGTATGGGAAGAGCTTTGTGTGCATGGGTCAGCAGCTTGAAGTGGCATCTCTTCAGTACGGGGAGCCAGAGGAGTTGCCTGAGGTGGGGTGTGATGTGGGTTTGTTGGGGAAGTCTCTGTAGGAGGTGAGTGGCGATTCGTACAAAGAGGGCGTTGCCGTAGTCCAGTCAGCTGAACGCATGGACCCTGAGGGTGAGAATGTGGCTTGTAAGACCAACACATGCAACCTGCAAGGAGAAACCATTGATATCAATTGCAAGGTCCTCGAAGGGCAGGGCTGACCCTGGTGAACGTGACCCTCACTATAAATTACCTTCGGACCCCTGGGTGCCTGGAGTGCTGAGGGAGATGAAGCTGGGGAGGTGACTAACATTAGTGAGGTTGCAAGTGGCTTTTAACAGAGGGTCTGATGAATAGGAAACGATCAACTGTGGTGCATCAGAGCTGTGCAGGATAGCTGGCACAGCCATTTTACTATCATCCGGGTGTGACAGTACTGAGCCCTAAAGAAAAACCTGGGGGCCCACGTACCAATTGGCCAGGGTCAGTGGTGAGAATTCTTCTCTTGCATTTGGGAGCTCCTGACCTACACTGGAAATGAGAACTGTTGGTGAACAAAGGAATCAGTGGTGGACTGTCTGGCTGGTTACTGCAAACTCCTATCTGGAGCATTGGAGTAGGTGGGACCCACAGCCTTGAGGCAATCCACACTGCTTCTTTTTTTTCTGGTTCCTCCAGCAGAAAACAGCACTCTCAGCAATGACATTGGCCCCAGAAGAAGCTAGTGGGGCCCTTCTATGCCCCATAAGTGGTGTTGATATTGGACTGGTTAAAGACAATGCACACAACAAGACAAGCGTTCTTTATCTATAATTATATCTAAGACTATGTGACAAATGTTTGCTTTTTTATGACTTTATTGCACCCAGAGAAATGTATAAAACATACTTCAATTTAATATACATCAAGAAACAGTCCTCAGACCCTGGTTCTGTAACTGCTTTCCTGGCCGTAATGTTTAATTAAACAAACCATTTTCTGTTTTGCCAGACACCTCTTGTCTGTTGTGTTTTTAAGGTAAATTCTCATTTGCTTAACAGAGGAAACCCACCTATGGTGGCCTATTGGTATATTTGGATAGGCCTCAATCTAGAGCAGTGAACATGAGCAAAGACACTGACCACAATCATCTCCAGCGACAGTGGCATTCACTAATCTGATCTTTTTGAGAGCCTTCGTGCCTTTAAAGTTGAGTTACTCCTCCAAGATTTAGAAAAGACCATAACAGACTTACAATCAGATTTGAGGACTATAATACAAGAGTTTGGATCAGGCATAGACTCTGTGGATGAGAATGTTTGGTGTAGAAGCTACGATGGAGAAGCTCAAGGCTCCACAAGAGACCGCCTCTTCTCACAGTTCCACAATGGAACAACAAATGAGAGGGGCGTTGGACAAGCTGCAAGAACTTGAGAAATGTTTGTGATGGAAAAACCTTAGATTGTACCAAAAAAGGAACTTAAAGAATTTGTAATGGACTTGCTGTCCTCGAGCCAGGAGATCAATAATCAGGAGGTCCCCCTTGATAAGATACACCGCACAGGCGGTGTACTTTGTTGCATCATCATCCACTCAGAGAAGGAAGCAACACTTCAGATGTAGAGAAGGATGGGCATGGCCTCTTGTCAAAATCAGTGTTGCACTGTATACCAAATCACTCTTCAGCATCAGTCTTAACTAAGGTCAATCACCCAAAAACTACAAGATGATAGAATCAGGTACAGATAGACAAAACCCTTCAGTCTCCCCTTTGAGCTTGAACATAACAGCACTTGGTACCTGACACTGCAGAGGCTGCACAACTGTTTGGTCTTCCCATTTCTGAGGTTGACTCCAATATCCTGCCTGGAGGGGGTGCTAAAATTAATTGTGCTTAAACAATTGAATCAAATGGCTGGAGGTGCCTGGGAAACATGACACAACTCAAGGGAATTTGCGGACCCAGATCGGCCCTGATTAGCCAACTTTCTAAACATCAAAGCTCAACTTGAAAGACTGGAGCCAGACTAGAAATTGCACCATACCTTGATGTGATTTAGGGGGATGAAGAACAGCTTCAGGCAAGGGCAGTACGGCTTTGCGATATGTATAAGAACAGCTGCTGTCTGAGATGTCTTGATATTTCTTTTAGATATCCCATCACCCGGCAGTGCCCCTTACAATGCCTGGCTCCTTCACCCCAGGCCAGACATGTGCAGGGGACCATGGTGCTATTGAAGGTTTTTTAATTCCTTTTCCTATGAATAAGGCCCTATAGAACGGGCAGGTGACTTCAAATGGTATTAATGTTATTGGCTGGGTCTAGCGCTGGAGGAATCCATGATGTCTTCCCTAAACCTCTTGTCTGATCTGGAGTGAGCAACTGTCTGTAGTGATGTGGACATAGGTAGTTGAGAGCTGGTTTTCTGCCTCACCTTTGGAGCAACAGGGACAAAAATTGCGTCCTGGATGCTGTCTTTTTGTGGTAAACAATATTCTCTCTTATATATTGAGGTTCATAGCTGTAATTGTTTTTTACTAATTTGGTTTTAGTTGGGGGAGGACACACCTCTGTACCGTAAGCCTGTAGCAATCACTCACATTTCATATGCATAATGTTTTGGTGATTAGTTTAATTATCATTAATGTAAATGACCTAAACTATTCACCTAATAGGTCGTCTGCAAATTCTGGGAAACGCATGCCTGGCTGTGGTGTGTGACTTGAAATTACCCAACACTATACCACGCTCCTGCATTCTCTAAGCACCTAGGAGTAGCAATACGTATAAGGCAAAATCTCTCCTACATAGTCACAGACTCCAAGGTGGATACCATATCTTAGACTTCATTCTTCAGGGACATCTTTTTACCTTCTACACTTACCTGTCACACTTCTTGGGAATCCTGTGGGAAGTAGTCTAGAGAGAGATTGTGCTTCCAAGGGACTTTAATACAGTTTAGGACACCCAGATTGCTAAAGGGAATACCCAGGATGGACAAGCAGGAAAACTTCCAAACAGTTAGAGAGCTAAGCTATGGCTGTAACTGCAGCTTGCAGAAAGGGGGTGTACATTTTATTCATATGTACACTGGATGCATTCCCATATCAATTATGCCCTGATTGGTAACACATTAATGACAATGGTGCATTCTGCAGATGTCAATGTTATCTCAGTATCAAACCATCCTCTGGTATCCTTGACTTTAGAGCTGGGACTGAAGTAATGCCCCTGGTGATGACACCTCCATCCATACCTGCAAGACCTTGTCATATATGATGAAATGGGCTGTCACATAGATGAATATTTTACCGTCAATAAAGAGGGGACGTTTCGGTTGTGGAGTCTGGGATGCCTTCAATGTGGTTATTAGAAGTAGGTTCATAGCGGTCATGGGAAAGCATCACTGCCAGCATTAACTACAAGTAGCAAAACTGGAACATGGAATTTGGGATATGGAGAAAGAAAGGGTTAGTACACTGCCTCTAAAACTTACACACAAATTGATAGTTGCCACTGGCAACTTCAACTACATTACACAGGCAAGCTAGGTGTGGCCCTTCTTTTTTTGAAACAGATGTATGTGGGTGATAAGAACAGGTACATAGCAGGCTAGGTTGTTACATGTCAGACAAGAGAGGAAGTTTATAGTCCGTCATAACTCAGGAGACAGATGCTAGATGACACTGATAAAGACACCAAATGTTGTTTTTACAACAGCCTCTACCCTAGGGAATTCTGGTCACAGATGAGACAAACAGATTTCATTGATAACGTCTAGCTCCCTAAAGTCACAATCTACTGACAAATGAGCTAGAACAGCCTAAAAATCAGAAAAAAGTTTGCTTCTAATTTTGCTGCTAATCTTGTATTCTTGTTTAACTCTCACACTAGTAATGGCACCATAAGTGTTTCTATCTGCGAAGCAATTATCTTGATTCTTACCAAGCCTGGGAAGAACACCTGACTCTGTACTATTGTTAGAAATGGGGTCTCTAGTTGACAGAGGTATACAGCCTTGTCCAAGTAGAGACCACAATCCTAGTCAGAGTAGGTCACACACATTCCAAATTATCCTGTGCCCACCCTGTGGTATCTTGACACTGAGCACTCAGGCTTAACTTCGAAGGCAATTTGTAAAGTATTTGTGCAATAAATCATGCAGTAACACAGTGAAAACACCACAAAAATACACCACACAGGATTAGAAAAATATAAGATATTTATCTGAGTAAATTAAGGTCAAAACAATCAAGATTTGATAAGCCCAAGTTGAGATATCACTTTTGCAATGATGAGAAGAGTATAAGGCCCTCATTCTGACCTTGGCGGGCGGCGGAGGCCGCCCGCCAAAGTCCCGCCGTCAGGTTACCGTTCCGCGGTCGAAAGACCGCGGCGGTAATTCTGACTTTCCCGCTGGGCTGGCGGGCGGTCTCCTTCAGACCGCCAGCCAGCCCAGCGGGAAAGAGGCTTCCACGATGAAGCCGGCTCGGAATCGAGCCGGCGGAGTGGAAGCTGTGCGACGGGTGCAGTTGCACCCGTCGCGTATTTCACTGTCTGCGCAGCAGACAGTGAAATACATGTAGGGGCCCTCTTACGGGGGCCCCTGCAATGCCCATGCCAGTGGCATGGGCACTGCAGGGGCCCCCAGGGGCCCCGCGACCCCCCCTACCGCCATCCGGATCTCGGCGGTCCGACCGCCGGGATCTGGATGGCGGTAGGGGGGGTCAGAATCCCCGCGGCGGTGCAGCAAGCTGCGCCGCCGCGGAGGATTCAATGGGGCCGCGGTACACTGGCGGGACCCCGCCAGTGGTGCCGGTCCGACCGCGGCTTTACCGCCGCGGTCGGAATCCCCATTGGAGCACCGCCGGCTTGTCGGCGGTGCTCCCGCGGTCCTCCGCCCTGGCGGTCAAAGACCGCCAGGGTCAGAATGAGGGCCTAAGTCTTTAAAAATCAACAAATGTCTCTGGTGTGCACTAAGTACCCGATATGCATCAAAATTACACGCACAAAGACTGCAGAGGAGGAGATGCGTGGAAGAAGGAAGGTGTGTGTCAGATTTCTGGATGTGCACAGATGATACGTCGATTCTTCCCTTGCTGCAAGGGCTTTGGGGTGATTTCCGGCGCGCAGTCTTCAGTCTTCTGTGTGATGCGGGGTCTTATGATGCCCAGGGATGATGCATGGAAATCCTGGGCATTGTAGGACGAGGTCACAGGTACTACCTCGGTCCAGTGGCTGGTGCATTGGAGCTTCTGTCGCACGGCAGGCACTGCGTCGATTCCTCACACAGTAAGTCAGGCTGCATCATTTCGGCTCGACGATGCATCGATCCGGTAGGCTGTGCGTTGAAGTTCCGGTCGCAGCACTGGCACTGCGTCAATCTTCACTCAGGGAACTGGGCGGCATCGTTGTAGGTTGGTGATGCAGTGATTCATTCACCGCTAGGCAGGCTGTGCGCCGATGCCGGCAGGCTGTGCATTTGATTTTCACTGCACAAGGAGTTACTTTGAAGAGAAGAAATCTTTTTGGCCCTGAGTCTTCAGGAACAGGAGGCAAGCTCAATCCAAGTCCTTGGGGAGCACTTCTCAGGAGAGCCAGAGGCCAGCACGGCAGCGGCGCAAAAGCAAGGCAGCAACCATTCACAGCAAAGCAGTCCAGGTGAGTCCTTTGGGCAGCCAGGCAGCTCCTCTTGGCAGGCTGCAGAATCTGGTTCAGAGTGCCTGTTCCAGGAAGTGTCTGAGTTGGTAGGGTCAGGGACCCATATTATATACCCAAAAGTGTCTTTGAAGTGCGGGAGAATTCATAGAGTGGTTTTGAAGTGTACAAGGTCCCTCTTCATTACAGGTCTGTCTGCCAGGGTCCCAGTAGGGGTTTTGGCAGGTCTTTGTGTGAGGACAGCCACTAGCCTTTAAAATGTAAGTGTCAAGCACCTCCACCCTTCCAGCCCAGGAAGACCCATTCAGTATGGAGATGTGTGCAAGTGTGACTGAGCATCCTGTGTTTGTGGCTGTCTGGGGGAAATGCACAAGGGCACTGTCAACCAGCCCATCCCAGACGTGGATTGGAGATAGGCTGTAAGGCACAGATGGATTTTAAGTGCAAAGAAACGCTCACTTTCTAAAAGTGCCATTTCTAAAATAGTAATATAAAATCCAACCTTACCAGTCAGCAGGAATTTGTATTACCATTCTGTTCATACTAAATATGACCTGTTAACCCTTTCTGATCTGAATGTAGCACTCAAACAGTATCTGAGGGTAGCCCTAATGTTAGCCTATGAAAGGAGGATCAGGCCTCACGGCAGTGGAAAACGATTGTAGGAGTTTTCCACTACCAGGACATATAAAACACACAGGTATATGTCCTGCCTCTTACCTATACAGCACCCTGCCCTATGGATTCCCTAGGGCCTACCTTAGGGGTGACATATGTAGAAAAAGGGGAATTTAAGGCTTGGCAAGTACTTTTAAATGTCAAGTTGAAGTGGCAGTGAAACTGCACACACAGGCCTTGCAATGGCACTACTTATGTGGGAGGCACAACCAGTGCTGCAGGCCCACTAGTAGCATTCAATCTAAAGGCCCTGGGCACATTTAGTGCACCTTACTAGGGACTTACAAGTAGATATGTTACCATATTTTAAGGGAGAGAGAATATACACTTTAGCTCTGGTTAGCAGAGTCCTAAAACCAGCAAAAACAGTGTCACAAAAGTGGAGGGAGGCAGGCAAGAAGTTGAGTGTGACCACCCTAAGGCTGTCGGGTCTAACAACTACCTATTGCCGAAAAGCCTTAGTGAATAACATTGCAAAGCTCTATGCCAACATTTTGGCCACATGTCTTAAAGAGGTCCATGTCACCCTGGTCCATTGAGACCAGAGTGGAGTCATTCTGGCTCAACAGAAGCATGACAATATTAGATGTACTATCCATCTGGTCATAAATGTCACACATAAGAATATCCCCACAGAATTTCGCACTCTAGTTGCAGAGAAGGCCTTCAGCCGGGTGGAATGGTATTTTCCCAACTCATCCTCCAAAAGATAAGAATGGGTTGAATTGTCTTGGAAATGGTCTTCTCTATCTTGCCCCATCCAACTGCTATAACAGAGTCATCATAAATGGCCAAACATCCCAGAATTTTGAGTTGACAGAGGCAGAAGACAGTGGTTGCCACACTTGCTTTTTGCCATCCTTATTGAACTACTGGCTAGTATAGTGGGGCAATCAGACTCGGTAATTGTGATCAAATCTGGAGCCTAAGAACATAAGATTAAATGGGGACTACTTGTCCTCTCTCCCTTCGGTCATGGTCATCATCCAGTGTGTTGAATCAGTGTCATATTATAAAATCACTTTTGATAAATTGGATGCCTTGAATTTGACTCTTGGTGGAAATGAGGTAACTGATTTGAGCCAAACATTCCTTTTCTGTTGGGCTAAGAGGTCCATCAAATAGCTGGTGGTACATATTACCGAGAATACTGGGGAACAATTTGGTGCCAACTATCCTCCTTTGATATCATTGATAAGATGGGACCTGTATTTGTGAAGTGATCTTTTCAGATCTTGGATGGGCAGAATTGACACTGTCAAAATAAATATTTGTCTGCAACTCCTGTATTTGTTCCAGGCCCTCCTGGTGTAACTAGATCTCAATACTTAAATGACTGAAGTGCTTCATGGGGATGGGCAAGTCACCTAGTGTCTCCAGTGGCCTATGAATTTAGCTTAGAGAGCCGGGAGGGATGCCAATGCTATGCATTCCACACTATAATGCAACTGCCCAGCTGAGGGCTGTGGTGGAGTGGTCCATGCTGGAAAAGAACTTGAGGCAGATGGACAATGCCATAGTTCAGAAACCCTTGTGGGACTTCATTTGTTTCGAAACAAATATAGGCCACCTAATACCATGGACACAACATGTAGGGTGTGAGATGCCTTTCTAGTGGCCAAACAACTAATGATGTATCCATTACTTCACATGTCCATCCATTTTATTGATGCCTTCAAGACGGGTTGGCCTTTCAGGCTTGGAGGGATGAGAACTGCTGGATGATCCCAAATATGTTCAGTGTCTCCTCTGCCTCTCTGGTCTATCTGAGTTCTATCTCTCAGAGAAGAAATGTTTGCACTACGATCAAATCTGTTACTGGGTTATGAGCCTGAGTTCACGCCAGGTGACATATGAGAAAATATCTCCTCTGCTTATAATGGTTTCACAAACTGGTCTCTTCTGGTGATGGAACAATCTAATTGGACTACATTTTTATTTTGAGGCCAAGTGGAGACCTGTTTACAGGTTGACATGTAGAGGCATACCTAAGTGTCCTTCTGCCCCAATGACACTCCTTCAACCTTTTTGAATTAATCTAACCAATTCCATTCACTGAACTTTAGAAGTCTCGATTTGGTAACCTCAGGGCTGAGCAACACCACTTTATGTAATCAATGTAGATGTGCCCTGTGGTGGTGTGTTAGTCCTAATCCCACAAGTTGGCGAGGGATTGTTAGAGCTAAGGGGATATAGTTTTTATAATTCACTGCCCCTTCTTTTGGTTATTTGGGTGGATGCTGATTCTTTGTTAGATTTTGAACTGTATCCCATAAAGCTGTGAAAAGCTCCCCAAGCATGGGTGAGACAATGATTATGACTGTCATTTGTTCTTGCTTCTTTATTAAAACTTTAATTAAAAGGTACACAAAAAACGTTATGTAATAAAGTATAATAAATGTAGATTTATATATTAATATTATTGTTAGAAATGGGGTCTTTGGTTGGCAGTCAGGTTGCCCCCTGTCCAAGCAAGGACCTTCTCTCTAGTCATAGTAAAGGAAAATCACACTGAGTTAACCCCTGCTTACCCTCTTGGTAGCTTGCCACAAGCAGACAATGTGTTAAGTATTTGTACCAACATACAGTAATACAGAGAACCACTACAAAATGACACAACACAGGTTTAGAAAGATAGTAAATATTTAATCTAAATAAACCAAACCAAATAAAAATCCAGAATACACTTACAAAAATATGATCTTAGCATTTAAAAACACAAATATGGTGCCTAGAGGCCAAAGGCTGAAATTTGATGTTAAGCGACGTCATGACTGAGTCGTTTCCTACAATGCGACGCCACGGACACCGTTTACGGAGTCGTATGGACCCCCAGGTACAGTACCTTAGTAAAACAAGTAGAAAACAGGCCGGTGCATGGAGTTGGGGAGCGAGGCCTTGTTGGGTCCGATGTGGCGTTGGTTCCGGTGCTACAGGGCAGAAGAACAGAAGCATCGAGAAGAGGCATTGGGTCTTTACTGCAGAGGGGTGGAGGTGAAGCAGAGTCAGTTGCAAGATGTTGGTCCCTTGGTTCCGGCAGAGATGAAGTACAGCGAAGCCACGATGTTGTGGGGTGACCTCAGGGGGTTGCGATGATGTCACAGGGCTGCAGTCGCTGCAATGGCATCGGATGTCACGGACGTCAGACTTACAACACTCCACTCTCAGCGAGGTCGTGCGGGATCAACAGCTGCGGCAACGCAAGGCCTGCAGAGTCATTGGGGTCATAGTACTTCTGCGAGGTCTACGGCTAGGGGGCAGGTTTTTCTCCAGAAATTCACTTACAGGTGCCGAGGAACTGGAACGGCACCCTCTGGCAAGCTAGAATCCACAGCATGCAGACTCAAACTTGTCGGTGAAGCCTTTGCTGTTCCTGAGGCTTCAAAAGAGGAGGCAAGTTCTACTCCAAGCCCTTGGAGATTCTTCTTCTAGCAGGAATGCACAACAAAGTCCAGACTTTGTCTCCTTTCACAGGCAGAAGCAGTAACTGCAGGATAGCCCAACAAAGCACAGTCAGAGGTCAGGGCAGCATTTCTCCTCAGCTCTTCAGCTCTTCTCCTTGGCAGAGGCTCCTCTTGTTTCCAGGAGTGATCTAAAGTCTGGGGTTTCGGGTCCACTACTTCAAAGGAAAGTCTCTGCTGTACACAAAATCCTGCCTTGCCCAGACCAGGCCCCAGACACACCCCAGGGGATTGGAGACTACATTGTGTGTGAGTGACAACTCCTCCCTCCACTCTAGCACAGATGACTCATCAGGATATGCAGGCTACACCCCAGCACCCTTTGTGTCACTGTCCAGAGGAGAGGCAAAAACAGCCCACCTGTCAAATTGACCCAGACAGGGAATTGATAAACAGGAGTCACAGAATGGTTTAAGCAAGAAAATGCCTACTTTCTAAAAGTGGCATTTTCAAACTAACAATCTAAAAACCAATTTCACTAAAAGATGTATTTTTAAATCATGAGTCCGGAGACACCAAACTCCACATTTCTATCTGCTCTCAAAGGGAATCTGGACTTTACGAATATTTAAAGGCAGCCCCTATGTTAACCTGTCCGAGAGATAGGCCTTCTAACAGTGAAAGACCGAATTTGGCAGTATTTCACTGTTAGGACATGTAAAACACATCAGTACATGTCCCACCTTTAACTTACACTGCACCCTGCCCATGGGGCTACCTAGGGCCTACCTTAGGGGTGCCTTACATGTATAAAAAAGGAAGGATTAGGCATGGCAAGTGGGTACACTTGCTGAATCGATTTGGCAGGTTAAAACTGCAGACAGACACTGAAGTGGCAGGTCTGAGCTATTTTTACTGAGCTATTAATGTGGGTGGCATAACCAGTGCTACAGGTCCACTAGTAGCATTTGATTTACAGGTCCTGGGTACCTCTAGTGCACTTTACTAGGGACTTACTAGTAAATAAAATATGTCAATCCTAGAAAAGTCAATTGCACATACATTTTACATAGGGAGCACTTGCACTTTAGCACTGGTCAGCAGTGGTAAAGTGCCCAGAGTAACAAAAACAGCAAAAACAGAGTCCAGCACACAGAAAACAACCTGAAAAGTAGAGGCAAATAGTTAACAATTATGTGTATATATATATATATATATATATATATATATATATATATATATATATAATATATATTGATATATATAAATGTATACATATCCACTAAAAGTCTTAAGGTTACAAGGATTTTATAGTAAGGTTGAGATTTTACGTGCACAAAACCATAGAAATTCAACAGATACGTATCTCAAGAAACTATACCTTGTGCCCTAAAGTAACTAGAACTTCCACCTCTGGTGTGCACATATTTCTCATCAATAATTGTATTGCAAATGTTGCAGTAATATTATGAATTATGTCATAGAAGATGTCATTATAGTTGTAATATGTGGGGTAAGTAGCAGTGCATAGCGAAGGTGTTAGTACCGTCACCTTGAGGCATGTGTTATAGATTCTTGAGATAAGAATAACTTTAATTGTTGAATTTCTATGGCTTTGAGCGTGTAAAATTTGAACCTAACTATAACAACCCTGTAACCTTTGTGTTTATAGTGAATTTCTATGTTTTTTAAAATTTTATTTCCTAACTATAGTGCCCCTGTAGACCTTATTTTTTCCAGTGAATTTCTAGGTTTTTTTTTATGTTAAGTAATAAATTACCTTACATTAATGCAACCCTTGCTTACACAGCCTTTGGCCATATGCACCAGGGGTTGGCCACAGTGCACGGCCTGTGGCCAGGCCCTGCAGTCAACCCCCCATAGGTACCCAACCCCATGCCACTTACGGCCAAAGGTCGTGTGTGTTGTGCGGTTGGTTGACACCTGGGCATAAGGGGGCTGGACAAAACCTGCATAGGCACCCAACCCTGTGCCACACCTGTGGCCCTCCTCCCTATATTTAGGCAACCCAGGAGGGGGCATGCAGCCCCTCTCTCCCTGTCTCCTGAGGCCCAACCCATTACTAATTTTGGCCCTTGAGCCTAGCCAATGAAAAAACTGAAAAAAAGGAGACCATGACCCCTTCCCAGGGCCGATATTGGCCCTGGGGACCCTAATTCCCAGGGCCTAGCCAATTCATGAAGGTGGGCCACATGCCTTTCTGGGCTGCTTTTTGCCCCAGGGACCCCATCCCCCAGGCGCTGGCCAATTAAAAAAACATAAACAGGAGGGGGGCCATGCAGCTCATCCTCCCTGGGCTGATTTTGGCCCCAGGGACCTATCCCCTAGCCAAATTATTAGGAGTGGAGGGGGGCTGTATGTTCCCCCTTCCCTGGCTGATTTTTAGCCCTGGGTACCTCATCTCCTAGGGTCCAGCCACTTGTTCCTGGTTGCCCTAGCCCCACCCAGGCCCCCACCCAGGGCACCAGTATGCACTTTTGTGGACCCTCAAGTAATCCAGTAGGATCTATGCCATCTGGCTTATTCAGCTAAACCTGTCTTTGTCAACAGAGGCGCCCGCTCACCCTTGAAACAGTTATATGGACAAAATATGAACACTGTAAGGACAGGCCTATTTTGTGTATGCTCACCCCTCCAAATGTTGGACTAATGCTGTTGGTTTATGAATCCTGTACACTGGGACCTTGCTAACCAGGCCCCAGTGCACGTACACAGATCCTTCAAAACTTGTTGATTTGGCTGAAAATCCTAATTAGCACATTTAAGTTATCTGTAAGTCCCTAGTATATGATGCCCAATGTGCTGAGGGCCATTAAGTTACATGTCACTGGTGAACTGCTGCACTCACTTGACATTACTAAAGTGACCATGTAAAACATGACTCCAGGTCTCCCTCAGCAGTCTAGCATTGAAGTTTTAAAACTGCTATTTCGCTCTGCTGTTAAAATGACCCTTTTAAAAGACCAAAACCTTCTTTTTGAATATTTATAACTGACCCCTAAAGTAGATCCTAGGAACCCATAGGTCAGAGTGCATGGTATTTAAAAAGTAGAACATATGTTCTTGAGTTTTACATGACCTGGCAGTGAAAAATCTCCAAAGTGGCAAGGCTGGCTCTGCGATAGAAAAGCACTGGGTTATACATAATAACTCCTTATAATGCATAACTTCACTTCAGGAATAGCCGCAACCATGGTGCAATAACTCAAATTAACAGTGATTTAAAATCCAATCATATGATGAAGTCAGACTTTTGATCACTATTTTGAAAATTGCACTTTTATAAAGTAGGTATTTCTTGCCTAAACATCCCTTGTAATCTTTTCAGAGGTAGTCTCCAACTGTTACCTGGAAGCTGCTTGGACATGTGAGTACATCCCAGAAAAGGAAATAAAAAAGCCTTGGCTTCTAGGAGGTGTGCCTTTCTCTTTACAGGATGGCCTGGGAAGATGTACCCTCCAAGTGCACAAGCCCCAAAGGGTATTACCTGTCATATGCAAATGTAAATGACATGTAGGACTGCTCCTGCCAATGTCCAAGTAGCAAGAAAGGCACCAATCAAAGAGGGTGGGGTATCTTTTTCAGAACTACTTTCCAGGGGAGAGTTTTTCTTTTCCCCAGACACTTCTGAGGTGTATGCCCAGAGCTCTTCCCAGGCAAAATCCATGTTGGATTTTGAAATAGCAGTGCACTGTGGGATAGTTAAGGGCTGCTACTGGGAACTTTTTTAAATTTTGGTCTGGGCAGGGAGTCACCCCCAACCACATGCTAGTGCTAGGAATAAACGTGGCACGTCTGGCAACCCTTTTTAGAACATTCATGGACTTGGAAAGGACAGAAGAAGGACTTCATCTGCTCATTCTGTGACTGCAGTAAGAGGACTGCACCTACTGTGAACTGTGGAGAGAGACTCCAATGGCTGGACCTGCTCCTACTCAAACCTAAGACAGAAGAGTGGACACTAGAGCTAGTTAGCTAGCCTCCTATTAAGCAACAGGGTCACTAAAGCTACAAGGAGCCCGCCTTTCTGAAGAGATTGGCTGTCCAGTTACAAACGGTCCTTCCTTGGACCCTGCTGGGGGCTTTCCCTGAAGTAAGTCTTGATCCCCAGTGGTGGTCCCAAGGCCATGGGGCCTTTGGATATTTGTCAGAGTGTACTCCTCCTAAGAACTGGGACTTCAAACATTTTTTAAAAATTTCTGCTGGAAGAACTGGGTCCTACATGCAAGCGGATCCGCTAATGGTGCATTGTTGGTGGGCCTGACTTCACTGGAACTCCTGCTACATTCTTCTCTGCAGCAGCAAATCCATTTCAATGTGACATCTCAGAGAAGCTATCGAGCCTCATGGAGCCTTATTTGTCCACTGCTTGTATCCTTGCCTTTCTGGAGGATTCCGAGCTCAGAAAAAGAGACCAAGGGGCATATTTATACTCTGCTTGCGCCGAATGTGCGTCAACAATTTTGACGCACATTCTACGCAAACCCTGCCCCATATTTATACTTTGACACCCGACCCCGCAGACGTCAAATTCCCACCATGTACGTCATTTTTTGGAAGGGGGAACCTGCATTGCGTCAATGATATGCAAGGTAGGCGTTCCCTTCCAAAAAATGACTTTAAGGCCTGTGCGCCTAATTTATACTCTGGCATCATTTTGACACACAGGAGGGAGTGGGCCTTAAAAAACGGCGCACAGCCTGATGGGCGCCGTTTTTTAACGCCTGGGTCAGGGCAGGCGTTAAGGGACCTGTGGGCTCGAAAGGAGCCCAGAGGTGCCCTCCCCTGCCCCCAGGGACACCCCCTGCCACACTTGCCCACCCTAGGAGGACACCCAAGGATGGAGGGACCCATACCAGGGAAGTTGGGGTAAGTCTTTTTTTCAATTTATTTAAGTGGCATAGGGGGGCCAGATTTGGGCCCCCCTACATGCCACTATGCCCACTGACCATGCCCAGGGGACATAAGTCCCCTGGGCATGGCCATTGGGCAAGGGGGCATGACTCCTGTCTTTGCTAAGACAGGAGTCATGTCAATGGAGGATGGGCGTAAAAAAAAATGGCGCAAGTCCGGTTTGAGGCCTGATTTTTGCCTCAGACCTGACGTGCACCATTTTTTGACGCACAACCCCCATTTTCCCATACGCCGGCTAACGTCATTCCATAAATAAGGCGCCTGCATGGCTCACTGGAATGGCGTTAGCCGGCGGTAAAAATTTTGATGCACAACTGCATTGCCGCAGTTGTGCGTCAAAAAGTATAAATATGGCCCTAAGTCAAAGGTAGAAATATTTTCTTGGTCTGACGCTGAGCAGCAAATTGATTGATGTTGACCGCTTCTGGGCATGAAATCCAGCTTTTCCTGCTCCAGACTTTTCCCAACTCCATTTATGGCATCACTGAGGCTCCGTCCAGTGGCTCCCCCTTGTTGACCACTTTGGCCCATATTTATACTTTTTGACGCTAAACTGCGCTAACGCAGTTTAGCGTCAAAAAATTTAGCGCCGTCTAACGCCATTCTGAAGCGCCATGCGGGTGCCGTATTTATGGAATGGCGTTAGCCGGCGCTAGCAGACCGGCGCTGCCTGGTGTGCGTGGAAAAAAACCACGTAGACCAGGCAGCGCCGGCGTAGGGGGAAAATGGCGTTAGGGCGTCTTAAAATGGGGCAAGTCAGGTTGAGGCAAAAAAATCGCCTCAACCCGATTTGCGCCATTTTTTTCGACGCCCAGACGCCATTTAAATGACTCCTGTCTTAGTAAAGACAGGAGTCATGCCCCCTGGGCATGGTCATTGGGCATAGTGGCATGTAGGGGGGCACAAATAAGGCCCCCCTATGCCACCCAAAAAAATAAAAAAAAATAAAAAATTATACTTACCTGAACTTACCTGAATGTCCCTGGGATGGATCCCTCCATCCTTGGGTGTCCTCCTGGGGTGGGCAAGGGTGGCAGGGGGGGTCCCTGGGGGCATGGGAGGGCACCTGTGGGCTCATTTTGAGCCCACAGGCCCCTTAACGCCTACTCTGACCCAGGCGTTAAAAAGTGGCGCAAATGCGGGGTTTTTTGACCCGACCACTCCCGGGCGTGATTTTTGCCCGGGAGTATAAATACGACGCATTTGCGTCGCCGTCATTTTTTTAGACGGGAACGCCTTCCTTGCATCTCATTAACGCAAGGAAGGCGTTCACGCAAAAAAATGACGCTATTTGCCCATACTTTGGCGCTAGACGCGTCTAACGCCAAAGTATAAATATGGCGTTATTTTTGCGCCGAATTTGCGTCGAAAAAAACTACGCTAATTCGGCGCAAACGGGCCTTTGTTTTTAGTTCTTGGCTCCTGCCTTGCCTCACTGAGAACACTACCTTCTAAAAAAGTCAGAAGGTAATTTTTTGACCGGGACCTGGTTGGGCCTTGTATCTGACTCGTGCTCTATCGTTGTGAACGTTACCTTACCCTAGTCCCAGTCTTGCTTGACCAGTAGTTCATGGTTGGTACTTTTGCATTTTTTTTTAGGTACATTTGAATTCTAGCTCAACTCCATCACTGCCAGGCCTTTTCACCCTCAGGTGCCAAGCCTTTTTTTTGGCTATTTGGGGCAGTTTGCGCGTAGGCCCTCATAACTTTTTGTCCACATAAGCTACCCACGCCAACTTTGCGTCCTTTTTTTCCAACATCCTAGGGATTCTAGAGGTACCCAGACTTGTGGGTTCCCCTGAAGGAGACCAAGAAATTGGCCAAAATACAGCGAAAATTTCATAAAAAAAAAAAAAAATGGGGTAAAAGGGCTGCAGAAGAAGGCGTGTGGTTTGTTCCCTGAAAATGGCATCAATAAAGGGTTTGCGGTGCTAAACTCACCATCTTCCCAGCTTTCAGGAACAGGCAGACTTGATTAAAAAAAAACCATTTCTCAACACAATTTTGGCATTTTACTGGGACATACCCCATTTTTACTATTTGTTGTGCTTTCAGCCTCCTTCCAGTTAGTGATAGAAGTGGGTGTGAAACCAAAGCTGGATCCCAGAGAGCTAAACTTTTCTGAAACGTAGACACAATTCTGAATTCAGCACGGGGTAATTTGTGTAGATCCTACAAGTATTTCCTACAGAAAATAACAGCTGAAATAATAAAAATATTGAAATTGAGGTAAAAAACAGCCATTTTTCTCCACGTTTTACTCTGTAACTTTTTCCTGCGATGTCAGATTTTTGAAAGCAATATACCGTTACATCTGCTGGACTCTTCTGGTTGTGGGGATATATAGGGCTTGTAGGTTCATCGAGAACCCTAGGTACCCAGAGCCAATAAATGAGCTGCACCTTGCAATGGGTTTTCATTCTATACCAGGTATACAGCAAATAATTTGCTGAAATATAAAAACTGAAAAATAGGTATCAAGAAAAGCTTTGTATTTCCAAAATGGACACAAGATAAGGTGATGAGAAGTAATGGTTATTTGCACATCTCTAAATTCCGGGGTGCCCATACTAGCATGTGAATTACAAGGCATTTCTCAAATAGATGTCTTTTTTACACAGTGTCTTACATTTGGAAGGAAAAAATATAGAGAAAGACAAGGGGCAATAGCACTTGTTTTGCTATTCTGTGTTCCCCCAAGTCTCCCAATATAAATGGTACCTCACTTGCGTGGGTAGGCCTAATGCTCGCGACAGGAAATACAACATGGACACATCACATTTTTACATTGAAATCTGACATGTTTTTTGCAAAGTGCCTAGCTGTAGATTTTGGCCTCTAGCTCAGCCGGCACCTAGGGAAACCTACCAAACCTGCACATTTCTTAAAACTAGAAACCTAGAGGAATCCAAGATGGGGTGACTTGTGGGGCTCCTTTGCAAACCTCAAAATTTGGCCTAAGAAACACTTTTTCCTCTCATTTCAGTGACAGAAAGTTCTGGAATCTGAGAGGATCCACAAATTCCCTTCCATCCAGCATTCCCCCAAGTCTCCCGATAAAAATGGTACCTCACTTGTGTGGGTAGGCCTAGCGCCCGCGACAGGAAATGCCCCAAAACACAACGTGGACACATCACATTTTCCCCAAGAAAACAGAGATGTTTTTTGCAAAGTGCCTAACTGTAGATTTTGGCCTCTATCTCTGCCGGCACTAGGGAAACCTACCAACCCTGTGCATTTTTGAAAACTAGACACCTAGGGGAATTCAAGATGGGGTGACTTGTCGGGCTCTGACCAGGTTCTGTTATCCAGAATCCTTTGCAAACCTCAAAATTTGGCCAAAAAACTATTTTTCCTCTCATTTTGGTGACAGAAAGTTCTGAAATCTGAGAGGAGCCGCAAATTTTCTTCCACCCAGTGGTCCCCCAAGTCTCCCGATAAAAATGGTACCTCACTTGTGTGGGTAGGCCTAGCATCGGCAACAGGAAATGCCCCAAAACACAATGTGGACATATCACATTTTCCCAAAGAAAACAGAGCTGTTTTTTGCAAAGTGCCTAGTTGTGGATTTTGGCCTGTAGCTCAGCCGGCACCTGGGGAAACCTAGCAAACCAGCGCATTTTTAAAAACTAGACACCTAGGGGAATCCAAGAAGGGGTGACTTGTGGGGCTCTGACCAGGTTCTATTACCCAGAATCATTTGCAAACCTGATAATTTGGCCAAAAAATAGACTTTTTCCTTTCATTTTGGTGACAAAGTTCTGGAATCTGAGCGGAGCCACAAATTTCCTTCTACCCATCGTTCCCCCAAACCTCCCGATAAAAATGGTACCTCACTTATGTGGTTAGGCCTAGTGCTCGCTAAAATAAATGCCCCAAAACACTATATGGACACATCAAAATTATCAAAACTATCTGTTTTTGCAGGGGGGGGCACCTGCGTTTTTGGTCCTGGGCTCAGCAGCCATCTAGGGAAACCTACCAAACCCAGACATTTCTAAAAACTAGACACCCGAGGGAGTCCAGGGAGGTGTGACTTGCGTGGATCCCCCAATGTTTTCTTACCCAGAATCCTCAGCAAACCGCAAATTTAGCTAAAAAATCACTTTTTCCCACATTTCTGTGTGGGATCACCGCACCAGGACAAATTTCCTACCACTCAACGTTTCCCTCAGTCTCCCGGTAAAAATGATACCTCACTTGTGTAGGTGGGCCAAGTGCCTGTGACAGGGAAGAGACAAAAACATGTAGAAATTGAGGGGGAACCAAAGCGAGTCCAAAAGGGCAGTTTGAAAAAGAGCATTTTTAGGCTGAAAAGTGCAGCAGAATGTTTATCTGTATAGATGAGACAATGTTGGGTGGAAGGAATTTTTTGGATTCCTGCAGATTCCAGGAAGGTTCCATCACAAAAATGTGGGAAAAATGTGTAATTTCCAGCAACATTGGAGGTTTGAAGGGCATTGTGGGTAAGAAAATGGTGCGGGTGCATGTGAAGCACACCACCCTGGAATCAACCAGATGTTTAGTTTTCAGATGTGTCTAGGTCTTGTGGATTTTTCTATAGGGCAGCGTCCCAAAGTCAAAAAAGTGCAGCCCTCACCATTCCAAGTGGGACGATTGTGAGAGTTACCAAGCTCCCATGGCCCACATGTAAAACCAAAACCCAAAATAATCAAATGTCCTCTTGCTTGCCGTGGGATAAGATGTTTTAGTGTGCGGGGGAGAGCTGAAAGACTGTTACCCCCTTCAGTTGGGGTGGGGGCATAACCAGGCCCATACTGGTTGGTAGCCACCATCCCACTATTTTTTTTTTTTATTCCATGGCATCTAGTAGACTTTCTGCCCTCGAGATGTGGATCGGGGTAATTGCCCTATCTGCCCACTGGTGGGCAGAACACCTTTGGCCCCATTTATTTGAGGTTGGGGTATGGCCATACCCCCACCCTGTTATTTTGGAAAAAAAATCTTCCCTGGTGTGAGAAAGTAGCCTCTTTCTAGTCTTGTTACCCCCACTTTTGGCCTGTTTGTGAGTATATGTCAGGGTGTTTTCACTGTCCCACTGGGATCCTGCTAGCCAGGGCCCAGTGCTCATAGTGAAAACCCTATGTTTTCAGTATGTTTGTTATGTGTCACTGGGACCCTGCTAGCCAGGACCCCAGTGCTCATAAGTTTGTGACCTATATGTATGTGTTCCCTGTGTGATGCCTAACTGTCTCACTGAGGCTCTGCTAACCAGAACCTCAGTGGTTATGCTCTCTCTTTACAAATTGTCACTAACAGGCTAGTGACCAATTTCACCAATTCACATTTGCATACTGGAACACCCTTATAATTCCCTAGTATATGGTACTGAGGTACCCAGGGTATTGGGGTTCCAGGAGATCCCTATGGGCTGCAGCATTTCTTTTGCCACCCATAGGGAGCTCTGACAATTCTTACTCAGGCCTGCCATTGCAGCCTGAGTGAAATAACGTCCACGTTATTTCACAGCCATTTACCACTGCACTTAAGTAACTTATAAGTCATCTATATGTCTAACCTTTACCTGGTAAAGGTTGGGTGCTAAGTTATTTAGTGTGTGGGCACCCTGGCACTAGCCAAGGTGCCCCCACATCGTTCAGGGCAAATTCCCCGGACTTTGTGAGTGCGGGACACCATTACACGCGTGCACTGTACATAGGTCACTACCTATGTACAGCGTCACAATGGTAACTCCAAACATGGCCATGTAACATGTCTAAGATCATGGAATTGTCACCCCAATGCCATCCTGGCATTGGGGAGACAATTCCATGATCCCCCGAGTCTCTAGCACAGACCCGGGTACTGCCAAACTACCTTTCCCGGGGTTTCACTGCAGCTGCTGCTGCTGCCAACCCCTCGGACAGGTTTCTGCCCTCCTGGGGTCCAGCCAGGCTTGGCCCAGGAAGGCAGAACAAAGGACTTCCTCAGAGAGAGGGTGTTAAACCCTCTCCCTTTGGAAAAAGGTGTCAGGGCTGGGGTGGAGTAGCTTCCCCCAGCCTCTGGAAATGCTTTGATGGGCACAGATGGTGCCCATCTCTGCATAAGCCAGTCTACACCGGTTCAGGGATCCCCCTGCCCTGCTCTGGCGCGAAACTGGACAAAGGATAGGGGAGTGACCACTCCCCTGACCTGCACCTCCCAGGGGAGGTGCCCAGAGCTCCTCCAGTGTGCTCCAGACCTCTGTCATCTTGGAAACAGAGGTGCTGCTGGCACACTGGACTGCTCTGAGTGGCCAGTGCCAGCAGGTGACGTCAGAGACTCCTCCTGATAGGCTCTTACCTGTGTTGCTAGCCTATCCTCCTTCCTAGGTAGCCAAACCTCCTTTTCTGGCTATTTAGGGTCTCTGCTTTGGGGAATTCTTTAGATAACGAATGCAAGAGCTCATCAGAGTTCCTCTGCATCTCTCTCTTCACCTTCTGCCAAAGGATCGACCGCTGACTGCTCAGGACGCCTGCAAAACTGCAACAAAGTAGCAAAGATTACTACTGCAACCTTGTATCGCTGATCCTGCCGCCTTCTCGACTGTTTTCCTGGTGGTGCATGCTGTGGGGGTAGTCTGCCTCCTCTCTGCACTAGGAGCTCTGAAGAAATCTCCTGTGGGTCGACGGAATCTTCCCCCTGCAACCGCAGGCAACAAAAGACTGCATCACCGGTCCTCTGAGTCCCCTCTCAGCACGACGAGCGTGGTCCCTGGAACTCAGCAACTCTGTCCAAGTGACTCCCACAGCCCAGTGACTCTTCAGTCCAAGTTTGGTGGAGGTAAGTCCTTGCCTCCCCACGCTAGACTGCATTGCTGGGTACCGCATGATTTGCAGCTGCTCCGGCTCCTGTGCACTCTTCCAGGATTTCCTTTGTGCACAGCCAAGCCTGGGTCCCCGATACTCTAACCTGCAGTGCACAACCTCCTGAGTTGTCCTCCGGCGTTGTGGGTCTCCCTTTGTGTCTTCGGGTGAGCTCCGGTTCACTCCTCTTTGTAGTGCCTGTTCTGGTACTTCTGTGGGTGGTGTCTGCCTCTGTGAGGGCTCCCTGACTTGCTGGGCGCCCCCTCTGTCTCCTCATCCAAGTGGCGACATTCTGGTCTCTCCTGGGCCACATCAGCATCCAAAAACCCTAACTGCAACCCTTGCAGCTAGCAAGGCTTGTTTGCGGTCTTTCTGCATGGGAACACCTCTGCAAGCTTCTTCACGACGTGGGACATCCATCCTCCAAAGGGGAAGTTTCTAGCCCTCTTCGTTCTTGCAGAATCCACAGCTTCTACCATCCGGTGGCAGCTTCTTTGCACCCTCAGCTGGCATTTCCTGGGCATCTGCCCAATCTCGACTTTGTTGCGACTCTTGGACTTGGCCCCCTTGTTCCACAGGTACTCTCATCCAGAAATCCACTTTGGTTGCATTGCTGGTGTTGGTCTTCCTTGCAGAATTCCCCTATCACGACTTCTGTGCTCTCTGGGAAATATAGGTGCAATTTACACCTACTTTTCAGGGTCTTGGGGTGGTCTATTTTTCTAACCCTCACTGTTTTCTTACAGTCCCAGCGACCCTCTACAAGCTCACATAGGTTTGGGGTCCATTCGTGGTTCGCATTCCACTTTTGGAGTATATGGTTTGTGTTGCCCCTATACCTATGTGGTCCTATTGCAATCTACTGTAACTTTACATTGCTTGCATTACTTCCTTTTGCTATTACTGCATATTTTTGGTATTGTGTACATATATCTTGTGTATATTTGGCATCCTCATACTGAGGGTACTCACTAAGATACTTTTGGCATATTGTCATAAAAATAAAGTACCTTTATTTTTAGTATATCTGTGTATTGTGTTTTCTTATGATATTGTGCATATGACACCAGTGGTATAGTAGGAGCTTTGCATGTCTCCTAGTTCAGCCTGAGCTGCTCTGCTATAGCTACCTTCTATCAGCCTAAGCTGCTAGAAACACCTCTTCTACACTAATAAGGGATAACTGGACCTGGTACAGAGTGTAAGTACCCCTTGGCACCCACTACAAGCCAGGCCAGCCTCCTACACCTGGTCTCTGGTGGGCTTTCTGTCCCCCTGGGGGGCAGATGGGCCTTCCAAAAATAGGCCGATCTGCCCCCAAGGGGGCCAGATATGGCCAACAAGTATGTTCCCCCATGGGGAGCGACCCAGCCCAAGGGGCTGCCGCCCCCAAAAAAACACACACATGCACACACACCAATCCCTGGTGTCTAGTGGTTTCTGCCCCCCATGGGGGAAGATTGGCCTAACAAAAATAGGCTGATCTGCCCCCAAGGGGGGCAGAAATGGCCTAAAAATAATTTGGCCCCCGGGGAGTGACCCTTGCCTAAGGAGTTGCTCCCCAAATATATAAATAATAAATAAACAAAAAAAAATGTATTCCTGGTGTCTTGGGGTTTTCTTAATTAGATTAGGCCAATCTGCCCTCAGGGGGGTCATAAATGGCCTAAACATATTTCCCCTCCCCGGAGAGCTGCCCTTGCCAAAGGGGCCTCTCCCCTATGCGTTAGTATAAACAAAAAAATCCCTGGTGTCTAGTGGCTTCTGCCACCTCAGATGTCACTGGGGGGGTAGTGGGGGGTCGGGGTGGAAGGGGAAGTGATTCCCCTTCCAGCTCTGACCTTCAGCCCTTGGGGGAGCGCTAGCGCTTCCCCCGAGGGTTGATAAATGGATGTAATGATTACATCCGTGGCGCCTGAGAGGCGCAGCCATGGATGTAACCAGTACATCCATGGCCCTCAAGGGGTTAAATAATTCACATGTATAGTTCTCCTCATTGGATGTTTGTTGTTATGATGTCTCTTTGTTTAGTAAAATGTTTTCTATTTTATAAACTGGAGTGGGATTTTTATTTTGCAGTATTTTCTATTTATTAACTGTTATATTACTGATAAATGCTTTACACATTTCTCCTAAGTTAACCAGCCTACTCTGTGGTACAGCTACCAAGGGCTGAGCTGAGATTTAAATTATTGAGACCTAACTTGACCTAGTACAGAATTGTGACTTTATTACTGTCTGAGGATTCATATACCCCTAACTTATAATTCACTTTCTCACAAACATGAAGAAAATACTATTGTCCCATTAATGATTCTTTCGTCTAAAACTGATGCATATTCATTCTATAACAATTGTATTTTTGTAAATATATGTGGGTTGCTCAATGACTGATTAGCCCTTTGATGTATTGATGGAAATTGAAATTTCACATTTATACGTTCCCTAGACTGGACTAGCCCATTATTTAGCAAGAATAAAATTAACAGTCCTTATGTTTGTGGTGAACACATATTCACCATATATTGGTTCTGAATATTGTACAGTTGCCTTGGTGTCCAATTGTGGAAGCAAGCTCATAACTTCCAAGCAGCTCTTGACCATTGTAAAAGACTGAATGAAGAACACTGACAAATAACCTTGTTGTTTACTCCAAACAGAAATGATGCCCCACTTCAGGAATGTAGTAAGAAGGTATTATCAGACAGCAAAGCAGAATATATATGCACATACACAATACACAAACATACACCAAGGGATCCATAGCTGTTATCGTGTTATACCCCAAGAGGGTGCAGTACCTTAAGTGGGAGATATGTGGGTGTTTGTAGATATATATATTATATATATATATATATATAATATATATATACACACTCTCATTAGAATACATCAACAATAAGGACTAAACCTTAAAAACAAATTTAAAAAAACAGCCAATAACATTAAATTTAAAACAAACTAACCAATGCAAACACTTTACTAGTTAAATAACCAGTATATAAAGGACCCAAAAACATGAAATTATTCACAGCAAATATGCCAGGACTTGAGAAAGGCGACACCCTGCTGGATTCTTCACTTACAAAATAATGAAAATAGCTCCCAAAAAGCACTCTAAAATCTAATATAAATTGGGCTAATATTAACTAAATGGCACCAAAAGTCAAACTTTTAACTTAAACTAAAAAATTATAATGCTTTCACTTTCTATTTCTTTAAAATAGCAAAGAGCAATGGATGACGTTAAACTCCAAAGCTTGACAAACTAGTTTAGAAAGTAAGTAAATATAACAGCATAAAATAACCTAGTTAAAATATAAACCTATTTTAAAAATACAAGTAAAATGAATTAAATCCTACAAAAGTGGAATCATTTGGCAAACATATAATAACAGCAAATGTGATTTTCTCAGCAGGCTAAAATCAAGCGTATGTACATAACTTTCCCAAAAAATTGAAATCCTTAACAAGCCTCTCTACAAAAAAACCAACATAAATTTTGTAAGTATAAAATATAATGCACATTTAAATATTATTGATACTTAAAAATACAGTTATTAAAGACCCATAATTAATGTAGAATAATGAAACCCACAGTTGTAATGTTGGAAAGAGTCACTTACATGAGGTCAGAAGAAGAAAAGCAATTATTGACCCACATGAGATATACGTAAAGTCAGGAGAGCCCAAGCTCTGAAAATCTGCACTGAAAATATACAAAATAGTATTTGAATGCATGTTGTTGGAGAGCTACAACTACAATTAAACTTAAACAAAACATTGAAGAGCATATACACCCCTGAACAGTACAGATATCTCAGTAAGAAATGTATTTCAAGACCATAGGAAATCTAGAACTCGTTCACAAGACCTACATGACCTAATTTAAAAAATATCATACCAACAGTTCTTGACTTAACTACAGTGCAACTCCCACATAGCCAAACTTATAACAACTCATAGCCATAGAGTTGGCGTCTGTCACCAATATTATTGAATACACAACCAATTTTACACCTATTGATTTAAAAGGCTGCAAGAATCTCACTTTTTCCCTGGGGTTTGCTCCTACTTTTACCTTTTCAGGAATGGTGAAATATCACCCCCTGACATCTCCTCTCAATTTGCGATAGCCGAGTGTAATCTCCAAAATGCAAATTTTACCCTATTAGGAGACTTAAATATACATTTTGAGCAAACTGAGAATGATTCAGTAAAGGGGCTGATTTATGATCTTGAAGCATACAACTTAGTCTAAGTGTAAACTCTCCACACATAACAGAGGGCATCACCTAGACCCAGTGTTCACAAAAATTAATGAACTGACTGAAGACCTAATACCTATTTTATGGTTTGATCCTTACCTAGTCCCTTCTTGGCTGGCCATTCTGGAAACATTAGCAAAGAAGCTTTTTATCCCAAAGTCCAGGAGCTTTTGGTCGAAACTCAATGATAGGGACTGGCAGGATGCTCTTTCTGAGTCAGTGCTAACTCTAGAAGGGAATAAACGAGAAAGATATATCAAATTTGAACAATGGCTATTTAAATCCTTAGAGTCAAGAGTCCCCTGAAAAGCCATCAAATTGAATCTGACAAAGGGCAGCGCTCCTAGGTACGTCGAGCTGACAATGTTTAAGAAGGAAGCAAAGAAGAGGGAGAGAAAGCGGCAGAAAGATTCCAGCAATAATAGCAAAAATAGCTATAGATTAGCCTTGAAAAACTAGAAGTACCCGGATGCCTCTAAGGAACTATTCAAAATAGTCAGTGGAATGATTAACCTCCCCTCGTGCTCTTCTGGTCCCCTGCCGTTAGAACAGTGTGAGAGGTTTGCCACCTTTTTCATTGATAAAGTTAGCAAAACATTAAGGGCCAGATGTACAAAGCTTTTTGCACGTCGCAAACAGCGAATTTAGCTGTTTGCGATGTGCAAAAAACACTTTGCAATGCACAAACCTCATTTTGCGATTCGGTAACCTGGTTACCGAATCGCAAAACGGGTTCGTGAGTCGCAATTAGGAAGGGGTGTTCCCTTCCTAATTGCGAGTCGCAGTGCAATGCAGGATTGCTTTGTGACCGTGAACGCGGTCGCAAACCAATCGCATTTTGCACCTTCCCCATTGAGAATGGCACTGCAAACATTTTTTCAGAGCAGGCAGTGGTCCTATGGACCACTGCCTGCTCTCAAAAAATGAAACAAAAACGTTTCATTTTTCGTTTTTGTAATGCACCTCGTTTTCCTTTAAGGAAAATAGGCTGCATTACAAAAAAAAAACTGCTTTATTAAAAAGCAGTCACAGACATGGTGGTCTGCTGTCCGCAGCAGACCACCATCCCTGTGAGGGCCGCCATTCGCAAGACGGTCGCAAATTGCGACCCACCTCATGAATATTCATGAGGTGGGCCTTTGCGACCCCTTGTGATTCGCCGATGGTGTCAGGGACATCATCCAACATTCCAAATTGCGACTCGCAAATTGTGAGTCGCTTTGACTCGCAATTTGTGGGTCACAATTCGGAATGTTCCTACATCTGGCCCTAAGTCAGCTCCCATGATCAGCCCCACAGAAATGTGTGGCCCCAGTAAAGCAATGGCAGGGTTCAACCTTATCTGCATTTGCATTGCTCACCCTCGAAGAGGTGGAACATATAGTAAAATCAATTAAATCAGGATCTCCTTTGAATGCTGCCCCACCCGATGGCTTAGGGGTAGGTGGGAAGATTCCACTAACTGTCCTCATGGAAATTTTCCATCATTGTCTGACAACCGATTATATTCTTCAAGCTTGGAAATATGCAATAATAAAACCAAGGTTAAAAAAGTCTACAGCGAACCCTCTCTTGGCAGAGAGCTATAGACCCATTTCCTTGCTCTCAACAGTTAGCAGGATTTTAGAAAAGCATGTAAATAAACATCTGCCTAGCTTCCTAGAAACTCATGGTATTCTTCACCCTACTCAGATAGTCTTTAGAATGGGCAGTAGCATGGAGATAGCGCTACTGGCTTCAACAGAGGAAATTTGGGCTATCTTAGATCAAGGAGACTTGGCAGCTATGATAATGCTGGATCTTAGTGCTGCATTAGATATGGTGTCACACTCACTTCTGCTCCAGAGAATGCTGGACATAGGAATTTCAGGGGATGCGATTAGGTGGCTGAAAACTTATAAGATGAATTTTTGGCAGTTGTCCAAAACTCAATGACAACAAAACTGAGGTACTGGTGATTAGGAAACAACAAATCTAGATGTTGTGAATTGGGATGGCCTAACAATTTGGAGAAGTACCCAACCCGGCTCTGGCAGTCAATAGTCTAGGATTTTGGACTGATGAGAAACTAACTATGAGAATTGAAGCTAAGAAATTTGCAGGATCCTGCTTTGGGGTCACTAGTTCTCTTAGAAAGGCTCTACATATGTTACCACACCCTACTACAAGAATTGTGGTGCAGGGACTAATAAACTCTTACATGGACTATGGAAACTTCCTGGATCTAAGTAGCCCAAAATATGTGACAAATTGCCTCTAATTGGTCCAGAATGCAGCAGCTAGAACCCTTTACAAGATACAGAAACACCAATCCACTTGACATGCCCTATGTGCCCTTCATTGGCTCTCAGTGGAAAAAATATTTCAAAGCCATGTGTATTGCTCACCGGGCCATTACTGGGAAAGGTCCAATTATCATCCAGAACCTTCTTACCTCCTATGTCCCAGGAAGGCCCCTTCGGTCGAGCAATCAGTGGCTTTTGTCAGTGCCCAACGTCAAAAGAGCAAGAAGTGGTGGCCTATTCTTTGCCTTCTTGGGTCCCAGGCTATGGAACACCCTCCCCGTCTTCTTCAGAAATCAGCAGGCTTAATCTGTTTTTAGAAAACTTCTTAAAACTCACCTGTTCAAAGCTTGAGTTCACTTGAAGTCCATTCTAGCATTTTGGAGTGGTTGTCAATAAGTGCTGGGAGGCCCGCTAGGGTAATCATGAGCTATAGAAAAACTGGCTTGAATCTAATTGGATACAGGGCTCTTACTAACTTTTTAAGCAAAGAATATGGAGACACCTTCAATATCTGCACATAGGCCCTGATTACGAGTGTAGTGGTGACCTCACAGCCGACCCCATTATGACTTTCCCTCTGGGCTGACTGGCAGACACCAAGGTTTACACTGGTCAGCCCAGCAGGAATGTGGTGTCAACATTGTTGCCGGCAGCAAAGCTGCCGCCCGCAGGGGCCACAAGCACCCTTGCAATATGCACTGTCTGCACAGCATGAGGGTGCTGGGCAGGGGGACCCCTGCACCTATTTTCTGACAGCCTTTTCATGGCGGTGATACCGTCATGAAAAGGCTGGCGGAGAACCAGGTTGTAATCAGCAGGGCAGCATTGAGGTCAGAGCCGCCCTGGCTGATTGCAACCTGCACCCGCCGTCAGCCTGTCAGGATATCCAATCCCAGTGGAGACAGCGGTAGGTTGGCAGGGCTGTCTACCATTCTTGTAATGTGATGGTCACACTGTCGCAACCGCAGAAGTATGACTACAACTGCGAGTGTGGCAGTCCAAGGACCGCCACCCTCATATTCAGGCCCTAAGTGTTGAGCACTCAACAAATGCCCGATTTACCTAAGAAAGAAAAAATAATTACCACAGAATACAGAAACAGAAGTAGCAAACCACTACAGTATCCTCATAGAGTCTCCCTACTTCCAACCACACAAAGACAAACGAAGTCCCCTAATGGGCTATTTTCAAGATACCTGGGTTGACAGACTGTTCAGTTTCAGTCAGAGACGCCAACACAAGTATCACATACCTTGGTATAATGTATATGATAGTACCATACACAGCAAGCCAAAACAAACAACACAATAGAAGAGTGGCACAACTACTTCCAGGGGACACTAGTCCAAAGCCACCATGTGCTTTAATAATTCATAGAAATACATATTTTTTAAAGTAAACTACTAACAACTTAAAACAGAGCAAACTACAGCAAAACTAAGGCCTAAAGTATTAACTCAAACCAAATAAAAGTATAGAATACTGCAATGCAAGTAAATATATTTACTAACAACCAAGGGCTTCCATATCTCGAATCCATTGCAAAACCACTAGTATAAAAAATCCAAATACTCAGGCTAAAATTAAAATACAACTCTAAATATTAAAACTTACCAAACTAATTTATTTATAAATATTTTAATAATGGCTTTAATCAATCATAAAAATATATTTGGTAATGAACAAAATCAACTTATACTCAAAAGTTGAAATTACTGAAATATATATACAGCCTCTTAAAAACACAACAAATACCAATTACCAAGAAATAGATACACAAAACAAACCATCATAATTTTAGGAACACCTTTGAATTAAAAAAAGCATTTCCCACCCATTAAAATATAATTAGCAGTTTTGCTGCTGATGTCCATGATCTCCAAGCAATCCACAAAAACTAAATCTGCAAAAATTGTTGAACAAAACCAGAAAAAATGCAAAAATTCAGGCCCATATTTATACTTTTTGACGCAAAACTGCGCTATCGCAGTTTTGCGTCAAAAAAATTTGCGCCGTCTAACGCCATTTGGATGCGCCATTCGGGCGCCGTATTTATGGAATGGCGTTAGCCGGCGCTAGCAGACCGGCGCTGCCTGGTGTGCGTGGAAAAAAACCACGTAGACCAGGCAGCGCCGGCGTAGGGGGAAAATGGCGTTAGGGCGTCTTAAAATGGGGCAAGTCAGGTTGAGGCAAAAAAATCGCCTCAACCCGATTTGCGCCATTTTTTTCAACGCCCAGACGCCATTTAAATGACTCCTGTCTTAGTAAAGACAGGAGTCATGCCCCCTTGCCCAATGGCCATGCCCAGGGGACTTATGTCCCCTGGGCATGGTCATTGGGCATAGTGGCATGTAGGGGGGCACAAATAAGGCCCCCCTATGCCACCCAAAAAAATTAAAAATATAAAAAATAATACTTACCTGAACTTACCTGAATGTCCCTGGGGTGGGTCCCTCCATCCTTGGGTGTCCTACTGGGGTGGGCAGGGGTGGCAGGGGGGGTCCCTGGGGGCAGGGGAGGGCACCTGTGGGCTCATTTTGAGCCCACAGGCCCCTTAACGCCTACCCTGACCCAGGCATTAAATAGTGGCGCAAATGCGGGGTTTTTTGACCCGCCAACTCCCGGGCGTGATTTTTGCCCGGGAGTATAAATACGACGCATTTGCGTCGCCGTCATTTTTTTAGACGGGAACGCCTTCCTTGCATCTCATTAACGCAAGGAAGGCGTTCACGCAAAAAAATGACGCTATTTGCCCATACTTTGGCGCTAGATGCGTCTAACGCCAAAGTATAAATATGGCGTTAGTTTTGCGCCAAATTTGCGTCGAAAAAAACGACGCTAATTCGGCGCAAACGGAGTATAAATACGGGCCTCAATGTGTACAAAATATACCCACTGTGAAAAATAATAATTCTCAGGAGCCATCCAAACCCTAAAAATAAAGTTGAAAGACCTTTCTAGGGAAACCAAAAAAAATAATGGAATTTTAGAAATAATATTGATAAACATATAATAAATGTTATTTTCTTTATTATGAAAAAAATCTCAAAACCCGAAAAGTCCTCAAAACTGATAAAATATTTTAAAAAAACAAAAAAACACAAAATAGCTACACAACATAAGATACCTTATAAACAGAACAATACTAAACATACATAAGTATAATACAATTTCCTAAAACAATACGTTACAGCATATGTAATATATTATGGTCTGTCACACTTCATGATCTAACCTAAAACTATAACCTAACATTTACCTAATAAACAACAATGAAACACAAACCTATGTTATCCCTAAGCACATCCCCCAACTACTAAATCCACAAATAAGTAAGTTAAAATTGCTCTTTCCTGATCAGTAGGGCAGCAACAGGGATCCGCTACCACTTGGAAGCTGAAACGCCCCAAAATGAGGTTCATAGACTAAAATATAAAGGTACCAGTAAAAAAAAAAGGTGCTAAATGAATATAAAAAACTAAGGAGGTCATTATGGCTTTGGGGGTCCCACATTGGGACTCCCAAAGCCACAAGGAGGTCACTGCCTTTATGCTGGTGGCACCTCCCGTCAAATTACAATGTTCCCTCTGGGCTGGCCGGGAACATTGCATTATGACGTTCCTGCCGGGCTGACCAGTGGGAACAGTGCTATGGTATTGGGCTTGGTTCCCTTGAGGGAGCCGAGGCTAATACTGTAGCACAATAGCACCCTTGGAGTTGCACTGTCTTCAAAGCAGGGGTCCTCTGCACTGCCCACGTCTGCTGTGGCCCCCAGCATTGTGTTTTCACCAGCCTTTCTATGGCTGGGTCCCTGCCGTGAAAAAAGCTGGCAGACACAGGAGTTGTGATCAGCACGGCAGCACTGAGTTCAGCGCAGCTGTGGCCGACCATGAGTTGGCATGCCGTCAGCCTGTCGGGAACCCTGTTCTCATTGGTGATGGCAGTCCCATGGTGGTGTGACCACCTGGAGTGCAGCGGTCCGACCACTAACACAAGTGTGGTGGTCCTAAGTCCGCCAGGCTCGTAGTGAGGCCCTTAGTATCCACAGAAAACAAGGAAAAATAAACAATAAAGTTTACTAATATTTGTATGTTGGAAGGAAATGTTATGAAGATGTTTAAAACTGTTAATCACCATCCATTTGTATAGGAAGTGACATCTGCACAGGACGTGACATCACTCCTCTCCGCTCCCAGGACCTATTTAATGGCTGCCACCGTGTGGACACATTGTAGACATGCCACTGTCATGCCGATGGTGTGCCAAAGGCAAGCGTGTCCATGCCTGGAGTGGACACAGTGCCAGGAACCCTGTTGCTCCCCCTCCCACTGCTACAATGCTGTGACCCTTCGCACCTTCAACCCTGGCCACTGCTCAATATGCAGCTGTCTCGCAGCCCCACAGAACACCGAGATACATTCTCTTGTGTTGTCTGCCAGTTTCAATGTACTTACCCAAACCCAATACTCACTGCACCTACAGCATCTAAACCTATACCCTCACACAGTTCTGCAACCACTCACACAATATTCCACATTCCCATGCATGTCCCTCAACTCCCACTCACTCATCAAACACACCACAGAGATGTGGGACATGCTGCACAACAATGCCCCTGACTCACTGTTCCTCACAGAACCCTGTCTGTATCCTGCATCAACATCTGAAATCACCACAGTCATCCCATTGGCTACAAGATGTCCAGGCAAGACAGACTTTACAAACCCAGAGCTGGAATCTCCATCATGCAAAAGGATACTATCAGCTCTACCACATCCCCAGAGACATTATCCTCCAAAAGGAACAACTGTCATTCATGCTCCACATGCCAAGGTACTAAGAGACCTGAGCTTCCACCTAAAAGCCCACGCCTACCCCAACTCAAGAGCACCTCGGAAGCCTGAGGCTTATTCAACAAGGGAAGGGACCTACCCATATCACCAGATACCTCCTAGACCCTATTTTGACCAAAATCAACACTATCTAAATCAGTGAGCCCTGAAGAAACTGCCTCCGCCTGAACTCCAACCACTCATCGGCCCCATGCCCCCACCATGTTTACTCCAGAGAACTGCACTCCATCAGTGCCATGCTTATACCCACTCTGAATGCCTTCACCACTTCCACAACCTTCCTAGATGCGTGAAAATGCAACTTTCCTCCCATTGCTGAAGAAACACTGTGCAGACACTTTAATACTTGCCCACTGCTCATCGATCTCCCTGCTACCATTTCTCACCAAAATCTTAGATAAAATCATCTAAAAACAGACACCTCACCAAATACCTCAATGACCACCAACTCCTCAACATGATTCAGTGTGGTTTCAGGCCCAACCGCAGTATGGAAACTGCTCTTATCGCCCCTACTGATGACTCGGTACAGACTCTGGCCCTCATTACGAGTGTGCGCCACACTCGCGATGTCGGTCGGACCGCCGCAGACAGGGCAGTCCGACCGCCCTATTATGACCGTGGTAGATATGCCAAGGTCTGACCGCTGGCACCGCCACGTTGCCGCCTGTCGACAGCCTGGCGGTCTCGGCAGTCGCAATCCGCCAGGCAGCACTGCAAGCAGTGCTGCCCTGGGGATTACGAGTCCCTTTCCGCCAGCCTCTGCGTGGCGGTCTCACCGCCATGCAAAGGCTGGCGGAAAGGGGGCGTCAGGGGCTCCATGGGGGCCCCTGCACTGCCCATGCGCTTGGCATGAGCAGTACAGGAGCCCCCATGGACAGCCCCATCGCACGTTTTGCTCCCTGAATTACAGGCAGTGAAATGTGAGATGGGTGCTGTGCTTGATTATGAACCGGCGTCAATGTTGTGGGGAGTTTTCTGCTGGGCCAAAGGGAGGAAACGCTGTTTTCGTCTGCTAGCCCAGCGGAAAACTCCTAATGGTTGGGCAAAAGACCTCCAATACTGGCAGTATTTTGCCTGCAACTGCTTCAACGGTCTTGTGAAAGGAACACCAAATTCGTAATGAGGCCCTCTGTCTGCATGACTCTGGACAGAGGAGACACAGTGGCCCTCATGCTCTTGGATTTGTTCGCAGAATTTGACACAGTCTCTCACCCCACCCTAATCCAATGCCTACACAACATTGGAATCCAGAGGCATAAACTCTATTTCTTCCTGACTGGAAGAACCCAGTCGGTCAGCCTGGAACTATATACCTCAGAAGCTCGCTACCTCATCTGAGCAGTTCTGTTACGATACTCCTTGAGCCTGACCCTCTTCAATGCATAAACGATCCCTCAATGTCCTCTTCTATGGCAATGACATGCAACTCATTCTCTCTCTCACGGGCAAGGTGCCCAGTACTCATATAAAGTATAATACCTGTGTGAGTGAAATAGCTTACTGGATGAACACCAAGGGCATTGTTATGAGGTTGGTGGTCCAAGGACTGCCAGCCTCGTGGTGATGGTCGGCCTACCACAACTGTGGCGGTCCAACTGCAACATTACAACCCTGGCGGGAGGATCCACAAGGAGACTGCCGTTGCCACCAGGAACATTGTTCTCCATGAGTTGATGGCAGTCTGAGTTGTACTCGGCCAGAACTCCGCGCCATATGGCTGATTCCAACTTACCGTAGTGCCAGCCTTTTCATGGTGGTCACCGTGCCATGGAAAGGCTGGCGGTAAGGGTGTGCTGGGGCCACAGGAGGGCCTCTGCCTTGCCAAATGCCCATGGCATGGGCACCACAGGGGCCCCCTGCCCAGCACCCTCGGAATGCAGACTGTCTGCTTTGCAGAAAGTGTGCATTCTGAGGGTGCTGTGTGCTATGATATTGGCCTCAGCTCTGTTAAAGGACCTGAGGCCAATATCGTAGCACAGCTCCCACTGGACAGCCTGGTGGGAAAGCTTATTACAATGTTCCCGCCAGTCAGCCAGGTTGGAACATTGTAATATGCTCAGGGGGGACGGCACTGCAATGGGACCGCCAAACTCATAATTATGCCTGAAGTGTCAAAGCTGAACACCGACAAAACTGAAATTGTGATCTTTTTTAGAGCACATCTCCTTGGGATTCCATCTGGTGGCCAACAGAGCTAGGACCAACAACCACCCACACCAAGAACCTCAGGATCATCATCAACAGCAAACTTGACATGACTGCTCAAGTCAATTTTGTCACCTCCTCATGCTTCCATGCTGTGAAGATGCTGAGAAAAAACTTTTAAATGGCTCCTGGAAAACCATCACACATGCCCTGGTCACAAGCAAGCTGGACTATGAGATCACCCTTTATCTTGCTATCCTGGGATGAACAAAAAACTCACCAGAAGGCCTCTGACCATTCAGAACACTATGGCCAGAATTACTCTCATCCTCTCCCACATTTCTCACATTACATCACACGCCTCCTCCGGCTCCCAATTCACAAACTAGCACAATTCAAACTCATCACCTTCACTTTCAAGGCACTACATAACACTGGCCTAGAATATCTCCATAATCAAAACGGCTTTCATAAATCTTCCAAAGACCTACGCTTGTCTGAAGTCCTACTTGCACAAATTCCATGTATCATGAAAGCAAGATCTGGAGGTCAGCCCTTCTCATGCATTGCTCCTAAACTGTGGAACAACTAGCCAATACACTTAAGAGCTTCCTTCTTAGTTCTTGAATTCACAAGAAGCTGAAAGCCTGACACTTCGGGTAGTCACGCTAGTCCCTAGGTTTGGCTAGACTCATACCTGTTCACTGCCAGGATACCCTACCGGCTGATAGTGCACTCTACAAATCTACATAACATCCACATTTAAAAAAATATAAAAAAGTTAAAAAGGTGAATATATATTAGAGGATAGCATAAATATTTGCATTAATGTATAGCACTTGCTAATATATAAAAACTAAGCAATTGTTTGTAAAAAATTTATAAAAATGATTCTGTAAAAAATTTCATCTCTTCTAAGTATCATATGAACGCATTTAAACTGCATAATATGTAAAAATGTAAAACATATACAAACTGTTTTTTTAGATTAAAAAATATGAACGTATAGGAAAAATGCAAAAACAGGTGTAAAAATGTTTGTAACAATATATTTTTAAAACAATATATATAAAAATATAAGAAAAAAATTAAATACAGTGCCTTAAGAAATTACTGCTAATGTAACAAAAGTAAAAAATAAGAATGGTTAAATAATGTAATGAGCGATACTATCTAATTTGTTTTAAATATTAATAATATAACTTTAAAGTGATAAACAGCTTAATAGATAAACTTGCTAATCTAATAAAAAACATCACATCATAATGACAAAAATTATTTTCCTACAACAATAATTTTAAAAAATCTAAAATGGTTTTGAAATGTCTTTACATTCCCAATTGATTGTAAAAATAACCTTTAAATAAAAACATACAAATTATTTAGACATAGAATTTCATAAGCAAAATGTGATAATTCATATTAAATATTTCTAAAATGTTTCTTGTTTTTATTTACACTGTAAAATGTAAAAATCTTCAGAAAAGAATTGAAAATAATTGGAAAAATATTAACCTAAAAAATGGAAAATAAATTTTACAAAAATATTGAAAGACATTATAAAAGGCTTACAACTATTTTCCTCTTGAAAACAACATCCCACCAAATGAAAATACAACAAATGAAAGAATTACATTAACACACTAAAAAATCCTAAAAAATCTACATATTATAAAATACAAAAGAAATTATAAACAAATATAAAATAATGATTGTTATAAAATTAAAATTAAATACATTTCAAATTAAATAAAAAAACCTAGTGACCATATACCCCTACAGAAACATCCTTGTCCTAAAATATTTAAACATTGTAATTTAAAACAAAATCACTACTAACACTACACTTATATACACAATAAATATATTACATAATCTATATCATAAACTATTCTATTTTAGCTATGATATTAAAAAGAAAACAACAAACAATATTCTGGGATATTCCAAATAACAATATAAAGGCAATAATATTAGGGTAAAATACTGAATTACATGCTGCCATTATTTCTTGGTAGAGGGTTAGGCACGGCTCACGGGTGGGCTGCAGTGCAGCCTAATACAAATATGAGTTTACTAGCCATGTTTTGTGGTAAATAAATATGGGTCCTATTATCCCTACACCCCAAAAATATAAATGTACAAACACCTGTTCACTTATAATTTATCAGAGGATAATTCCTCCTTGATCACCTCATAATCTGGGCCAAAGATGTGTTGAGGTTGTTGAGATGAATGAGTAGAAAAGACTGTGATAATAACTATTATCTCATAAACACTGACAAACTGTAACCACTACAAATATTTTATTCCCTATTAAACAATAAATTCTAAGGAAAATTGGAAAATGTTTTCTGCATTTCTACTGGAATATTAACTTAACATATATAGGCTTTTTAAGGGGCTCTGGTGAATGCTCACACAAAGTAATTCAGCCATTGCTGTAAAATCACAAACAGAAAGAAAGTTAAAAAATAAAAATCTAATATCAACCAGGCATTCAGCCAATACTGGATGTAGCATTCTAGCATTCCTCTTTTCAAATACAATTCTTTAACTTATGCAAGATCTTATATTAAGTTTAAGTATAGCGGTATTTTAGTGAATACACTGATGTTCCAAATGGTGTTTCACAATCATATAACCCAACACATGCAGAGTGAGGTTGGCAGGATTTCCAGAGCATAGTAATCAAATGATGCACAGCAAGCATGTCAGTATAGGTGGGTTATAGGAAAAAGGGGAACAGTGTAATTTCATGGCCATACCATAATGCTATAGATATGGGTACTATGTTACCATACCATAGATATGAACAGAGTAATTGGACAAAATAACACACCATACCATAGATATGGAAAGTGATGTGGCCTAGTGGCTTGCATAGCTGACTGTGAAGTAAGGACAACTTGGCTTCAATTCTGACTTCAGCTCAACATCCTGTGATTCTGAGAAAATCACTCAGGGCCTCATTTTGAGTTTTGTGGTACCACCATGGGACCGCCAAACTCATGGGGAGGGCGCCATGATGTTGGTATCCCCTGCGTATATTGTAATGTTCCCGCCGGGCTGACCAGTGGGAACATTGTAATATGTGGTTCCTGGTGGAAAGTGGTGTTGTAATCAGTCATTTGAAGCTGAGTTCAGCGCCACAGTGGCTGGTTACAACTCTGGCCACTATCGACTCACTGGGAACCACGTTCCCGACAGAGATGATGGACCCGTGGCAGGTCCGCCTGACAGGGTTGTAATGCTGCAGTTGGTCTGCCACAGTTGTGGCAGTCTAACTGTCACCGTGAGAGCCTCGTAATCAGACCCTTAATCTCCTTGTGCCTAAAAAAAAAAAAAAAAAAGGTCACATAATCTGATTCTGTTGTAATGCACTCCTAGTGCCGTATCATGAAGGCTGTGCCCAGAGCAGAGTGCTTGTGTTATTTTTGCATGTGTCATCTGATGTGGAAACATTGTATTCCTCTTGGTTAATGCTTGCATGTAAACAGAACAAGTTGGAATCAGTGAGCAGAGATTGCCTTTCTCTATTTCTGACTCATTATGACTTAAATTCATGCTTTAACTCAGAGAAATTCTGTTACAAATTTGAACTTCAGATAATTCATATTCAAAGAAACCAGACACTCAACTCTATTTAGACCAATGATGATACAGGCTATAATGCCCTTGTACCAGGTTGAAACAACAAAAAATAAAAAAAACATGTGGTGAGTTTTGGAAATGACCATCTTTTGTGTGACATATTGTCAATTTTTTGCTTTGGCTGTTTTTGCTTGCAGTAGAACTCTAGGAATTTTACTTCAGCTACCTAGTGGTGAAATGCCTCTGTGCCTTCTTTCAAAATGATGTAATAGGCATACCGGTATTTGGCATGATTAGCTTACATGTTAATCCCTACCATATGATACTTAAGTGTATTTAGAGCTTGTATGTTAAATCTTACAAATATACCACAGATTCCATTGTGCCTTCCACTACAGTGACAGTGTAAATATGTCGGCAGGCCACCGTCTGTAGACTGACTGCGCAGTTTTAATCTTCAAATTGGACCTATCAAAATAACCTCTGACAACGGGCCTAAGTCATGCTTTTAAACTTGCTTTTAAATATTAGTATGTCACCCTTAAGTAGGCCTTACAGCCCATTATGCAGGGTCTGTGATATTGAAAAGTTGTACATGTAAATGTTTAATGTTTGACATATCTTTAAAATGAAAAGGCCCCAAAAGCTATTTTCGCTGTAGCAGGGCTGGTTGTTCCATAGGAAAGAGTAGGGATACAGTATTAAATGTTATGTTATTTTCAACTTGGAAACAACTGCAAATTTAATTCTTGGACTTTCTGAAATGTTTAATGCAAGTCTAATTAACTTGTGAAGTCATATTTGTAATAAGTATTTTGGAAAAGGTACTTTTAGAAGTTACATTTTCCCTGCCTAAACCATTTGGCAGAGTTTTTTTCTCATGCATGGCTCACCAACTGTGAGTTGGCAAGTGAGAATTGGAATCCCCTATTGTGATTTTTAGGTGCTAGGAGGGCACCCGGCAAGATTTTCCCAATCTGATGGGTCACATGCTGTCACAACTGTTCACATTTGAAAAGCTGCCGCTCAAGTAAACAATCTACTAGAGTGGCTGCAAAACCAACTTGAGCAGCAGCACCCTCTAGCATTGCCGTGTGCTGCCGTATGTGCTGATTTCTCAATGTGGAACAAAGCTACTGGCACTAAAAATCATCATGGGCAGCACGACATACCAATTTCAGCCCACTCGCTGTACTTCTCAGAATCTTGTGGAGTTTTTATGTAACTCTGTGGAATTCTGTAGTGTGAAACTTTGCAAGTTCTGCCCACCCCTAGTTCTGTTTCTCTGGCAGAATGACTATCTGGGCTGTGCCCAAGAACGTGGTTAACTTAAAAGAAGACTATCCTGTCATAGGCAGATGTTAGTGGACACCTGGGGGGGTCCTTCTGTGTTCCCCCAGTGAGACAGGCAGCAATCCCAGTAGAGATGCAGCTGCGCTGAGAACTGGAGTGATCACAGATGAGGGGTTGTTCACCTCCCCGGCTATACCTCTAAGCTGGGCACACAAGCTTTGCATAGGCAAACAAGTGTTTATCATCTTGGCTTTAGGCAAAAAGGGCTACTGTGGGATTGCTTGCAGAAGGGCACACAGTTGCTGCAAAAGTGGGTACAGTTACCCATGAAATGTGTACACTATTGGTCAGGGAGAGCCAGGAATCACCCACACCCACAGGCTGGTGTCAGTCATAAATGTGGCATCCACAGTACCCTCCTCAGAAGATTCTGTGAAAAACAGAAGAGGACTGATACTACTGTCTGTGGCCTGCGAAGAGCCTAGATAACGGGACCTGCACTCCCTCTTGTATCCAGGACATAGAAATAAACGTCAAGGGTCATAAGGCTGACCTCAAGTTCAAGCTACAGGGAAACAACAAGATACAATAGGCATTTCCTGCAACTGCTCAGCTGACCAGATGTAGCTGGACCTGCTGTGAACCATGCTGCTTGCCTCCTCTGGATTGAATCTTGACTCCCAAATACTGTCTCCATGGTCCTGAATACCTGGCTAGTGTCATTGTGTACTCCTCTTAACATATCCTTGAATCTGGGACTTACGAACTTCCTGGTTTCAATTTGACCTCCATAGGACCAGAACCATCTGTCAACCTTTTTTGAAGTAAGTGTGTTGCCTCTGGGACAAAGATTCAGGCTGATCTCACTTGGAGCTTTTTTGTAGCGGAAAATATAATTCAGTGGAACCTCATGCAGAAGGTATCCTGGTTTGTGTAGATCTCTTCAGATGGAGACTACTGCCTTGTCCAGCTGGAAAAATCCAAGCTCCACAAAAGTGACTAAGAGCCTGATAATGAGTTTGGCTGTCAAACCTCCAGTCCGCCAAACCGCTATTTTGGCGGTCCTGATAAGACCGCCATGCCGGCGCTCTTTCAGACTGCCCTGTTACGAGTTTCACAGGCAGGACTGCCAACCCCAAGCAAAGATGCCAGACTGCCAGCAGCGCAGCGGCCTGGAAATAGATGGTCTGCCTCCAGTGCTGAAAGAACCACGACCAACCACTGAGCATATTACAAGCACATAGTCATTGTAGCAGACCCTTCATGGCTGTCAGCCAATGGTGGTCCAAAACACAGCGGCTAACGGTCAGCAAAGTAACAGATGACTGCACATTGGATGAATTTTAAAACACCACAGCTGACACACATTGCCACACTGATCACACCTGCAAAGGACACTATAAAACACACCCCTTCACAGACCACAATCCTTTGCATTTCTAACGCAAAACACAGAAGCCCGAGTACCTTATTTTTCATACACTTCATAGATTAGGCACCCCTTTTGTTCACCATCTCATAGAACACCTTGCACACTTTTTTGTCCATTCATACCCTTTTGCACTTACCCTGTTTACTCACTGTCACCCATATTGTTTTTGTTTCACCATGTCACTTTCTAAAAATCTCTATTTTTCAGAAGATGAGTTAAGATTCATGGTGGATGAAATCATAAGGGTAGAACCACAATTGTTTGGAGTACAGGTCCAGCATTCTACTCTCAGGGGGGAACTCAAAATGTGGAACAAGATAGTCGACAGAATGAATGCTGTGGGCACCACCCTGCACAGAAAGGACATTAGGAAGAGGTGGAACGACTTCAGGGACAAGGTTAGTGCACTACTCTTTGTTTTTTGTCCGCAACAATTCTAAAAAAATAAAAACTTCAAGACTTATGAAAAATCCCAGCATAAGACTCCCACGCTATTTTCTGGAAGTTCAAGGGACTATTTGTGAACTTTTAAAGAGAAAAAGAAAATTCTAAATTTAGAAAAGGAAGAACAGTCACATAACAAGAGAATATTACGTAATATGCTGCCAGGGAAAAAAGTGTGAACTGTTATCCAAAACAAACGAAAGGTGTGGGATATTCTATTCCTCTAGAACTAAAGGAGTGCATATTTTCTGTGCTGTTATAAGCATCTCTGAGTGTATGTATTTCCATTGCTCAAATGTTATGTGACTTAACTATGTTAATGCATGCCAATGCTAATATAGTATGTGAGTTCCTTCCCTTTAGTTGACTCTCCTGCACACCCCAAAGAGGAAGACACTTGGGGCATTCCTGAGGAGGAGAGTGAGCTGGACATCACTCAGAGGGTGTGATTCTTTGTTTCTTCTATTATTTTGTCACGACCCCATTCCCTCCTAGGACAGAATATTATTTGAGGTTATTATTCCTTGGTCAGGAGTTGGAAGAGAGCATGGTGCAATATCATAACTGCAGACATGTTCTCCAGGTGAGTGGTCAGACACCTGGAAGGATAACATCTGTATGGTGTGTGTAGTGGAAAGAGTTACATGGTTGCCAAGGCCGGTAGGCCCCTATCTATAATTCCAATCACTAGCCCAGTGTTCTCTTTTTCAAATACCATAGTTTGGTAACCCACAAATGAAGTGTACTCACCTGGGGAGATCACATTTGTACAGTGTGTGTAGTACAGCGAGTGACATGACTGCTAGGCCAGGAGGTTCTATTACTGTTACTCACTCACCAGCTTAGAGTTCTCTTGTCCAGATACCATAGTTTGGTAACTCACAAAAGTGTGCTCACCTGGGAGGATAACATCTGTATAGTGTGTGCAGTAGAGAGAGTGACATGATTGCTAAGGCCAGTATGCCGTGTACCTATAATTCCACCCACCAGCCCAGTGTTCTCTTGTCCAAATACAATAGTTCAGCAACCCACAGATGAAGTGTTTTCACCTGGGAGGATAGCATTTGTATAGTGATTGCTAAGGCCAGTGTGCCCTGTATCTATAATTCAAAACACCAGCCCAGTGTTCTCTTGTCTAAATACCACAGTTTGGTAACCCACAAAAGAAGTGCATTCACCTGGGAGCATCACATTGTATAGCTTGTGTAGTACAGGGAGGTACATGTGTCCTAAGGCCCGGACGTTGTGTTACTGTTACTCCAGTCACCAGCCCAGTGTTCTCTTGTCCAAATGTCACAGTTTGGTGACTCACAAATGAAGTATACTCACCTGGGGAATAACATTTGTATAGTGTGTGTAGTAGACAGAGTGACTTGATTGCTAAGGCCAGTGGACCCTGTATCTATACTTGAAACCACCAGCCTAGTGTACTTGTACTCTTGTCCAAATCCATAGTTTTTGTAACCCACAAATGAAGTTTACTCACCCAGGATAATAACATTTGTATAGTGTGTATAGCAGAGAGAGAGTGACATGATTAGTAAGGCCAGTAGGCCCTGTACCTATAACTCCAACCACCAGCCCAGTGTTCTCTTGTCCAAATTTCATAGTTTGGCAACCCACAAATGAAGTTCACTCACCTGGGAAGAACACCTTTGTATAGTGTGTATAGAACAGGGAGTGACATGACTTGTAAGGCCAGGGTGCTTTGTAAATGTTGTTCCACTCACCATTCTAGTGTTCTCTTGTCCAACTACCATAGTTTGGTAACCCACAAGTGAAGTGTACTCACCTGGTACTACCCCTGTATGGACAGGTCTATGGCTCACCTGAGGAGCAAGTAAGAATCTCATAGGCACAATTGATACTGTTTGACACCATCCCTTCCCTCATCACAGACCACAATGTGCCCCTGTGTGTCAGTTAGTCTTCTTGTGTGGCTGTTGCAGTCTGTGTGGAATCAATGGGATGTACATTGTGCAGGTATTGGTGGCCAGTACTATATGCTAAGTTCAGTCACATTGTGTTGTGTGAGGTTTTTGGGGTGCTGGATCCACCTTGTGTTGGATGGACATAACTAGGTAAGGAGTCATTACTGCCATCAACTGACATCTCTTTCTTTCACGAAATGTTAGACAACATGTATGTTCATGACATCATGAGGTGTGCATGCATTTTGTATGAGTCATTTGATGATCTTATAAGCAATGTGTATAGTACCACAACTCTTTCAACCCACATCTGGCCTGGTCAAACTGTAGTCTGTAATACATTTCCTGACTCACTCTGCCCTTCAGATTGCCACACACACCACATGCGAAATTGCTGATAGCCACAATGTACTGTCATTCATGAAAGTGATGGAAATGGAGTGACATGTAGGTTCTGTGTGCTCAACCTGCAGGGACCAGGGCTCGTCAAATGTATCTCCCAGTATGAGACATAGTCCAGGCTGGGGTTGAGTCACTGTGGCTATGCAACTGTGGCACTGTGCCCACTCCCTATACACCAGTGGATCCTGGCATGTAGACAATATGATGCTCTAGTGGCACAACGTGCCCTGAATGCCTCAGTTCATTGACTACATTTGGAAAGGTTACTGAGGCACATCCCAGAACTAGTCCGTTATGCATCTTTGTCAATGTGAAGGTCCCTTATTCCCACAGTTCTGTTGTCACCCTCACATAAGTCATATTTGTCCTGTACGGGCTTATTACACTGATAACAGTATCACACTGCAGACAGTGTGTTGATTCCTGGGAGGCCATGATATGTGAGTCAGTGCCTTGGTCACTTTGCAGAATGCGTACAATGCATACATTTGTATGGTGGATGCCATCTCTGTAGGAAACCGGTCCTAGGATGCTTGTTTCCAGTCCAGGGAGGACCTGGTTTGGCACTTTGGGCTGGACCGTTCCCATGAGCAACAGGGTCAAGACTGATTTGCATATGGCTGGGTCCATACTGGGTGGCGTGGTGAGCACAAAAAGAATGGATTAAACCCAGATCTTTGTGACTGGGGGGAATGTTTGCATTGTTCAGCATTCCGTCAATCATCTGTTATTTTTGCATTTGTCTCCCCAAGTGGGAAAGGTATGTCCAAACGTGGGTCCCGTGCTCACTGCACCACTGGATTCAAGCTAGTCTAGCTGATGAAGGGTGATAACCTGAAACCAGTCCTAGGATGCTTATTTCCAGTCCAGGGAGGACCAGGCTTGGCGCTTTGGGCTGGACTGTTCCCATAAGGAACAGGGTCAAGAATGATTTGCATATGGCTGGGTTCAAACTGGGGTGGCATGGTGAGCAAAAAAAACAATGGATTAAACCCAGATCTTTGTGACTGGGGTTGAATGTTTGCATTTTTCATCATTCCGTCCATCATCCGTTCTTTTTGCATCTCTGTAGGACAGACACATATATCCAAAGGCATGTTCTGTGGTACAGGTACATACTAGAGAACTTATCACCTGAAGTGGCATGAGTCTGCATTCGGTTGGCCGCATGTCCACACATGCACAAAGGAGTACACTTTCTGTCCCCACCATGATAGCCCCTTCATTGTCACTCAAGTATAAGGGTCTGTACTATAGCAGTTGCCTGTAGGGATTGCATGTAGTGAGTCAATCTTGCAGAGTGTGAATGTGTTGGTCCATGCAGTCCTCGGTGTTTACCTTTCAGAAGACACATTGGTGAGTAGTGTTTCATTGTAGCTCACATCACAGTACATGTTGCTGGAGAATGGGCTTCCTGACATCAGTAGGCCTGCTTACTCATTGTAGGCCCTGATCAGGGTAGTGGGTTAGTCTGCAGATGGATATATATGTCTGTAGTCATGTCCCTGTACTTAAATACTTGTGTGCTTTATACTTGTGGTATACTAACCAATTGAACATTTCTAGCTTGGTGTTTCTGGAATGTGTGTGACTCAACCATTTGTGCCAAAACTTAGGATTGTACTTTCTTGATTTGTCTTTTGCATCCATGCAGGTTAATGCCCATCAGAAGAAGGAGATATAGAGAGCCATCGACCGGAAGGTGAGGACCCTGGGGGTTCGCAGCCGGCAGAGCACCCACGTTTGCAAGAGGTGGGAGGACCTGAGACGCTGGGCCTGGAAGATCACTGAGGTCCAGCTGGGTCTGTCTTTCCAGCATGGGTGGGGCACAGCTCAAACCATGACCCCCCTAATGTCCTGCATCCTGGCTGTGGCATACGCAGATCTTGATGGGCATTTGAGGGGAGCACAGCAGCCACAAGGGAGTGAGTACAGGGCATACTGCCCTGTCACACTGCCACGTAAATGTCTTAGGTTTTGACATCTCCCTCTGACAATTAGGGATGTGCCATGTGTGACACAGTAGATGAGTGACTGTTTGTGTAGATATGTAATGTGGTGCATACTGATGTACCTTGCCTATTGACCCAGGGACATAGGACACAACTGTGTACAATTCATAAACAATTTTATCTCTAGGGACAACATATGGCCTTGTACATTGACCATCAAGTACTGTTTGTTTTTATAGTGGGTGTAAATTCTGTGCAACAGGCACTACTCCTCAGTGTTACAGGCCAAATGAAAGGAAGTGATGGATCATTGTCCTCAGCCATGTGTCTGGTCAAATGAGAATATTGGCATCTACCCCCAGAGGCTTCCTGTCTTCTGCGTGTGACGGGTGTGTGTGCCTCACTACTGTCTTTAATGTGAAGATGGCCTTCATACATGTGACAGAGCATACATTGTTCTTTGGGTGTAGCTAAAGATCAATACTTTATTTAGTAAATTGGGAATGTCCATGGACATGATTTGTGTGCCATCACTGTTGCCAACATTCCTTGTGCCTGCATGTTAGCATATGTCCCTTTCTCTTTTCACAAAATGGTTATGCTGCCGTTTCATGCATGGTCTCGCTATGTACATGAGATGATTACTATATTTCCTCACATATAAGTCCATGCCAACCTGTATAAGGCATAGGACATTGGCAATGGAAGTACATCTCATGTGGTGCCACAGATAGGAGTGTGTCACCATTGATTATTAGCTCACACATACCCTCAGCAGTCATTGCATGTAATTTGGTATGTACAACTGCATTAGCAATAAGGGGCAAGATGTGTATGACTAGATTTTATTCAGAATGTGCATTTCCGGGCCATTGATATGGCATCATGTAGCAAAGTGCACTGCACATGTGCAATGGGGAAGGTTTCTAACCTTACTGTTGACACGCATCATGAAGTGACTTTCAGTTATGTTGAAATCACATGTGGTGGGTACAACCATTCATCCACAGGCATCTGGGTTTGCAGGACCATAATGGAGACAGTGATGTAGCTTCCCATTGGGTAATATGTGGAGGGCCCTCTACAGGTACTCGCAAATCTCTGTGTCTCTTCAACATACAAAGGACTAATGGCTTCTACTGATACAATCAGAGTATGTAATTGTAAGGGGTGTCAGATAATAACAGTGATTTCCCTGGGGCTTGCTGATTCATTGTGTTGTAAATTTTAAGGACATATCTCCCTAGCAATTTGCACTTGATGTCTACACTGTACATTTGCATGCCAAATGCTTGGCATTTCAGAGCGACATTAGTACTACCTCCATGACTCCACTGGGACAGATTTCACTTGATGAAGTGTGCGTTGATGATTTGTTTCCAGTGTGACATGAGTATTTCCATGTCACCTTCTCCAGGCTAATATACTGATGTCAGCAACATGGCATGTTCTGGAAGCATCATTTCTTATTGTCTATGTGACAAATTAATGGATCTATGGGAATGCATTTGGCATTGGCCTACTATTGTATGACAACAGGTAACTGAGGTATGCTCCATGAGGCAAAGTATTGAAGGTGATATGGTCTTCTACTTGTTCAATGATAACTGTGGTTGCATAACTTCAGCCAAGCAATTGTAGTTGTCTGAGATACTGATTTTCCAGTGGGCAACTGTTCAGATAGCATGCATATGTTGTGGTACCTGTAGGGGCAGCTTTGGTGGATTTTCTTGCTGAGGCCTTGACATCATAGTAAGCTAATCATAATTTTTTGTTTGTATTTGGGTCATCAGCCCAGGCAAGTGAAGGAGACAGGGCACAGTCAAGTGGGGAAGCATCTGGCTATAGTACCTCCAGTCAAGACAACACCGCCACAGAGGGGCCCAGTGGCCCGGAGGGTAAGGGGAGTGCCACGGAGGAGACTGACCTACATCTTCATTATCAGATTCAACCTCCAGTGGCCACTCCCTAGTAGTGACAGACTCATATTGATGTAGCCCTGTACTCATCTTTGTCCCCCACTCCAAGTTCTATCGCCACCCTCCTTGTTGTTCCCCACCCAGTTGGCCCTGCCCGTTCACCCAAGAATGTGGGTGTCTCCTTTCCCACAGGCACTTCCACCCCAGCCTCTGTTGCCCCTCTGTTGCCCCTGCTGCCCTGAGTGAGGAGGCTATTGGCCTCCTCAGGAGTATATCTGTGGGTCAGACTGCCATTGTGAATGCCATCCAGGGGTTTACTATCCAAATTCAGCAGACCAATGCTTTCTTGGAAGGCACTCGTAGTGCTATGTCTGGCCTACAGAGATTTTTTCAGGCTCTGGCCTCCTTACTGATGGCAGCCAGTCACCCCCCACATTCTGTTCCCCCTCCCCCTCCAACTCCCTCTTACCATTCTAAATCCCCCATCCCCCTACCTATTCCAAGAACACACACACATACACATCTGCATGCCCCCACATCAACATACACCAGGAGCAGACATAAATGCAAACAACACAAGACACACTGGCACACGGCTACTCAACATACACCTACACACAGATCAGCCACCACTTCAGAAGAAACTCCCACCAGAGACTCACACACCATATGAATCACAACCACAAGCACCATAACAACAGGCAGTGACACATCCATCACACCCATCATACCCGCAGACCAACCCAACAAACACATGGACATCCACCACAACCACCATACCTACAGACACCACCCCAACAGACAAACAAATATCCACCACTACCAGCGTACCTGCAGACACCACCCAAACAGGCACACAAATCCACCACTCCCACATCACCAAGCATCTCCACCTTCCAGCACCCAAGACATGTAAACACCCACACTCACCCATGCAACAGACACCCCCAAACAAAAGCATACCTCACACAATCAAGGCATTTACACCCTCACACCAGATGACCACTTCTTCAACCTCCAAATCCCCAACCCCTTCTGATGACTGTCCCCATGATCCAAACAAGAGTTTTATTTTTGACCATGCCCTTTCCCCTGTTCCCTCCACCCCAACCCAAACCAAGAGGCCTCAACCCACATCCCAATAATCCCTTCCACATCCAAGTCCTCCCCTGTCACACCTGCCCCCTTAAAGTACCCATACCCCTCTCTCTCAAAAACCCCACCCTTCCTAAGAAATCTGACCCCCCCAAGGATGATCCCAGAGGTGCCTGCTTGCACACTTGATGCCCCTTTATCTGGAGGTTCCCTGGCAGTGATTGGAGTCAATTTTGGACACATGTCTGTGCATTAACATTACTTGGACTGGGCAATGGCCCTTGTTCTGAGGGTTTTCTGTTTAATAAACCCAAATAGTTGTTTTTTTGTGCACACATTTGTCCTGCAATTGCTTTTCTACCTTTTTTTGCTCCAGAGTAATTTGTGTTGTCTGTCTACAGTTGTGTGCGTTTCAGCGTGATTGCTGATCTATTTGCTGCTGTTATGAAAATCTGACTTTGTGTGCAATGTTGGTGTCACCCAGGACAAAGGTAAATGTTGACTGTGTGGATGTGTGGGTGTTGATCTAAATGGGGTGTCATTGTATTGTGTTCTGTTTGGTACTGTAGGTATTTCATTTTGTGTTGTCAGCATTCATGGTATTAGACTTGTCCCCCTGAGATGGATTATAGATTCAGCTCATGTATGGCAGCTTGACTTTTGTTTGTCCAGACATAGAGGGTGTTCAATTGTGCTGTCTTCCTCTGCATTTGACTGTGCATGAGTCCATTGTGCTGTATGTACCTTGCAGCTACTTTTTCTGGATGTATGTCCCATGCATCTGCTCTCCCTACTGCACAGCAAATAAGCGGTGGGAGCGGGTGGGGGTGCATCAGTGCATGTATGTGTACGAGTGAGTGGGGGTGTCTGTGTACAAGTGTGCGAATGAGGGGGGTGTCTGTGTGCAAATGTGCGGATGAAGGGGCTGTCTTGTTTTTGTTTTTTGGACTTGCACTTCCACATTCTGCAGATAGGCTTGTAACTTGGTTCTAGTATTCTCTGTCCCTGCGATATATGCATGGCCAGTTCCTGTGCAACTGTTGTTGCAGGGGCATGTGCAAAGTGATATGTGTCCTAGTGTAGCATCCTTCCCTGAGTGCTCCTGATGCCCCCTCCCCTTTTGTGCAGGTATTGTTTGCATAGTGAGCTTTGTATGTTTGTCTGTCTGACCATTGTGCACCCCATTGTCCTTCCAGTGTTTTGCAATGTGGGTGATGTATGGATCCATACTAGGGATGTTTAATGGGAGTGGTGTTTGTGTTCTATGACACATCCATGCTTATGTGTTTTGAATCTGATGACAGTCCATGGCATCTGTGCAATGTGAGGGTGTCAATTGTATTGGTAGATGTGATGTTGCTGTGTTGTGGTTGTTGTTGTTTTGTGACACAATGTTGTGTACACTTCTCTGTCATTGTGCCTTAGGTGTGCAGACATGTGTTTTTGTGTAATGTTGCAGTGCAGTGGGAGTGACCAGCTCAAAGGGGTTGTTTAGTGGCTGTGAATTCTTTGTGAATGACTCGGACTGTGTACACAATGACATATGTACTTGGTGCATGTAGAGTGACCCCCATATCATGTGGATGACGACACAATGATCTGTTGTTAAGCATAATGACACAGGTAGGTGTGTGCACTTATGATCGGTTGTGTCCGTGGCTGCATAGATTTTGGGCTCCATCATTGAGCAGCAACATCGGCAGGACGTGTGTGACGGGCATTATGGCACCACAGGACATGTAACGCTGCCTGCAGATGAGTTGCTCCCTTTATATTCTCTGTTTATGCCCGCTGAGAGGTGGTTGTTGGACCGCCACAGTCACATTGGCGGTGTGCAACCTCATAATGTGTCCAGCAGAAGCACTCGCTCCGCTGCCTGTTTGTGCTGCCTCGTGACCATGGCAGTCTGCGCTGCTTGGAAGTGCCGGTGGGACCACAGTGGTCTTTGCTCCATAGGCCTGCATGACTCATAATACAGTACTTCAACCGCCATGCCAATGGCAGTCGGACTGCTACCACTGTCGTGGCAGTGCATGCACCACCAAACTCATAATGAGGCCCTACGTCCGAAAGTAGTAATCTTCACCAGGCAAAAGTGTCAAAAGTATCTGACTGACAAGGGGCCATTGTTGGGTGTGAAGCTCAAATTTCTACTGCACAGAGCTTTCCTGTTAGAGTCAACAGTTTCACAGAGACCTTGTCCATGGACTATCCGATGAGGTGGAGACTTCTTTGGCCACAGTTTTCTGCCTTGCCCGTCTGAGGATTTTTTACTTCCATCTCGAAGACTAAAGGCCACATAACAAGTGTAGCAGTCCGAGGACTGCCACACTCGTGGTGGCGGTCAGACCACCACACTGCAGGTGGTCTGATCAACAATTTATACCCCTGGTGGGTGGATGCACCAGGGGACCACCGTCACCACCAGGAACATCATGCCCGATGGGCTGACAGCAATCTGAGTTGTACTCAGCCGCAGCGGTGCTGAACTCAGAATTAAGAACTCAGAACTCTAAATCAGGCCTTAAGTCCTTTAATTCCCAACACACCTCTAAAGTACACTTATACAGCTTTCCAGAATCTCAGGAGAGACCCAAGCTCACAGGACTTGTGGTGTCATGCAGACAACAACACTAAGGTCTAGTCTGAGTCCAGTTGCCACTGGTCAGATGGGAAGTTGGAGGAAAGGCCTTTTGTAGCTTGGTGTATACTGTACCTTGAACATGCTCTGCCGTATGACTTTTGAAGTCCCCTTTTTTGTACTGGGTACATGAAGGAATAGATTCAGTCAATCATGACTATAAAGGCCACAAACATCAGGTCAAGTCATCCTCTGTTCTTTCACGGGCCCAGCATTGTTATGAAGTTGGTTCTTAAAGATGCAACCTTTAAGCCTCACACAAGCTAGTGTATGGGAATGACTCATGGGCATCTCCTAAAAAATGGGATAAAAGTCCCCAGGGCCATCCCTATTCTCTTTGGGCATTTTCAAGATGGCAAAAGTCCTCTGCCACACTAAACATGAACTCTAAGGGCTTGGTGTTTGTGTGGGGACTCTGCTATGAAAATCATAGTATCCTACCACTTGACACTAAAATCCACTTTGACGTAGCCACTATTCCCACAATAAACCATAGACAGACATTTGGTAGGGCAATAGCAGAGCTTTATATCACCCAAGCATTCGATACACAAGAATTGTCTTGCCTTCCTGTTTTCTACATTTCTAATGTGCCCATTCCATATAAAATCTATGTAAAATCCAGGGACAGATATCTGCTAGGACAAGAGCAGGGTTTTTCAGCAGTTAGTGAATACATAAGAATTGCCTTGGGCACCTGTTACCTTCCTCTCATGTGGTCCCCCAGTATTGTATATAGAAACAGAGCAGACCTGTCAAACAGGGAAAAAATAAATAAAATGACAGGGCACTCATGAATCCAAAGTAGTGTATCCAATCTTCATTGAGAATGACAATAGTTTCTTGTAAACATCAAGTCCATTTAATTGTACAGTATGCCGTTCAGCACAACAAAAAAGGCCGTCCTTGAAGACGAAAATTACTGTAGAGATCACGGCCCATAATCTTGTAGCAACCACAGCCAACACGTGTTTCATCCTATGAGAAAATGTTCTCGTAAGGACTTCATCAGGGCTTAACTCAAGTAATGTATTCTAAATAGGAAACAGTCTTCACAATAATTCTGCGATGTCTTTAAAAGCATATATTTGTCCAACGCCGTAAATAAAATCTGAAGTAGTTACAATTCGTATCTATTTGAAAATGAATAGTATCTGCAGTTTGAAAACCCGCCACGGTCAAGTTATCCCGCGGCGTTTCCAATAATGGATTCAGCGTCGGAGGTCAAACAGGTCTTATTTTAACACTCCAACAGAATTTGACTTTGTAATGTCAAAAAGGATTCCCGTAGCCCCTGCCCTTTTGCTGAGTTCAAAGGAGTCACCCCTTCCCATTTGGTTCGACCTGTTAATCAGAGTGACCTATTGTGTAGCTCCTGGGAGGAGGCATTTTACACTTTTTTCACACCTATTCAACTGCTAATCCCCGGCTGGGGAAAGTTGGCAAATAAATGCAAGTTAGCGTCAAAGAGTGTCAGGCAGGGAAACCAGGAGCCAACCCCAGTACAATGGAAACCACTTATACACACATGAGGACTTATAGTACACTTACCAGACACAATAACCCAAGAGAAAGCAGAACCAGAAAGAACAAACTAGGAGGCAAAGCAGGAACAGTACTGGAGAACAGGGAACAGGCTCTGGCTGAAGCAAGCAGGAAAAGGACTTGAAAAAAGGGAGCAGGTACTGGCTGAAGCAAGCAGGAACAGGGCTGGAAAACAGAGAGTAGGCTCTGACTGAAGCAAGCAGGAGCAGGATTGGGAAACAGGGAGCAGGCTCTGGTTGGAGCAAGCAGGAACAACATTGGGAAACAGAGAGCAGGCTTTAGCTGAAGCAAGCAGGAACAAGACTGAAACACAGGGAGTAGGCTCTGGACGGAACAAGCAGGAACAGGACTGGGAAACAGGGAGCAGGTTCAGGCTGAAGTAAAGCAGGAACAGGACTGGATTACAATCCAACAAGCGCTCTGGTACACAAAGGAAACAAACTCCAATGCACGACAATGAGCTTCAGGAAGTGGCAGCTTATAAGCAGTTCCAGGCAGCAGCAAACCCAGGGCAGAGTCACATGGTCGGGCTGCACAAGAGTGATCACAGGTATGTGCAGTTCCAGCCTCTCCCAACTCCTGGAGGAGAGAATCAGTACAAAGGAACAGCAGGACTATTCCCATATGAAACAATTGATGGCACAATCCAGGTCTTACTGACTATTAGGCAATGCATTATGGGACATGAAGTCCATGGAAGCAAATGCAGGTCTTCAACAACATACCATATCGAAAAAGGAAGCAATTAGGAGTCAGAAAGGGACTCTGGATGAGTGTTAATGGTGATTCCCAGGCTACAGATAGTCCGTTTACAGCACCTCCCAGAGATGGGACAACGGTGTTGTAACAAAAGGAAGTTTTGATCTGTCGAAAGAGTTCATACTGTCAGGTTGAAATGCAGTGTTTAAACGGCTACACACAGGCAACATACTTTAGCTATTTTTTTGCAATGTTTTACAATATCATTGTAGTGAATGGTCAAATAACAAAAGTATGATGTTCCACAGCATTAGCCCATACATAACAATATCAATTTGAGGCTCATAAATGACCTCTATTTGGCCTCCTAGTGTCAATGTCCATTAACTAAGGGCATTCCAAAATTAGGAATTTAGAACGCTCACCTCCCTAGGTGGCACGTTTCGTCATTGGGTTTGGCTCCTTGCTAGGTGGATGCTGCAAACCCCTGAAAATTGGGGCAGGATGCTATTAGAGGGATACCATCCAACCCTCTGAATGGCCTTTGGCTCTGCGCAGCAGGATTTGGCTACCCCACAGCACTCATGAACTGCTTCTTTGTTTGGTAGAAATGATCTTATTCCTATACATCAAGAATGTGTCTCCAAAATTGATGGGAAACACGCTTGAGGGTTCCTTTTAGTAAGCTGTCAAGTTTCCTGGGAAAATGTGGTGGAAGACGTTGCATATCACTAATGTATATGGGGCACGGCCGAAGGGGCAGGGCTTCTATGCCAATTTACATACTTGCAGTCTTTAAAAGGGATAACACAATCTCTGGACTCAGCAGCAGATGCCAAGAAAGAACCCACTCGTGACAGTCAGTACATGAGATATTGAGCTTGAAAAAAGCAAGACACCTCCATCAAGAACTATAATGGAAATACAAAAAAACCACACTTGGTTTGCCTATACCATGCACATGATATTAGGATGATTAGTACTTCACAGAAGTGAAGCTTCAACCATTGAGGTTTACTTTGTGAAATGAGCATTGTGCCACAATGAATCTTATAGAAATACACACAGCAGGGTTCATAGATTTTTTTGCAATAAATGTTGGGGCCTGTGGAGGGAGTCTGAATGCCCCGCTGTCCCAACCCGCTCCCTGCCTCCTGTGGGAGCTGGAATTGCTCCTGCACGCAGGGAGGTGGTGGAATGCAGCTCCCTGTGAGTGGGAGCAACACTTTCATCTCTTTACATGCCTGCATATCTGCAGGCAGTGAAACAGATGAAATCTCAACTTCCAGTAAGTAGGAGCATTTGTACAGCTCCTGCTTGTTGGAAGAGGAGTGTTTGCGTTTACTTGATGGGAGCTTTCACATATATCATCAATAATTTCACAGAAAATGTTGCACTGATATCATCAATAATGTCATAGAAGATGCCATGAGTGAATTAATATGTGGGGTAACTAGCAGTGCATGGTGAGTGTGCAACTTTTAGTTACCATAGGGCACAAGTTTTAGTTACTTGAGATCACCATAACTAGCGAATTTCAGTGGTTTTTAGAGTTTAAAATGTTATGTTGTTACTAAACATTTCACCTAACTATAACATTACGTTCACCTTTATTGTTTTTCAGTAAATTTCTAGGGTTTTTAATTTTAAAGTAATGTTTAATTGCCAAAAGTGAATCCAACCACCCGTCGTGCCCAGGGAGATTGGCTGCAGGGCCTGGACTGTGGCTCAGCCCTGTGGGCAACCCCCATAAAGGCAGTGAACCCCTCAGTGCGCAAAGCCTTCGGTCATGCATCGGGGGAAGGGGGTTGGCCACTGTGCACTGTGGGGGTTGGCCACAAGGCTTGGCCTATAGTAAGGCTCTGTGACCAAAACCCCCAAAGGAAACCAACCTCACTTTGCCCACAGCCTTTGATTGTGTGCAGTGGGGAATTAGCCTTAGAGCCTGGCCCGGGGACCCCATCTCCTCTAACCAACTTGCCCCCTTCATTGGATAACTCATCTGATACTTTCCAAAACATCTGTAGTTCCAAGGACAAGTTCTTCTCTTTGGACCAACCAGACCTAACCAGATTCATAACTTCACATAATACTTTATCTTTTTGTACAGGATTAACACATTCCTTCTCTTCCATAAACATGTCATACTCTTTAATACATACTAGAAAACATTCTTCAATCTCTGTCTCCCAATCTTGATCTTCAATATCTTCAATAGGTAACCTAAAAATCAATGCCCCCTATATTTTTTCCCTCCTGGAATATACCAAATGTTTGGCAGACAATCTTGCAATGCGAGCAGTCAAACGTTTTATTTTTTACCTGATAAAATCTCCACAAGACGATGATAATCAGTTTCTAAAGTAAAAGGTCTACCCCATAGATATTGTTTGAACTTTTCTACGCTCCATATGCATGCTAAAAGCTCTTTCTTAATTACTGAACATTTCCGCTCAATCTTCCGTCATGTTCTTTATGCAGAACCTATAGTACTTTCACCTTCACCTGAACATTTTGACAACACAGCTCCTAAGCCATACTCATACGCATACCCTGTTACAATGGTATTCTTTCCCTCTGAAAAAGGTTGTAAGGCCGGAGCTTGACAATTTCTTGTTTAATTTGTTAAAATGTCTTCTGACCATACAAATTTAATTCCTGTTTTTAACACTGACCTAAAACATTCAGGCCCATATTTATACATTTTAAGCGCCGCATTTGCACCGCTTTTTGACGCAAAAACGGCGCAAACTTATAAAATACAATTGTATTTTGCAAGTTTGCGCCGCTTTTGCATCAAAAAATGACACAAATGCGGCGCTAAAAAAGTATAAATATGGGCCTCAATGTTCTTTGCAAAGTCTTTTAAACATTTAGCATAAAACTCACACATGCCAAGAAAAGACAATAAATGGTCTCTATTTTTCGGAGCAGGAACTTCAAAAATAATTTTCACCTGACTCAGTTTAGGTTTGTTTCCATGCTTTGACAAAATGTGTCCTAAATACTCTATTGCCCTGGATTTGAAAATACACTTGTCTTTTCTTAAAGTCACTCCTCTATTCTCCAATATACCAAAAACATCCTTCAAAATGATATAATGTTCTGCTATATTATCCGAAAAAAACAAAATGTCATCTTGAAAAACTGCAACATTCGGATTACCATGAAACATATCCGACATCAATCTTTGAAAAACTGTGGTAGCTGATGCCAGACCAAAAGGTAGTCTGCAGAACTGAAAGGTTCCCCCAGTAGTGACAAAAACAATCAAGTGCCTAGACTCAATATCTAATACTACTTGATGGTAAGCCGATTTCAAATCCAATTTTGTGAACCAACTGGAAGAACCGACCTTTGTTATTAAATCTTCAGTTCTTGGTAGAGGAAAAATATCTTCCCAAATTGCCTCATTCAAGCTTCTTAAATCAACATACATCCTCCAGTTTTGTTTCTTGCTAGAACTATGGGAGACAACCATAAAGTTGCTTCCACTTTTTCAATTATGCCTTTTTCGCACATATCTATTAATAACTTAGACAAATCTGTTCTTACACTTAAAGGCGCATTTCTCAACTTATGTTTTACAGGCAGTGTACCTTGCTTTACTTTTATGGTGTGAGTGAAATCAGTTATTCTTCCAAATCGCTCTTGAAATAATTTCTTGAATTTTCCTTGTCAATCATTAATGTCACTGGTAACACTTTTAACAGAATTTACATCATTTTTGTCAATGAAAACAGGTTTATCCCGTCCTGGTTTGATCGTCAAATTAAATTCAGCTTGTTGTAACAAACCTAAGACAATAATACTTTTTTTGGCCACATAAACATTTCCATGATTAACTTCCTCCAAAATTCCTAATGAAGCCCAAAAATAACCAAGTAAGTCAATCTTACTGACTTGATTGACCTTCAAAAGTGTTGTTTTAAAGAGGGGAGAAATGTGGGGACGCCACTAAAAGATGCATGGGACACAATGACATCAGGGTTCCATGCCTCTCAGGTGTCAGTTACTCTCTGTGCCCCTTTTGTGTATGACAGTTTCTGTGGTATTCAATAAACTATTATATCATTTATTCTGGGGTGAAGATATCACTACACATCCCTTATATTCTTTTATTTTCAAAGGAGAGGGGGCGCATGCCCCACCTCCCTGAATCTTTTATGGCCCTGGAGAACCCACTCCCCAGGCCATATATCTTTTAAGGGGGAGCCACATGACCACCCTACTTCAAGCCTCATTAGCCCCTAGGGACTCCATCCACCAAGGCCTTATTTATTTTGAAAGGGAGGAAGACCATTTTGCTTCCTCATCACTTGGGCCATTTTTTAAAATTAAATGGGTGGGGGCCACATGACCCCCTCCTCGAGTCTATTATGGCCCTGGGTTTCCAACCCCCAAGACCATATACATTAATTGGAGAGGGAGGCCATTAAGACCCCTTTCCTGAGCCTCATTAGGCCATGGGAACTAAATTATTTTAAATGGAAGAAAGGCCATAAAGTGAAAGGGGAGGGGTGCACACGGCTATCTAAACTTCTAAGCTACTCATTTACCCTAATACAACAGCTGGAAGAGTGTCGGTTGAAGTGCAGCATTTTTCAAATATAGAAATCTTTGTGAATGTCAGGGAAGGGTGATGTGGCGGGGTGGGGGTGTAGAGTGGGTTCAGGGGTGGGGCTATGAAAATAAGAAAAGAAAATTTTAAAAAGAACTTACCTGCCTTACAAGGGATCGCCTCTCTCCTGCTCCTCTAACTCCTGGACAGGAACAGGCTCCCAGCCGGCCATGCAGCCTTTCCTAACAATGCTCTCATGCTGCTGGCAGCATGAGAGCAGTGTCAGGATTGGCCTGAGCACCTCGATTTGCGCTTCCAGGCATACTGGAAACCTGCGCCTGCTGTCTCCAACTAGGCAACACAGCTCGGGTTGGAGACAGCTCAGTGTGCCTGCTGGTTTTGGCCATTCTGTGACGGCCAGCCAAACCCACATGCACACTGAGGGGAGTGCACACCACTCCCCCTCCATGGCTGTCATCACAACACTTGGCCGGTGACGAAAATAAAATGATAATAAAACTGGTTTATTATCATTTTATTTGCCAAGTTTTGCCTCTGCTGGCAAGAGGGCGACGCTCCTCCGCCTTACCAAAGGTGCCGCCCCTGAACCTTTGAAGTCTTTTTTTAGTCATTTTACACTTAAGCAGATGTTTATAGAATCTAATCTGCATGCCAAGTGTTGCACAGTTTATCCCTTATGGGCACTACAAACGGTTTAAAAATTGACCCATGCCTTTTATCCCCAAACTTAAGTGTTCTAGCACAGTAAAGATGTGAGTGAAGCCTTGGAAGGGATGTGTCTCTGTGTGAAGGGAACTTGATGGAAATACTATGTTTTAGTACAAAATTGCAGAAAATCTGGTAAATGTCATAGTCAGCACATTCTCACGGCCAGCTAGTCATGGCATGAGAGGTCTTCCACCCAGATATAAAATCTTTAGGATATACTAGATGTTGGAAATGTATGATTTTGCGTGGTATGCTTCCAAATGCTCCAGGAGCTAATCCTGTAATTAAAAGACAGGTACTCAAAACAACATTTTGGATTCAGTTGCTTTCAAAATAGAAAGCCCAGACATATCCATTTTATTGCCTGTGCCCCCGAAACCCAATAAAAACCCAGACTTCTCTGGTATCCGCACACAAACACATACACTCACACGAGTACCATAGTAAACCAGGCTTATTGGTCAGGCATTGGTAGAGATATCTTCTTGCCTGAGGGAGACTGTCGATAAATACCATGTACTGGAAGCATAGTTGAAAATCTGTGAAACATGATGTTTAGTGAGTTCTCCCTTCCATTCAAACAAGCAAAGATAGGCCTAATATCAAGCTCTATAATCGTTACTTTGTGTTGATGCTGAAAATATTTGATGTTGGTATGCACCTTCATAACACATAGGGTGAAAGTTTCAACCAAAAAGCTGGTATACCAAACAAGCATTTCACCCTAGGCTGTTTCAGAAATTGCTGCGTGCATAGTATCTAATTTATCACCGGCAGCCAAGTGAAGTTCATTGAAAACTTACTTTTGTGTAGTATCTAGGCCTGGGTGAACTTCTGCAGTTACATAAAAACTCAGCAAGGCATGGTGCACTGCACACGTTTATTTCCGGTGAAGGAAGCTTCTTCCATGCTGTGACATGAGAGTGCTGCTTCATTCTGCTGCTCAGCAGCTTTTTCAGCATGAACAGTCGCAACTTGCCATGACTGCCTGCTTTGAGAAATTCCACTGGGAAGCGTGCTAGCACCTGAAAATTGCGCTAGGGGGTGCAAATTCTTGCTTGCCAACTTAACGTTTGTGGGCCACGCCTGAGAAGAACTGCGCCACACAGCAGTTGGAGGAGTTTTTCTGGAACTCCACGCTCCAAGCTGAGGGCAGAGTGGGCAAAACTCTGCAAACTTCGCTAGCCAAGCAGAATATTTCACCCCTACCAGTAGTATCCTCACACTCAGGAGACCCAAAGGAGCACAGACAATCATCTAGCACTAGCAGGCATATGGTCCTTTGTCATGAGACTGGAAGAAAGCACCACGTTTTATAAATAAAATGCTGAAAATGTGTAAAATGTTAAGTTCTTCTCGTTCTCCAAGCCAGCTTGTCAAAGCAAGGAAGATCTTCCACCTAGCAATATAACCCTTATTATATTAAATGTTGAAAATGTAAGCTTCTGGTATGTTTCTATGTGGTGCACGGAGCGATAATTACGACCGAAAGAGCAATAATTTGACCAGCATTTTCCCTTCAGTTGGTTATGAAATGTTTTGCCTGCACTGCAGAGAGGGATCTGTCATCCAGGGACAGAGTATGTAAAATGTAGCAATCTTGAGAACATGTAGTTGCGGTATGTTTCACTATAATCCATGGAGTGATACCAGAGTACAAGGGAGAGTTAACTCAAACTTGCATTGTGGCTTCAGTTGCTTCTGAAATAGCCTGCCTACTTCTCATCTGTGGGCACCACTAACACCTTAAAATCCCCCAAAACCTAACCACCAAGGATCTCGACCACTACACCTGAATCCAGAGAGGCACAAGCTCCAAATCATCAGCTGATGAGATCCCAATATGGCTTACCCAATGCATCTCACGTCCTCATTCCAAACCGGTGTTATCCCTTTTACTCAAGCTCTGAGTTTCCAAATCCCTTGCCAGGGGACCTGGAACCTGCCCAGTAGCTAACTAAAACTCAATTGTAAAGTTTCAAATATATGTGTGCCAATGCATTTCAGTCTATTCTGAAGTGCAGCACCAAAGGTTACCTGAAGCGCAGGAAAAACTCTCATAAGCCCATGATTCTCCCTTTCACAGCAGCTGCAGGGGTGTTGCTTAAAGCCCAGCATTTTTCCAAAGTAGAATTCTTTGAAGTCTTTCAAGTAAACCTATATTTGACCAGATGATTATAAAAACCAATCCACATGCAGATAGTGTTTTCCAACAGCATTCTAAAATGTTTATCCATGCTAGGTCAATGTTATGGCATGTAGCTGAATTGAAAAGAATTGGGATTGTACGCTATCTCAGTAGAGTATTTCATGCTCTACAAGGGTAGACTTTCATTCTCGTAATACATCAGGGGGGGCTAAGGCAGAGGGGCATCGCGCCACTGGATTGTGGAGAAAGGAAAAATAAAATGATAATAACGCCTCGTTATTATCATTTTATTTTTCCTGGGAGAAGGGGTGGGGCTGTGCGGGAGGGAGGGGGCGAGAGGAGGGGTATGTGTGCTATAAAGTACACATGTCTGTTTGGCCTGCTGTGTTTTGTGAAAGTGTTAGCACCCATTTGAAATGGGTGCAAACTGCGATTGGTTTGCGCCCGCGTTCGCAAAACAATCCTACATTGCACTGCGAGTCGCAATTAGGAAGGGAACACCCCTTCCTAATTGCGAGTCGCAAACCCGTTTTGCGATTCGGTAACCAGGTTACCGAATCGCAAAACTGGGTTTGTGCACCGCAATGTGCTTTTTGCACGTCGCAAACAGCGAAAGTCGCTGTTTGCGACATGCAAAAAGCTACCTACATGTGGGTCTTGGTCCCTAATTAGGTCTGGTGTTAAAGACATTTTGTTTTTATTAAACTTCTATTTCTCTCTCTTTCGGCTGGCTTTACTGTGAGTGATCGCATTCTTCTCTTCCACAAGGAGCATATTGGCACACAAAGTAGTTTTGTTCAGTGTCAGGAACTACAGTGGCAATCAGTGACGTAACGAAACTGGAGGGTGCCCCTTTGCAAAGAACATGGAGGAGCCCCCTCTCCAGACCTTTGTTATGCCACTGGTGGCAACGTGCGCTTTTAGAGTTCAAAAACGTTTTTTTTTTTTTTTGCCAGTATTTGTTACAATGTTGAGGGCCTGGTAGCTCCCAAAACAATAAAGTGTTACAAAAGCCATGTCAAAACAAGACAGGCATTGATGAAACTAAAAGACTTATAAAAATATGTCAGATCAGTTGGCTTTGTCAGTGTTTGTTTATTTTCATGCTTCCCATAATCGTGTTGAAAATGGTTACACTGATTTTCCATTAGAAATATTTTTGGGAAATACTAGCATGCATCAAAACATTTTACTAAATGACACCTCATTTGCATCTAATCAGAGAGCATTCTGGGAGCATTATACTTAGCCTCATAGCCTAAACTTTTCAAACATGTGTATACATGTTTTTTTTATTTGTACTGGAACCAACGTCAGTGGTGAAGTGTGACCTTAAAACATTTATTTACAGCACTCACCCTAATAATGAAGGTTTTCAAATAATGAACCATAAATACAAGTTCGAACAGCATTATCTTTTGGAAACACATTACCTCAACTGTAGAGAGTTCCACTCTCTGTAAACAGGCAGCCAAAGGGTTTGTGCTGCAGAGGGTTGGGCCTACTTCTCCCAAGGACAAAGTAAACATAAAAACTTGTTGTCCTTGACCCCAAACAAGATGTCCCGGGCTTCGCACCCCTGGCTGAGCCAGCAGCAGAAAAATAAAACGATAGTTTACTATCGTTTTAATTTTCATCTGTTGGCTCAGCCAGCATGTGAATGGAGGGGCAGGACTGGACCATGGGAAGTAGGGAGGGGGAGGAGGAGAGAGTGCACCTAAGTGCGCATGTGTGTTTGGCAAGCTAAATTAGGCTGGCCAAACACACACGTGGACTTAGGTTTCTCCAGCCCGCTATGCTGAACAGATGGGTTAGAGAAACTGCAGTCCCCAGGGCTGTGTTTGAGCGGCAGTCCAAGCTGCTCAGACCACTCTTGGCACTGCTTTCATGCTAGGTTTAGCATGAAAGCAACACCAGGATTTCTGGGGAGCATGTGCTGATGTCCCAGTGAATGCTGGGACACCACATCGAGGGAAGAGGAGCGAGGTGGCAGGAGACGGCGGCATCGTGGTAAAGGTAAGTTAATTTTTTTATTTATTTTCAAATTCACCCCTCCTCACCCCTCCCCTTGAGATTTGCTCTAGCGGCGGCTGCATCACTCACTACTCATACCAAGGCTAAACCGGTCATTTTGGTTTATATTCATTTATATTCATTGCAGGGTTTCATGTAGTGCAAATATAGCTTCCATGACCATGGGAGTCATTTACAAAATTCATTTTTATATTGAACATTTTGTTTGGGGACTCTGCTGAAAGTCAGAAATCAAACGTGAATATGAGGAGGATGGACATCTGTAATGGGAATAATACTAGACCTCACGTTGTGTTTTATAATGTTTTCATTACACATGTGTATAATTACAAAGCACAGTAGATACCATGATTTCGTCAGTGCCGCACAAGATTTATGGTCAAATATCAAATCAGGATTACCACCCTTGTATTCAGTTTCAAGGGCCAGGAACTTTGATACTTTCGATACAATCCGTAGGCTTAAAATTCATGTTATAGATTTGAATATTTCTCAAGTATGGTCAGTTTTCCGTCTCTTCTTTCTGTAGCATAGATGCCTAATCACTATGCGAATACATCCTTGCGTGTGGGGTATTTCAGTACTCTGTACTCTGGTGATCCATGGGAAAGAAAATGAGCACCCAACAAACCAACGTATCTCTTCCTCATTAAAAAAGAGCAAAGAAAATTGCTCACTCAATGGAAGTCCATAACAAGAAACCTAGGCCCGTATTTATACTCCGTTTGCGGCGAATTTGCGTCGTTTTTTTCGACGCAAATTCGGCGCAAAACTAACGCCATATTTATACTTTGGCGTTAGACGCGTCTAGCGCCAAAGTATGAAGAAAGAGCGTCATTTTTTTGCGTGAACGCCTTCCTTGCGTTAATGAGATGCAAGGAAGGTGTTCCCGTCTAAAAAAATGACGGCGGCGCAAATGCGTCGTATTTATACTCCCGGGCAAAAATCACGCCCGGGAGGTGGCGGGTCAAAAAAACCCGCATTTGCGCCTGAATTTAACGCCTGGGTCAGGGTAGGCGTTAAGGGACCTGTGGGCTCAGAATGAGCCCACAGGTGCCCTCCCCTGCCCCCAGGGACATCCCCTGCCACCCCTGCCCACCCCAGGAGGACACCCAAGGATGGAGGGACCCATCCCAGTGAAGTACAGGTAAGTTCAGGTAAGTATAATTTTTTTCATTTTTTTATTTTTTTTGTGGCATAGGGGGGCCTTATTTGTGCCCCCCTACATGCCACTATGCCCAATGACCATGCCCAGGGGACACAAGTCCCCTGGGCATGGCCATTGGGCAAGGGGGCATGACTCCTGTCTTTACTAAGACAGGAGTCATGAAATGGCGTCTGGGCGTCGAAAAAATGGCGCAAATCGGGTTAAGATGATTTTTTAGCGTCAACCTGACTTGCGCCATTTTAAGACGCCCTAACGTCATTTTTTCCCAACGCCGGCGCTGCCTGGTCTACGTGGGTTTTTTCCACGCACACCAGGCAGCGCCGGTCTGATTGCGCCGTCTAACGCCATTCCATAAATACGGCGCCCGCATGGCGCTTCAGAATGGCGTTAGACGGCGCAAAATTTTTTGACGCTAAACTGCGTTAGCGCAGTTTAGCGTCAACAAGTATAAATATGGGCCCTAGAACCTGCATATTCCAATTAAGACAAATGTGATGTGCCACCTACTGACAGACAAAAGGCAGGTAACTCAAATTGTTATTTCAGCTTCAGTTGCTTCTAATATTTCCATTTGCACCACTGTGCCCAGCATATTGTGCATCTGCACCACAGACACTTTTAAAAAACACTTATGCCTGGTATCCTCATGCGTATGTGGCCAAGGGCAGTACAGACATGAGTAAAGCCATGACAGAGATGTGTCCTTGTTTGAAGGAGACTTGAAAGAAACACTTAAGAACAAAAGAGAGGTACCTATAGTAAAAAGAGACTTTATTTTGTAAAGAAAAACAAGTCATTATAAGGACAGCGGCACAGTGAATATGAAGAGTTGACAATAAGTCATCTGATATTATCTAAATTAATGACATAAAGAAATCAAAAAGAGGAAGACAAGAAAGGAAAGAAGTGGAACAGTTAATCGTACAAATGAATAGGAAAAACAGCACAGAGTTCCTCTATAGACTATATATATAAAGCTTCGTAATAAGAACCATAGTAATCATATAAGAGAAATAACCATAAATTACAGCATTATAATTTAGGCAAAGGAACATTCAAGTGGGTTTGGTAACTACTTCATTTGATGGTTGATGTTGAGCAGAATTTTGCAAGGAGAAGTAATTGAAAATCAGGTGACCAATTAGCATGTCCCTTTAGTCTTTATACTACAGAAATGGTAGTACCATAAGCTTTGTCAAGTCTATGACTACAGCATGTACCATACCACCATGGTTGGAAAGAAATATTGGTGGAGCGTTTCCAATTTTTATTTATTTGTTGAAAAGCAACAGCCAGTAAAAGTCAAAAATATCAGGTTTTAAAGATGAACATTTCCATTCAACTGACAAACTACCTGAAAATGTTCAATAAGAAAAAGAAACATGGAATGAAAAATAGTATTATTTGTCACCACACTATTAAATAGAATTGGTAAGTATGTGGGCGGGAGGAGAGAACATAATTCATATTGGCAGATGGAGCTTTACATGACCAACATGAGGAGGAAATGGTAGGATTAATTTTATATAGGGAAATTTGTATTCATAGAAGTCTAGTGTCTATGAAAAATACTGTTTGAATGGTGTTTGTTCCTCAGGTGGATTTACAAATGTTAATTAAACATTTGTTCCATGATTGTATTGACCATTTAACAGTGAAATCTCTTTTCCACTGAAGTTTACTGTGAGTTTTATCTCTTGAACTACTCCTTGCACTAAACGGGTCTGTAAATAATGGATGCAGAAGTTGATAATAAGAAGAAATGTGACAGTAGTGATAGTTCAGTAGCAGATATGATATTAGAGGGTAGAATCAATAATACTTGAGAGACAAAATCAACTATGGACTGAACTTTAATGTTAAAGAACGGAAGATGAAAGAGTAACTGTGCTAGTTGGAAGGAAATAAACAAAGATTTCCCAAAAAGCTCTGCCATTAATCTTGATCAATTTATTATACCATAATGAGTATTCTAAAAACATATCTCTCCCAATTACATGATTATCAAAAATGGGACACAGTGGTCTGCATGTATTTTTAAGAATTGTACGAGAAATGGAGATAGGCCTTTGGGAAAACAATCACATTTCTTTAAAGGGGAAGGGAAATATGAAAGAAAGTTCAACCTCTGTCCATAAAGTAGGGTTTGTGAGAACCCTATCTGAAATTTAAAAAAAACCTAGATTGTTTTAAAAAGAAAATTGAATGATAAGAGTAAAAATTTGGGAAATTAAGTCTGTCTAACTGTTTAGGCCATTGTAGCTTAGAAAGAGACGTCCGAGGAACTTTATTGTGCCATTACATTATGAAAGAGTACATTTTCTAGAAAGAGTTGGAAGAGATCTGGATAGGGATGGTAGACAGAGTAAAAAAGAAGAATAGGGGCTAGCATCATCTTAATCACATCTAATCTGCTGAACAATGATAAAAAACATTATGGATGCTACGTAGAAGTTGTAGATGTTATATTTGCAATAACAGAGGTTAGATGTAAGGAGACCACTTTTCTAAGCTAATAGAAAAGATATTTAACATTTTAAGGTGTCCAGGCAAAGTTGGTACACTTAAATTCATGTTTAAAATATAAACTATTCAGAGAAAGGATTTCACATGTATCTAAAGTATGTTTCTATCCCAAAACAGTATCAAAAGTCTCACTTCAGTTAGAAATGCAGATACGGCTTTAGGAGGGGTCAGATGGAAATAAGAGAGCATAATTTACATATCTATAGCATTATTTACCTGTTTCTCAATGTAAGGAAATCCATGGATATTGGAATTCTGAAAAATGTTGGTCAAGAATGTTTCCTTTGCAAGAATAAAGAGCAATGGGGAAGAGGGCAACACTGCCTAACTGCTCTGTGTAACAGAAAGAAGGAGGACACTAAAAGATTGACAAAGATAGATACTTTAGGTGAAGAATATAAAAGAGAGACCAAATTAATAAAATTAGGTCGAAAACCAAACCATTTAACAGAATGAAAGATTAAAGTCAAGCCCATTTGGTCAAATGCTTTCTCAGCATCAGGAGAAATAACAGCTAAGGAGTGTGCTAATAGACACTTAAAATATTAAAAAATAGTCTAGTGTCATCTGATATACGTCTACTCTTAGAAAACTAAATTGCTCTCTTCATAGCAACTGTGCTAATAATGGAGCAACAATTTGATGAAGAGCAACAAGTTTTGCAAAGGAATTTTATTGTTTAAATTTACTAAGGAAATGGGTCTATAATGTTTACACAAATTAGGTATTAACCATATAAGGGTACCAGAAAAATTAAATCTTCCTGAAATGTTCCCCCCGCTGATGTATTGGCAATAAACAACAACTGAAACACTTTTGAGAGTAAGAATGGCAAAACCTAAAGATATAATTTAAATGAAAATCCATCAGAACCTGGAGCTTTTCCCTTCTTAATCATATTCCTTGCAGTAATAATCATATGAGATAAAATCTTACCTTACAAAGGAGAGAAATCAATAGAGGGATATTGGTTCTGGCCCTTTTTGCAGGGGTCATCCCCAAACTTTTTGACTCCTTCTGCCTATTTTTTCTGACCTGTTTTTGTTGGTTTTAGGACTCAGGCACTTTACTACTGCTGACCATTGCTAAAGTGCAAGTGCTTTCTGTCTAAATTGTATTGGTGATTGGTTTATCCATAATTGGCAAATTTGATTTACTAGTAAGACCCTAGTAAAGTGCACCAGTGGTACCCATGGCCTGTAACTCAAAAGCTACTAGTGGGCCTGCAGCTCTGATTATGCCACCCACACAAGTAGCCATGTAAACATGTCTCAGACCTGCCACTGCAGTGTCTGTGTGAGCGGTTGTGAACTGCCAGTTCAACCTGGCAAGTGCACCCACTTGCAGACACAAACCTTCCCTTTTTACTACATGAAAGTCACCCCTAAGGTACGCTCAAAGCAGCTTAATGGGCAGGGTGTAGTGTATTTAAAAGTTAGGACATGTACCAATGTGTTTTACATGCCCTGATAGTAAAATACTGCTAAATTCTGTATTCACTATTGCAAGGCCTATCTTCCCTGCAAGGTAACACAGAGATTGCCTTGAACTATCTTTTAAGTGTAGTTCCCGTTGGGAGCAGATAGAGATATGGAGTATAGGATCTCTGAACTCACAATTTAAAAATACATCTTTTGGTAAAGTTGTTTTTTAAATTCTAAGTTTGAAAATGGCACTTTTCGAAAGTGGGCATTTTCTTGCTTAGCCATTTTGTGCCTCGGCCTGGCCGTGGAATACACGTCTGGGTCAGGATGACAGTTGGGCTATTTGTGAATTCACTCTGGACAGTCACACAAAGAGAGTTAAGGTGTGTCCTGCATAACCTGATGGGCCTTCCTGAGCTAGAGTGGTGGGACGAACTGACACTTGTACCTGAATGGAGCTGTACCTGTCCTTACACAAAGCAGTCTCAAACCACCTGGAGTGTGTCTGGGGCCAGGGCAAGAAAGGCAGAGTTTTGTGCACTACAAAAACTTTTCTTTGACGTTTGCCTACTTCAAAGGCAGAAATGAGAACAAGTATTTGGCCTCTGAGACCCCAACTTCAGAATGCTTCTGGGATGAGGACATTCTGCCAGCGTGAAGAGCTGGATGCTTGAGTAGGACCTGACACTTTGCCTGTTGCTTTGCTGTACGAGCCTGCTGCTGCTACTTCTGCTGTGGGAGTAAAAGGACTGAACTTAGCTTTCTACATCCTGCTTTCCAAGATTCTCCAAGGGCTTGAACTGAGCTTGCCTCCTGTTAGAAATCTCAGGGACATCAAATACTTCATCTATCAGCACCTGGACTTTCTTGCTGAGAGTCCTGACTTGCCAAGTGATGCCAAATCCCGTCCCTGGGCCCTTGGAAGTGAGTTCTGGTGAAACCAAGAACAAATCAAGTGCATCGACTACTGAGCGACTTTAGAACCAGCGCTGCTGTCTGACTCTACACTGCTGTCTGCAGCAGGATCTGTGGTCCCAGCTGACTGCAACAACTATGATGACTCCGCGGAAGGGACGCCACTGCAGCACATCTGAAGTCCTGCCACAGCATGGATCCTATGTGCTGTGTCCCCAACATCCAGGACACCCGACAGCACCTGTGGCCCCATGATGTGATTGCAACAACATGAAGTTGATGCCTTGACCTCCTGGATTAATTGACCCCGCCGGATTGTAAGGAACTGACACCTCGCCACAGATGCCACATCACCTCTCCTGCAACCGTAAGGAACAATGACCAATGCCTCACTTTCCCAGTAGCAGTAAGGAACTGATGCCGCACTGGCTCCAGTGAAGCATCACCGCCCTGACATCATGCAACGTCTCTGTTTTCATAGTTTTCTGTACTGTACCTGGTGTCTGTGTGACTCCATGACTGGCGCTGCACTCCCTCACGAGTGGCATCGGACTATTGGGAATGACGCCGTGGTAGCTCCACTTGGAGCTATAATGTTTCTAAGTGCTTTTTTTAGATTTAGGCCCCTATTACAGCTTTGACGGTAACTGCCGCCTACCGCCACAGCGACGACCACCAACATACTGTCGCCGTGGCTACCAGCCACCCATCCGCATTATGACCCTCAACAGAATTCCACCAGAAGGCTGGCGAGATACAGTCGACGGACATGGCAGTGGATGGTGGTAAGGTGGCGCTGCTGTCAGCAGCAGCGCCACGCCAGCAAAACACCACCTACTGTATCATGAGCAATGATACGGCCTGGCGATGTTTTGCTGGCGGACGCTGCTGCTGACAGCAGCGCCGCATCCCGTCTCCTGCCAGAGGACCGCCTGCAAGCAGGTAAGTCGGCTTCTCCGACAGGAGAGGGGGGTGGTGTGTACGTGTGTGAGGGTGTTGTGTGTAGGTGACGGGTGTGTGTGTCTGTTTTTGTATGCATGCATGCAGGAGTGAGTCGAGTTGAATGCATGCGTGAATGACTGAATATGAGTGTACGTGTATGTTGTGTGTTGTGAATGCTTGTGTGCAACAATGTATGTTGGTGTGTGTTGTGGTGTGTGGGTGTGTATGAGTGCATGCGTGGGTGGATGTGGTTATGCGTGTGTGTATGATTGTGTATGTGTGCGCGTGTGGGTGTGTAAATGTGGGGGGGCAAGAGAGGGAGGGGGAGAGTGGCGGAGGACTCTGGGAAGGGGGAGGGGGCGGGTGATACCCCTATCAGTGCCAGGGAAGGAATTCTCTGGCACAGACAGTGCCAACCGCCATGGTTTTCGTGGTACGCTTGCCACGAAAACCATGGTGGTAGACGGGGTCATAATCCCGAGGGTGGGATTGGGACGGCCGCCAGGCTGGAGACCGAAGTCTCTAGCCCAGCGGCCGTTACCACCCTGGCGGCCGGAGTGGTACATTGGTGGTTTGGCTTGAGCCAAACCGCCAATGTCATAATTTGGGAATAGATACCGCCAGCCTGTTGGCAGTACCTGTCCCCAAATTACCGCCGACCGCCAGGGTCGTAATGACGGCCTTAATCTTTAAAAATTCATATCTGTGCTTGTGTATGTTGGATGTTTATTGTTTTGGTCTTGTTTTACTCTGATGAATATTAGCTATTTTTCTAAACTGGTGTGGAGTAAATTTGGCGTGTATTCACTGTGCTACTCTGTGGGTGTATACAAATTATTAACACATTGACTCTGAGATAAGCCTGACTGCTCGTGCCAAGCCACCAAATGGAGTGAGCAGGGGTTATCCTAGGTGTGTGACTCCCTTACCCTGTCTAGAGCGAGGGCCCCTACTTAGACAGGGTGTAAACTGACTGCCAACTAAAGACCCCATTTCTAGCAATTGGTCAAACCAATTTGTCAAGACAGGAATTGGGTGGTATAATATAAATGTTCTAGTTTCTCAATATTATTCACAAAATTAGGGCCCTCATTAGGAGTTTGGTGGGTGGAAAAGGCCACCAGCCAACCTCCTGCATGTCAGGAGACCGCCAGTTCGGCCTCCTTCCCGCTGGCCCTATTATGAGTTTCCTGCTGGACCAGCTGGAGGAAACACAGTTTCCGCTTGCTGATCCAGCAGGAAAAGCACAACAACATTGACACCTGCTTGTAATGTGGCCGGCATCAATGCTGTTGTGTGTCGGGTGCACCAGCACCTGTCGCGCAAACCACTGTCTTCAAAGCAAACAGTGATTTGCCCAACGGGGCTGGCCTGGGGGCTCCCCCTTCTCCGCCAGAATTTACATGGCAGTGAAACCGCCATGTAAATGCCTGGGAAGAAAGGGGTCGTAATTCCAGGGCAGCCTGCTTACAGTGTTGCCCTAGAGGATTGGGACCGCTGGCACCGCCAGGCCAACTGAAAAGTGGCAGTGCCGGCAGTCCGACCATGGAGCTTTCGCCGCAGTCATAATGTCGCGGTCAGACCGCACCTTTGGCGGCGGGCCGACTGCAACCATGACCCTGGCAGTCTCATAATGAGGCCCCAGATGATTTTTAATTATTTAATTTTCTTTTTCTTGGAAACATACAAGATGGCAGAATCTCTGGCCACAGCTTTAAAAAAAAGCCTAAAGAACTTGAGAGAAGAAGCCAATAGTATCATTAAAGCTAAAAAGCTCTTTCATAAAGGCTTTAACACGTTGAGTAAAAAAGCTATCCAAATGATACAGAATTGTTGAACCCCAATCTCCTATTAGAGTTAGGAACCAAGAGAATATTCAAGTCCATAGAATCCGGAGCATGATCATATATAAATATTGAACCAATATCAGAATTCAAGAGGTATTGAGACAAAGATTTGGAAAGAAACAAATGATGTATCATGGATTGAAATGCATGTACAGGAAAAGAAGAAGGTATATCCCCTTAGGAAAGAATTCCAGAGCCTCCAAACATCCACCGAAGATCTTTGTTTTATAGCTGAGGTAAACTGTTTGTGTATTGTAGAAGAGACAAATGTAACCTTAGAGTTCTAGTCAGTAAAAAGGTCCATAACAAAATTCCAATCCCTATCAAAAATCAAATCATTATCTGAAATAGACATTACTGTCTGAGAAATATCAGACCAGGCATGTTTATCAGGTGGTGTAGGTGCGTAAACATTAAGAATAAGAAAAGGATGTTATTAAAAAGTTATTTTACAACAATCCACCTCTCCTCCATCAAAGTCTTGAGATATCAATTGTATTGCAAAAGTTATTTTACATAGAGGAACAATCCCATTTTTCTTACCAGAACCTAGAGAAGAAAACACCTTTTCCACCCAAGTATCAGCAAGAGTTGGCACTTCAGACTCTATAATATGAGTTTTCTGCATGAGTTCCACTTCTGTTCTTAAATGTGATAAAACTGTTTGTTGTTTATTGGGGAACCAAACCCCTTAACATTCGATGAAATTATGTGTAAAAACATTGAAAAATATTCACAATATTAGTAATATAAATACATCCTAGAGAAAAAGCAAAATAAGCCAAATGAAAGCAGTACAGTATGAAGAGTGAAGTATATGGAGATGTCATACAGTGAAGTAGAACAACCTTGTACCTTGAAAAAAAAGAAAAGAAGTAAGGAAGAATGTGATAGAAAAAGAAGGAATGAGAGAGAAAAATAAAGAACAGAAAACACAAGAAACAAAATGACCGAAAGAATATTACCAAATAGGTAGGGAATGGTGAAACCACAGGTACAAGATGACACAGGCGGGGTCAAGCCTAAGGAGACCAGACCATCAGCAAGGATATAAGTGACATCAACACAATAAGGACTACACTTAAAGGCAAACGATAAATTAAATGAACCATGAAAAAATATATATATGATAACAAAATGGTAGGTGTTGATTGTGTTATAAATACATTTTTATACAGATTTTTTAAAAACTGCAAGAAAACAATGTTTCAGGAGGTTGAATTTCTACACATTTTCATGTGTTCTTCTTTAGAGTTATCCAAGAATTTCTACAATAGATCCAGGTTTTTGTATGTTGTATTTTTGTTTTTGGATGTCACTTTAAACATACATGGATGAAAAATGCCATATCTAGATTTTAAAGAACGAAAAGCTGGGTGCATTGCTAGGAATTATTTCTGGTAATCTGCACTAGATTTAGCCAAATCTTGAAAAAACTTAAATTGTGTTCACACCAGGAAACATTTTAGGACATCTACATACTACTAAAATAAGATTATGATGCCCCTGGATTTTTGTGAATAAGGTGCAGCTCCAGTACATTGACCCAGTCTATGAGCCCTTTGAATGTTTAGAGAAGCAGACTCCATCCCATTGAGAAGTTTAAGTAGAAATGTCTGAAAATGTAATAGGACCAGACCCCTCCAAACTGTCTGCCATACCATAGATAAGAAGGTTGTTTATGGGATAACTGATTACAATTCTAAACGTCTTCATCACGTGTTTTGAGTTGTGAAACCTCAGATTGAAGATGTTTAATGTTGTTATTGACCTCCTGTAACTCTCCACCTCTATGTCCCACCTCTGTGGATCTTTTATCCATGAAAGAACATTTATCATCTAAACTTTGAAACCTATGATTTGTAATCTCTAAATAAGACTTAACAGCTCCAATTTCATCCAGAATGAATGTCTGTGGAGATTGGAGAAGAAGATTTCACAGGAGAAGGTCCAAATTATTAACTGTTTTATGAGTAGAAGTACTAAAGATGGATTATTTTTCAGGTTTCGGGTTGGGCTCCGAGCCTGCCATAGACGAGATTGTCAAGGAAGGTGTCAAAACATTGTATTCCTATTGAATATGCAAAGTATCTTCCATGTTCCCAAGGAGGGTAGTAGATGAAGGGGAGACAAGAATGGATGATTATTTGCTCGTTGTGTGGGAATTTGCTGATTAGCTTCAAGCCCTTGGCTCTATCCATAGAAGAATGAGCAAAGAAAACACATATGTAAATTAGGATAGCGACACTGGGTTTCTTGAAAAGCTCCAGAAAATAGCACTCAGATACAAAAGCGCATGTCACTTGAATTTAGAAATATATACTGATGCATTATTCATAAATGAGAAATGTAGGAATTAGAATTTTTGAAGAAACAGTCCTATATACATCAAAACAACAACCAGAAGTAGTGTGATAGACAAAGTACCTCATTTTGCTGGATATTGTTGAATTCAAAACAACAGGTGCAATCTTCTCTACATGTGCTCCACCCATCACTGGGTAGCTTTAAAAGCACCAGAGTATAGAACTCAAACAGTTTCAAAATCGTGTGTCATTTGAAAATATAGTAATATACATGTTTAGACATCATTTATATATGAAGGATGCAGGAAGGAGCTGTTCAATAAGCGATCCTGCATACATCAATACCAACAACCTGAAGAAGCATGATAGCAAAAGTACCTGATATTGTTGTAGTCAGAATAGGGGCATGATCTTCCTCACACGTGTGTCCGCCATCATGAAGAAAAGCTACGAAAATTAAGAAATGGTACATGTTGGCACGCACAAAGCTGGCTTAGAGGAGCAGACAGAAATTCATCCATACCAAACTTTGATTCTCCTAAGAGTATGAATATAGATATACCAGGAGTTGATGCCTAACATGGTATTCAGTAAGCACAAATAGGAAGGTTGTTCCTCAAGGAGGCAGACTTTACATTGATAATTCTAATGTGAATTGGATTGTTAGCATTTTTTTTTAAAAAGCACACCATGCCATTATTGTAAAATAGGATATTGGAAATTGAGTGTATTGACTGGTTGTAACATTATTCAAAATGATGCTCAGATAAATTCTCAATTTCAGAATATGAATGTAATGTCTCAGAATGGGGAGATGCAGTCAGCCACCACAGCCAAAATAGTTCCAGTGCAAAACTTGCAGAATCAGAGATCATATAATGCAAAAAATGCCATAAGTCCCAAAGATGCAGCAAAATATTCAAAGTAAGAGAAAACATTTTCAACAAGGGACCCGATTTCACCAGAACCCTATAATAAATGATGATGGCTTCCCCCAGTTTTTTAGAAGTCTCTGAAAGTCCTACTGAGCTTAATCATATAGGCATTGCCTAAGGGGGAGAAGGATTGGGGTAGCCTAGAGAAACCCATATGAAGAAGGTGAAGTGAATCGCCATACAGTATCATTTTTATTTGATACATGTGCTACCCGCTCCATAGTTCATGTGATATAGGTTTCAAACCTACCCCCCTCAGGAAAAAAATCCAAGTTCTATATCTAATAAGCAGATAACCAATCAAGTTTTAGCAAATGTCCTTCTAAATATTGGCCCATTGAAGATTCCCATCAATTCATAACATGTGACACCAATCCGGTTACTTTGATAGGAAGAGATCTTTTGTGCAAGACACATTTCACAATTGTCTGTACACCATACTGTTAGAAATGGGGTCTTTGGTTGGCAGTCAGGTTGCCCCCTGTCCAAGCAAGGACCCTCACTCTAGTCAGGGTAAAAGAGAATCACCCTCAGCTAATCCCTGCTTATCCCCTTGCTATCTTTGCACGAGCAGTTGGCTTAACTTCGAGTGCTAGGTGTAAAGTATTTGTACCAACACACACAGTACCTTAAAAACACTACAAAATGACACAACACAGGTTTCGAAAATTAGAAAATATTTATCTAAACAAAACAAGACCAAAACGACAAAAAATCCACTATGCACAAGTCAAGTTATCACAAAAAATGCAAAAAGAGTCTTCATGTAATTTTATACACACACTAACACTGTTAGCGTGAAAATATACCATGAGAGCATCAAAAATAACCCCACACGGGCAAGTGTGCATCAAAAAGGGCTTGCGATGCGTAAATTTCACTCATGAGAGAGACCTTGCATTGTTTCTTCTTTCGTCGGGTCGGGGTGCGTAGTTTCTTCTCTCCGCAGGACAGCGATGCGTCAGTCCGGTCAGAACTCCCGGGTCCGGGCAGGCCTAGCATTGTTTTTACATGCCCAGCGGGTTTTGGGTTGGAAATCTAGCCGCACGATGATCCGAAAACCACGCAGCGCGGGTTGCGATCTCACCAGCCTCCGTCAGCGATGCTGTGTGTCGTTTCTCCAGCCCCAGGCGTCGATCTTTGGGTTGCGTTGCAGGCGAGCAGCAATCTTTTCCCAGCACTGCGTTCTGTGCATGGATTCCTTCCTCTTAGGCTGCCCGCTTCTCCTTTCAGGGTCCCAGGAACTGGATGGGCACCACTTGGCAGGGTAGAAGTCTCTCCAGGTGCTGGCAGAGAGAAGTCTTTGCTGTCCCTAAGACTTCAAACAACAAGAGGCAAACTCTAAATCAAGCCCTTGGAGATCTTCACAAGAAGGAAGGCAACACAAAGTCCAGTCTATGTCCTCTTAGCACAGGCAGAAGCAGCAACAGCAGGATAGCTCCACAAAGCATAGTCACAGACAGCTCTTCTTCCTCAGCTCTTCAGCTCTTCTCCAGGCAGAGGCTCCTCTTGGTTTCCAGACGTCTTCTAAAGTCTGTGGTTTTGGGTGCCCTTCTTATACCCATTTTCTCCTTTGAAGTAGGCCTACTTCAAAGCAAAAGTCTCCCTTGATTGCGAAATCCTGCCTCGCCCAGGCCAGGCCCCAGACACTCTCTAGGGGGTTAAGGACTGCATTGTGTGAGGGCAGGCACAACCCTTTCAGGTGTAAGTGACCACTCCTCTCCTCCCTCCTAGCACAGATGGCTCATCAGGAAATGCAGACTACACTCCAGCTCCCTTTGTGTCACTGTCTATTGTGAGGTGCAACCAGCCCAACTGTCAAACTGACCCAGACAGGGAATCCACAAACAGGCAGAGTCACAGAAACGGTATAAGCAAGAAAATGCTCACTTTCTCAAAGTGGTATTTTCAAACACACAGTCTTAAAATCAACTTTACTAAAAGATGTATTTTTAAATTGTGAGCTCAGAGACCCCAAAATCCACATGTCCATCCGCTCCCAAAGGGAAGCTACACTTTAATCAGATTTAAAGGTAGCCCCCATGTTAACCTATGAGAGGGACAGGCCTTGCAACAGTGAAAAACAAATTTAGCAATACTTCACTGTCAGGACATATAAAACACATTACTATGGTGGTCATTACAACCCTGGCGGTCGGTGTTAAAGCGGCGGTAAAACCGCAAACAGGCTGGCGGAAAAAAAAATGGAATCACGACCGCGGCGGAAACCGCCAACAAAACAGCCACTTTAACACTCCGACCGCCACGGCGGCACAAACAAACAGCGCTGCGGTCACCGCCAACAGACAGGCGGAGGACAATGTACCGCCCACAGTATCACAACTTACCAATCCGCCACCTTTTCTGGGTCGGATTTCCCGCGAACAAAAACACGGTGGAAACAGGACTTCGAAGGGAAAACGCTCACCTCTACACACCCCACGAGGAATCAGGACGCCATGGAACCTGAGCTCCAGATCCTGCCTGCCCTTATCTTCTTGCTCCCCTACCAGGAGCACGAACGCCGGCGGCGAAGACCACGGTGAGTCCTGCACCTACGACACAGGGGAGGGAAAAAACAGGGACACACACACGCAATTCGCAACACCCCCACCCTCACCCACGGCAAAACACACACTAATTCATATTGATACATTACAGTTACACCCCCAACCCCCCCGGAAGAATGCAAAGACAAAAGGAAATTAGTGTAAGCATTGTAATATATTAAAATCCAATACGCAAAAATATATATATATATACACTATAAACAAAATATAAACCAAGAATAGTAGTCCAGGTAGTGCTCCATTGAAGTCCGTGGAATACTGGGCCCACACGGTATGGGTGAGGCCCACACTCAATCCCCAAACATGACGGAGAGAACACTGCAGGGGCATCAGATAGCAATAAAACAGGCACCTCAGGGGGAAGGGAAAGGGGGGGCACCTCAGCTGGTTGAGTGCACGATGCCAAATCCACGAGGGGGCCACATGCCCACTGTTCCATCCTGGGGAGTGCAAAGCCACAGTCTCTCAAGTCTCTATAGTGGGTGGGTTGCCCACTGTTCCATCCTGGGGAGTGCAAAGCCACAGTCTCTCAGGTGGATGCCTTTCTCCACTGGTTCTGGAGGGGGCTTGGTGCCCAGAGTGCTTCATCCTGCTCGTGACAGATTCAGTAGCATCAGTGCCCTTGGAGCTCATGGGCCAGCGGTGCTAGTGGTGGTGGTGCCCTGTTCAGCGGTGCTTGTGGCAGCGGTGCCCTGTTCAGCGGTGCTTGTTGCGGCGGTTCCCTGTTCAGCGGTGCTTGTGGCGGTGGTGCCCTGTTCAGCAGTGCTTGTTGCGACGGGGTCCTTTGCAGTGACTCAGCTGCTGGCGGTCCTGTCTGGCTCAGCGGGGCTGGTGCTGGCGGTCCTGTCTGGCCCAGCAGGGCAGGTGCTGGCGGTCCTGTCTGGCCGAGCGGGGCTGGTGCTGGCGGCCCTGTCTGGACCAGCGGGGCTGGTGCTGGCGGAGGCCTCCTGGGCAGCTGTGCTGCTGGCGTTGGCCTCTTGGGTAGCAGGGCTGGTGGCGGTGGCCTCCTGGGCAGCAGGGATGGTGGCGGTCGCCTCCTGGGCAGCAGGGCTGGTGACGGTCGCCTCCTGGGCAGCAGGGCTGGTGCTTGCGGTGGCCTCCTGGGCAGCGGGGATGATGGCGGTGGCCTCCTGGGCAGCGGGGATGATGGCGGTGGCCTCCTGGGCAGCAGGGCTGGTGGCGGTGGCCTCCTGGGCAGCAGGGCTGGTGCTGGCGGTGGCCTCCTGGGCAACGGGAATGATGGCGGTCACCTCCTGGGCAGCAGGGCTGGTGCTGGCAGTGGCCTCCTGGGAAGCTGTGCTGGTGGCGGTGGCCTCCTGGGCAGCAGGGCTGGTGGCGGTGGCCTCCTGGGCAGCAGGGCTGGTGCTGTCGGTGGCCTCCTGGGCAGCTGTGTGGTGCTGGCGGTGGCCTCCTGGGCAGCTGTGCTGGTGGCCTCCTGGGCAGCAGGGCTGGTGGCGGTCACCTCCCGAGCAGCAGGGCTGGTGCTGGCGGTCACCTCCCGAGCAGCAGGGCTGGTGCTGGCGGTGGCCTCCAGGGCAGCGGGGATGATGGCGGTCGCCTCCTGGACAGCAGGCCTGGTGGCGGTCGCCTCCTGGGCAACGGGGATGATGGCGGTCTTCTCCGCCGTGCTGCTCTTCCCAGCCTTGCTGACTTTCTTGTGGCCGTTCCCCACCTTGGAAGGTGTCGCAGCTGAATCCACACTCCCACCTGTACCTCTGGGAGCAGCTTTGGTGGCTGGAGTCTTCCCACTCTCCCGCCGGGCACTGGCCAACTTTCGATGCTTGACAGGTGGGGGACTGTCCGTGCTGTCGCTCTGTACCACACTGGCTGCCCTGGTGGCCGGTGGACTCCAGATTCCGGTGACTACAGGCACCACTGCTCCCGGAGATGTTGTGGCTGAGGTGCTAGGTTGGTACCTGGAGAGTCAGGCCCTAAGAGATGGACGGGGTGGGGGAGGTGTGGGAAAGAGGTCAAGTTTGGACAGGAAAAGTTTTTGGGGGACACTGGGAAGGGTAGCTGGAGGGGGTTTGGGAGTGGAGGAAGAGGTTGTGGTTGTAGGAGGTGTTCGTCTGGTGACTTTGGGTGAAGGTGCATGCGCTGGAGGCTGTCGTGAGGTGGATGGCTGTTGGGTGGGTGTGCGCATGCGTTTGTGTATCTTGGGAGGGGGCGTCACAGACACACTGGGAGAGGACACAGGGGACGTGTGAATGGCAGTGGGGGTGGTGACTGCACGTGAGCAGGGTGTGGTGGTGGGTGTGCTGGTGATGGAAGTAGTGGCTGTAGTTTTAGTGCATGCAGGTGTGAGTGTAGACGAGACAGGGAGGAAGGAGGGAGACGAGGAGGAGGTGGACACAGTGGAGGCAGTGGATGTTGGTGTGTCTGCATGTGTGTGATGCTTGCGTGAGTGCCTGTGGGATGTGTGATGCTTATGTTTGCCAGAGCTTCCCTTGTGTGTTGACGTGTGTGCATGCTGGTCTGAAGGTGTGCTTGGGATAGGCTGAGATAGAGGGGATTGGGTCTGAGTGGAGGAAGTTGGAGGGGGGAGGCTAGAGACAGGGACAATGGCTGCCATCAGTGCTGAGGCCTCGCTGAAGGGCCGCCTGACCAGAATGAATGCCTTCCAGGAATGCATTTGTTTGTTGCAACTACCTTTCTACACCCTGGATGGCACTCAAAATGGTAGACTGCCCAACAGTGAGGGACCTGAGGAGGTCAATGGCCTCCTCACTGAGGGCAGCAGGGGTGACTGGGGCAGTGGCTGAGGTGCCTGGGGCGAAGGTGATGCCTACCCTCCTAGGTGAGCGGGCACGGGGCAAAGGTTGAGGGGCTGCTGGGAAGGCAGTGCTGGTAGGTGGGTGGTGGCTGTACCTGTAGATGCGGGGGCACAGATGTTGCCGCCACCACAAGGGAGCTCCCATCAGAGGACGAGTCTGTGTCCCCGCTGTGGATCTCCCCTCGCCCTCCGTCCCACTGGTGAACTCCGAGTCCGTAGTGTCGCCCTCCAGGGACATGTGGGATGCAGCTCCCTCCTGCTCCGGTGCCACTGCTCCTCCACCTGATGATGCTAATGCACACAAGAACAGGGAGACCACAAAAAAGGAGGGAAAGACAGAAGAAAGACATGTTGAGTGCATGCATTACCGCTACCATTGGCAGACATGACAGACACAGAAGCCCGCAGCAATACACCGCGGACTTGGCCTCCACTGTTCAATAACTGGGACATGGCCTACAAGGCTATGGACAACATCTGCACACATGGATGACACAGGAGCCTGACTAGGTGTACTTGGCACTGTACACAGGTGGGTTTGGGGTGCCACAGGGTCTGCCAGAACAAGGGGACCTAACTAGCCACTCGCCCTGGCCTAGGGAAACCCACAGCCCACCTCCCCCACCCAGACACCTCCACTGCGCGCAAAATCAGCAGAATGAGAGTGTACTCACCCCCTTGTGGCTGCTGTGATGCCCTCAAGCGCCCATCCAACTCCGTTAACGCCACCGCCAGGATCCTGAACATCAGGGGGGTCATGGTGCGACGGGCACCCCTCCCACGTTGGGAGGCCATCCCCAGCTGGGCCTCCGCCGTCTTCTTGCTCCAGCGGCGAATGTCCTCCCATCTCTTACGGCAGTGGCTGCTCCGTCTGTGGTAGACCCTCAGGGTCTGGATGTCCTTGGCGATGGCACGCCAAATATATTTTTTCTGGTGGGCGCTGACCTACATGAATTGTACAGGGGGAAAAGAAAAGTTATCACCAAATGCACTGTCACAGTCATTGGCCCCCATCCCTACCCTTGCCATGATGCACATGCACTCACCGTTGTTTCATGCACGCCTCAATCTCCCCACCCCATCTTTCATCCACCCCACTCCACAGAGGCATAGCCCATACAGCATGCTCCCAGTGTATTTACCTGTTTGTCTGGAGGACCGTAGAGTAGCGTGTACTGGGGAGGACCCCATCCACAAGTTTCTCTAACTCTTCCGATGTGAAGGCAGGGGCCCTTTCCCCAGATGCACGAGCCATTGTCTCTTCCAGACCGAGGTCACAGCAGCACTTGCAGTGTAGGTCCTCTCCTGTCGAAGATCAGGTATCGAGTGATTGAACAGATAGAAAATGGCGGTCACGTCCGGGGCGGTGAATACCATCACCGCTGGCGTACATCCCCATTGGCTCCTGGGACCCATAAGGTCCAATGTTAACCAATGCAGCATTGCGCCGCGGTCTTCGACCGACTACCGCGACGGTGTACAACGCCAGCGCAGTTACCTCACATCCCATTGTCCCACTTTACAGGTCAGGCAGCCGCCATGTCAGGGGCCCACATGGCTTAATTTTTAACTGCGTCACACATACCTAGGCCTTGCCTCAACACTCATACAGGCCAAATATCGGATTATGATTCGTGTTTTGTGTAAGCTGTGGGTACGTACCTCTGAGTTGGTTGACTCTGTGCTCGCTGTTGTCCTTCATAGGCACTGTCCGCTGGGACATGTGAGTAGATGGCGGCATCCTCCGGTGTACAGACCGCTGGTGGACCTGTTGACAATGGAGGAAAGACATGTGATCATCACCTACAGGCTTGACCGTGCCACAATCCTGGACCTGTGTGCCCAGCTGGAGCCAGACCTGATGTCAGCTATCCGCCATCCCACAGGAATCCCCCCTCAAGTGCAGGTGCTGTCAGTACTCCATTTCCTTGCATGTGGGTCATTTCAAACAACAGTGGCCATAGCATCAGGGATGTCCCAGCCTATGTTTTCCAACGTGTTGTCCAGAGTGTTGTCTGCCATGCTGAAACACATGCAGAGCTACATCGTTTTCCCTCAGGTGGAGGACTTGCCTACAGTGAAAGGAGACTTCCATGCCCTGGGACATATCCCCAACATCATAGGTGCCATTGATGGGACCCATGTGGCTTTGGTACCCCCCGCAGGAGTGAACAGGTGTACAGAAACCGGAAGAGTTATCATTCCATGAATGTGCAGATGGTGTGTTTTGGCAGACCAGTACATCTCCCCTGTTAATGCCAAGTTCCCTGGATCAGTGCATGAAGCTTACATCCTGCGGAATGGCAGCATCCCTTATGTGATGGGTCAACTCCAGAGGCACCGTGTGTGGCTATTAGGTGAGAACCTGGAAGCAAGTCTGTGGGAATGGTTGTCTGGGTCTGGGGATATCCCTACAGGTTAGTGCGTGTCTAACAGTTGTCCCTCGCCATTTGAAGGCCAGGTTCAGGTGCCTCCATATGACAGGTGGATCCCTATTCTACTCACCAAAGAAGGTGTGCCAGATCATCGTGGCCTGCTGTATGCTTCACAACTCAGCTTTGCGACGACAGGTGCCTTTTCTGCAGGAGGATGGTCCAGATGGCAGTGTTTTTGCAGCTGTGGAGCCTGTGGACAGTGAAGACGAGGAAGCAGAAGAAGAGGACATCGACAACAGGAACTCGGTGATCCTGAAATATTTCCAGTGAGACACAGGTAAGAATACAAACCAGCCTACTACATGTACTTTGACACTACTACCTCTCTACTGTCTGTCGTTTTCAGCCAGTGTATGGTCACTGAGTTGTCACTTTCCCTTACGATTTCACAGATGTGTGTCCCACTGTGTGACATCTGCTTTGTTTCCTCATGGACTAGAGCTGTGTGACATAGGTATGTTGACATTACATGTGAAAGAGCATTTTGACACTGTAATTGCTAATACACTATTTCAAAATCACAGACTGACTCCACATTGTTTTGTGCTTCAAGGATGTTTATTTAAGTGCTCAATATTGGAGGGGGTTGTAAAATGGTGAGGGGTGATGGTGGAGGAATGTCCATGGCAGAGTCCAGTCTATTAGTCTCACAGTTGCATTGCCCAAATGGGCATCAGAAGTGGAGCTGGGGCAGTTTGAGGATGGACAGGGTGACAAAGTGGGACAGACAGATGACATTCATGGTGGTCTCATTTCTTGGCGGGGGTCTTGGCATCATTCTCTGTCTTTGTCCTGGATCTCAGGGACCCCTTTCGGGGTGGTTCTCCCTCTGCACGGGGTAGGGTGCTGGTGTGGTGGTCCTGTGGCGGTTCCTCCTGTCCACTAGCGCTGGCGGAGGTGGTGGGCAGTTCATCGTCCAGGCTAGTGTCAGGGGCCCCTTGTTGTGCCACAGTGTCCCCCCTGGTGTTGAGTAATTCCTTCAGCACCCCTGCGATGGCACCCAGGGTGGAATTGATGGCTCTGAGTTCCTCCCTGAAGCCCAAATACTGTTCCTCCTGCAGGCGCTGGGTGTCCTGAAACTTGGCCAGTACCGTTGCCATCGTCTCCTGGGAGTGGTGGTAGGGTCCCATGATGTTGGAGAGGGCCTCGTGGAGAGTGGGTCCCCTTGGCCTGTCCTCCCCCTGTCACACAGCAGCCCTCCCAGTTCCCCTGTGTTCCTGGGCCTCCGTCCCCTGGACCGTGTGCCCACTACCACTGCCCCCAGGTCCCTGGTGTTGTTGGGGTGGTGGGTTAGCCTGGGTTCCCTGTAGTGGTGGACACACTGCTGATTGACGTGTCCTGGGGACAGAGGTATGGGCCCGCTGGGTGGGTGCTGTGCTGGTGTTTCCAGAGGGGGGAAGCTCTGGAGTGGCCTGTGACTGTGTGAGGGTAACCGACTGTCCCGAGGTCCCCGATGGGCCGGGCTGGTCTTCTAGATCCAGTTGGACAGAGCTGTTGTCATCACTGTGGGCCTCGTCTGTTGGAGTGTGGACATGTGTGGACCATCATGTCAGGTGAAGTTGGGTAGGGGTCCTGCAGGGGTATAAAAGGATGTTTGTTACACCTGTGTGTGCCATGGTGTGCAATAGGTGGGTGACCGTGTACCCCAGTGCTTGCATTCCTGTGTGGAATCTTGTTTGATTGTGGTTTAGGGGGGTGTACGGGTATGTGCAGTGGCCATGCTTTGGTAATGGGTGTCCATGCTTTGTTGTTGCATGCAGGGCTTGGTGTTGGGATGGGTGGTTTGTGATGTTGGGACATTTGTGAGGAGTTGGAGTGATGGGGGAGGGTGGGGGTATGTGATGGCATGCAGGTAGGGTGAGGGATGTAATAGTTAAGATTTGACTTACCAGAGTCCATTCCTTCATCTACTCCTGCGAGGCCCTCAGGATGCAGAATCGCCAAGACCTGCTCCTCCCATGTTATTAATTGTGGGGGAGAAGGTGGGGGTCCGCCGCCAGTCTGCTGAACCACAAGGTGGTGTCTTGAGACCACAGAATGCACCTTTCCCCCTAGGTCGTTCCACCTCTTCCTGATGTCATCCTGATTTCTTGGGTGTTGTCCCACTGCGTTAACCCTGTCCACTATTCTGTGCCATAGCTCCATCTTCCTAGCTATGGAGGTGTGCTGCACCTGTGATCCGAATAGCCGTGGCTCTACCCAGACGATTTCCTCCACCATGACCCTGAGCTCCTCCTCAGAGAACCTGGGGTGTCTTTGCCGTGCCATGGGGTGGTGTGAGTGATGTGTGGGGTGGTGTGTGTAGTGATAAGTGGGGTGATATTTAGTGGTGTGTTGTGTGAGGTGCGTGGAAGTTCTGTGGGTGGTGGTATTGTGTGCCTGTGGATGCTTGGTAGTTGTTTGTGGTGTCTCTCTCTGGCCTTCTCTCTGTAATTGTGGTCGTAGGGGTTTGTGGGTGATGTGGGTGTGTGTTTTGTTTTGTAATGGGTGTGTGGGAGTGGTGTGTGTATGTGTATCAGGTGTGTGTGTTTCGAATTGTCCAATGTGGATGTGTTTTGTAAATGTGTGTGTATTTTGAGCGCGGCGGTGTGTACCGCCAATGGAATACCGCGGTTGAAAGACCGCCGCGTGGATTCGTGATAGTGTGGGTGTATTTCTGTTGGCGTGACGGTGGAGGTTTTGTTTTCGCCAGTTTATGACTGACCTTTGGTGTGGTGGACTTTTGTGGGTGTCTCAATTTTGGCGGATTCCCAGCTGTGGGTCACAATAGCTGTGGCGTATTTCCGTGGCTGTGGCGGTGTGTTGGCGGTCTTCTGCACAGCGGTAAGCGGCTTTTACCGCCAATGTTGTAATGAGGGCGTATATGTCCTACCTTAACCATACACTGCACCCTGCTCTTGGGGCTACCTAAGGCCTACCTTAGGGGTGTCTTACATGTAAGAAAAGGGAAGGTTGAGGCCTGGAAAGTGGGTACACTTACCAAGTCGAATTTACAGTTAAAACTGCACACACGGACACTGCAGTGGCAGGTCTGAGACATGATTACAGAGCTACTTATCTGGGTGGCACAACCAGTGCTGCCGGCCCACTAGTAGCATTTGATTTACTGGCCATGGGCACCTCTAGTGCACTGTACTAGGGACTTACAAGTAAATCAAATATGCCAATCATGGATGAACCAATTACATATACATTTTGTATGGGAACACTAGCAGTTTAGCACTGGTTAGCAGTGGTAAAGTGCCCAGAGTAACAACAACAGTAAAATCAGAGTCCAGCACACATCAATAACCTGGGAAACAGAGGCAAAAAGTTAAGGGAGAGAACGCCAAGGGTGAAAAGTCTAACACACACGGAGAAGCAATTCAAGCCAAAGACAAAGATTCTTGCTTCAAGATAAAACCTCAAGAGTCAGAATTCAGTTCTCTGTTTTGACAAAGGAAGACTTACCACCTGATATCAAATATACATTAGGGAAAGACAAAGAAATTGAGCTGATAAAAGGCATAGAGTCAGTGAAAATGAAAGTGAACAAGATGTGATTTGTCCATAAATGCTGTGATATAATCTTGCTCCAGAAGAACAAGAGAAAGACCAGGGCATTTTAAAGGAAGTATTGGGCAGTCCGTGCAATTCCCTAATTATGGGACTTCAAAATGCAAATAACAAATGGAAATAGTACAGGACCTTAGAAAGATTAACAAAATTGTAATCTCATTTTGTCCAGAGGCAGAAAATCCTGCTGTAATTCTTTTCCAAATGTCATCAGATGCAGAATAATTCAATGATAGGCTTGTGCCAAGCATTTTCCTCCATCTCTCTTCACATGGACAATCAGTTTATTTTGGCATTTAAATATTTGAACTGAATTCTAGTTTGGTGTAGGGTTCCTCAGAAGTTTACAGAAAGCCCTTCAATATTTAATTGGATATGGAAGAAAAATTGGGAGACTTTACAATTGCCCTGCAATTCAGTTCTGGTTCAATATATTAATGGCTTATTAGTTGCAATAAAGAGAAAGGAGGGTTGCAGATTAGACACAATTCCATTGTTGAATCATCTCACAGAAAATGGATTTGAGGTGTTTCCTAATAACTTGCAATACTGTCAGAAAGAGATCATGTATTTCAAACATCTCATTGAAAAGGGATTGAGAAAGGTGTGCAAAGAACGTATCTCTATAATTCTGAGAAGGAAAGCTCCCTCAGCTCAAAGAAAAGTGAGGCTGTTCCTGGGAATGGTTAGCTACTATCAACAGTGGATTCCTAATTTTTTCTGACTTGTACTTGAACTCAGCATTTGACAAACCACTGTTTTCATTAGAGGATGCAATGGTTTTAATTCCACTACACTTTTGCTCATGCCAGATCATTGTTCTGTCTCACTCTGCCTGTATTGTTTATGCTGCCTGGTTATGTCCCCTGTCACCTCAGATCCAGTTCAACCTCTTCCTCCTGTTATCTTGACCCTCCCCATACTCCTGTTCCTGATGTACATTGCTCCATGGCCCCACACTGCCATTGCCCTTTCTTATTTTGGCCTTCTTTCTACAACCCTTGCCTACTTACATAGCCTTGGCGAGCAGCTATCATCAAGGGTGGGGTCTTGTATAAAAGCCACGCCCCTGCATGTGCCAATCATTAGGCTATCAGACTTTCAAAGAAGAGCCTGTTTGTCCCATGGTCCTGTGTGTTTTTTGAAGACTTGACACCACTTACCTGATCCTGCAGATCGAACTCTGTTGTGGCATCTACCTTTTATCCTTACATCAGGAGGTGACGTTTTATGCTCAAGGCGATCATCTGCAAGGAAAAGAAAAGAGACAGTCATTACTTGCACAGTGAGGCGAATTACTGTGTACTTGTGGTAGCCAGCCAGACAAAAGAGCATTGGAAATGAAAAAAAGGCTTGTTGGACAATGATATGCTGAGTTATTTTGTAGGTATTTAAGTTGGCGCAGGAGCCAAAGACATCACAGCGAAAAGACCACATGAATTAATCCAGAAGAGAAAAACCAGGAGGACCATGAAGGCAAGGTGCCTCTACAACCTTTAAGAACTGGCAACACACAAAAGAACTAACTGATTAAAGGGTAGCACACAGTTCTATGGTTTTGTATAACTAACCCTTAGGCTAATTCAATCCTTGTGTCTTTAAAGAAAAACAAAACCACAGGCCCTCATTTGGAGGGAGATACATGACCATCAGCCTGCTTCTTACTGGCACACTGCTGCAGACAAAGTAATTGGGAGTCTTAACACCCCAAAGTACACACCTGTAAATGGAGATCGGATGGAACATGGTGAGACAGGGTAATAGTTAGGAAGAAGAACAAGGGATCTTCAGCTCCACTAAAGGTGCAACCCTGGAGATCGGCAACCAAGGAAGTCAGACAACACCCACACAATTCGTAGAAGCTAGAAGACTCTTTTCTTTTTCTATTTTCCAAACCCCTTTCCCTTGGTGGTTGCTCCCTATATGCAGTTATTTATGAGGTGCACAAAGTGCCAGCATTCAGGGGGATTCATGGTTTTATCTTTTCTCCTGCAAATTCCTGGAACAATTCAGGTTAGTGTTTTCCTGGTCCTGGCAGTCATGATGATGAAAGAAAAAGTTGACCACTACTGTGGGGCTGTCACAGACTGATGCAGCAAGACCAGCCATACTGGATACACAACTTTAAATGGACGAATTGATGTTATTTGTAGACAGATCTTGTTTCATGGACCCATAAATAACCTTGAAAGCAGCATTTGCAGTTTGCTTACATTTGGAATTGTGGAAGCATCTTATTTGAGCTATGTAAACTCAACACAAGTAGCTGAATTGAACGCCTTAAGAAGAGCATGCTCTGTGGGCAATGATTTGAGTGTTACCATCTACACTGATAGCCAGTGCGGTTTTGCGTGCTCCCTGATTTTGGATAGTTATGGTGGCAAATGAGTTTTACAACATTCACTGTTCCCTGATTCATAACAAAATGTACAGCCTAGATCTTCTTGAAACATAGCAGTTGCCTATGGAAGTGTCTCTTGTGAAGTGCACTGCACAGAAGGGTGGAGATTACATGATCACATCGGGCAGCAGGTCTGCTGACGAGGTAGCAAAATATTGTGTTCGGCTCATTCTATGTGGACAAGCCATGTAAAACTGACAATGACCGTATAGCCAGTATGTTGTTGACCACAGTCCAGATGTTTAATGAGCTCAGGGAACTTTAACATGAGGCAACTGAAGATGAAAAGAAGAAATAGACAAGAGCAGTATGTATCAAAGATGCAAGTGATATTTGGTTTTCAAATGAAAATGGACCCCTGTTCCCAAATTCCATGTTCCCTGTAAAGGTGCAACACTTGCCTGGTCCTACTCTTGGTGCAAGGGATGGGATGACCAGCACATTTCAAAAGTACTAGTTTAATCTTCATTTCCTGTCCTTGTCTTAAAATTTGTGTCAACGATGATTATCTGTAAGCAACTAAATGCCAGCGAGAAATCAGTGATGACTATGAGTCACATAGGAAAGTCAGGTGACTCATTCAATTGTAAACAGTTGGACTTTGTGTAATTGCCCATGTGTAATGGGCTGAGGTATATCTAGTAGTAGTGTGCCTTTTCTTCAAGTGAATCAGCGCATACCCAACTGGAAGATATGATAGCCTCACTGTGGCCAAACTTATATTGAGGGAGTTGATTTCTAGATTCAGCATGCCAGTTTCTTTGGAATCAGAGTGTGGGAAACACTTTATGAATGAAATCATGACGTTACTCTGTAAAGCTCTAAAATTTCTATATTTCATTGTAGCTATAGACCAGAAGCATCAGAAATTGTTGAGCAAATTAACGGTAGGCTGAAATTCAGGACTGCAAAGTGTGCACCTCCATCTCTCTAAAATGGCCTGATGCACTCCCACTTGTTTTGATGAGCCTCAGAAGCACATCAAATAGGAGAAGACTCTTCCCTAATGATTTGCTGATAGGGACAGCGATGAGAAGTTCTTCTGTCCCTGCAGTTGCCCTTGCAAATATCCTAGATGACATTGTTCTTGATTATTGTAGGGAACTGGCTGATGTGGTGTGTTCTACCTCTCTTCTGATCGACTTGGTAACACGACGAGCAGGGCAGGAGTAGTACCATGACCTCAAGCCTGGGGATGGGCTTGCGGTAGAAAAGCATTTTTGCAATACCTCTTCAGAGCCTTGTTCAAAGGACATGCCCAAGGTGATCCCTGTGACTAACACTGCTGCGCATTGTGCCTGACTGCATAGTAGATTTACGTGTTGCAGATGAAGAGGGTGAGAAGAGGTGATGAAGAAGTGGTGACAACAGCCACTGACTCACTAAATCGAACCCAAGTCCAATGTGAGGACTCAATGGGAGAAGAAGCATTACACAGGTCCTTATATAATGCGTGTCAGCAACCCCAATCTGAACAATTCCCAAAACAGGGGCTATATCAAAGTGAAGACCCGCCAGAGTCTGAAAATCAGAGAAGCAAGAGAGACCAAGATTAAAGCTTTGTGTCTCCTGAATTCCTTCGGAGTTTTGGTCTGCTATGAGGGGTGAAGATGATCAAATTGAAACCCATCCTCAACTTGTGGCAAATGAAGTGAGGGTACTAACATTGGTTAAAAAACTATCTAAAAATGTAAATGAGCACTGAAATTGAACCCCAGTCCAGTACTAGGACTCAGAAGGAAAAGAAGTAGAAGACAGGTCCTTACAGAGTGAATGTCAGCAACCCCAGTCTGATCAAGCCCTAGAGGAACAGGGGCAGGATCAAAGTGAAGACACTCCAAAGTCTCAGGATCAGAGAAGGGAAGAGTGGTCTCCTGAACCCTTGTGAGTTTTGGACTGCAGTGAGGAGTGAACATGATCAAATTGAAACCCATCCTCAGCCTGTGATAAATGAAGTAAGGGTATCAGCAATGGTCAGAACAGACCTGAAGAAAAAATGAGCAATGTGAATCAGAGAAAGTTATAAGCACATCAAATGGAAGACTATATTGTAAGGAGGGCTGGTCAAGAAGGTCTAGAAAAAAAAGAATACTGGAGAAAAGCAAAGACATGAAACAATCGAAGAAGAAGCAGAGGCAGTGGAACTAAGTGACAGTGATGATGAAAAGCCAAACGATCAAAACAACTAAGAGTACCTAACAGAAAGCGTGCATCTCCTGAATGGTCATATCTAGTCCACGTCCAGCAAGCAGAACAATCAGATGAGGAAGTCACTGATTTGACAGATTATACAAACATCTTTTAAGTACCTCCATAAGTATGAACTGGCCAAAGGATGAAATACCCATTCCTGAATGACTTCTTGAAGAAATATTGATGTGATGTTCCTGAACTGTACAACATTTTTCAAAACCTTTTATTTTGTCCTTATGTTACCAGTTGATGTTTTTAGGTTTTCCTTCTAGAAAGGCACTGAAAACAGGCTCAAACTGTGTTCACATTGATTTTTCATTGTAAAATTAGTGGTTAGATTTTTTATTTTATTTTTTTGCATTTTTTGTAGAAGAAACATAACAAACAGCAAGAAGAATTGTTGCAAATTTTTGTAATTAAGTTTGGCAATTATAAAATTAATGTTTGTATTTGGTTTAGTAGGGGATACATTGCTTTAGTTGGGTATATCTCAACTAAAATCAGAATTAAGTAGACCTTGATGAATCACATATATGGTGCAAATAGAAAAATGATGCATAAGGATAGGTCAGTAAGCATTTTTAGTAAGAATGTATATTATAGTTTATTAGAAGAGTATTCAAATATTATAAATGCCAATGATTGCTATCTATCTGCTCCCTTACCTGCACCAGTAGCTGACTATGTGACTAATCAACAGCTTCCTCTTACATATCCTTTGTCATATAATATATTTGTAAGTTCATTTTATTGGCAGGAACTGTTATACTATATACTACTGGGAGTTAACCTTTTCTTGTTTCAATTTGTTTATTGAGTATTTTCAAAGTTAAGAATAGGTCATCTATTGCAATATCATCCTACAAACTGATACCTTTAGACAACCCAAGACGTCATCCTACAGCATAGGATTAGTGCAGCTGGATAATAAGAGTAGCCTAGCACAATCTCGATATGATCACTAGAGGAACAACTGAACTCCTTCAAAAAAATTTATAAGAAAGATGGAGAGATAAACTTACCCTCCAACAAAAAAATCCCTCGAGGGAGGTCACCATCTATTAAAAAGGGGGAGAAAAAAAGTGGGGGGAATGTCCTAATATTCTGTCTTCAGTTATGTTGAGGGGAAGAATAAATATATTTGAGGACAAATCGCTCCCTTGGAAGCAAAAGGACTTTGTTAGAGATGTAGGGTTTTCCACCTCCCAAAGTAAATTTGCATAGTTTATTTTAAAGAATATTTATGTCTGCCATGAAAATTCGGGTAGAGCGGCACTGGAAAAGGTATGGTATTTTAAGGAGAAATTTATTTTCAACCACATTTGTTTTTCCTAACTAGGACAAGTATAGAGGTCGCCACCAACTAAGATCTTCTAGAATGTCTGAACCCCATTTGAACATGTCTATGAAGGGGTGAGGTGATCTTTAAAATGTAAAAAGTGTTAGAAAGGCCTTATAGAAGATCACCTGGAAACAGTCGGGCCCTAGAGTTTTACCCATTGGCATAGATTTGAGAGCCATTTGAATTTATTCAGGCATTATTGGAGCTTCTAAATGTTTTCTGTGGGGGAGGGGAAGGAGAGATGGCTAGTTACATGACATTATATATGCTTGAATGTCCCTGTTTATAGAGATATTCATAGAAATCATGGTGTGCCTGTTGTTTCTCTGACTCGTTTATTGTCCTAGTGTCAGTATGTGTTTTGACATCAGAGGTTATGTTTTTGGCTCTATGGAGATAGATTTTATGTGCCAACAAGGTGCCTACTTTGTCACTTCTGCCATAAAATTGCTTTTCCAGCAAGAGAAGTGAATGCTCTGCCTAATTAATCCTGCTAGGCTAAAGCACCCATCATAGTAGCTTGATTTAGTTCCAGAGGGTATGCGGTGATACATCAGATTCTACATAGTGGTCAAAGTAATCCTGAGTATCTGATGTGATAGTCACCTTGCTAACTGAGTTCCTGAGTATGTGTGTCTGAAGATGCAAATGTGTTGAACTATGCAGCAAAATGGCACACCTGCAAGCAGGTTCAGGTGTGCATGGTCTGCAATGGAAATATCAGAAGCTCAGCTGCGGGGAGTGTCTGTAATGGTAAGTGCATGATGAAAAGATAACTGATTCTATAGTAGCAGGCATGAACATGAGAGTAAAAGGATTCATCATTGAGGGAACAGGTGCATAAGCTGCGGTGCATCAATAAGGGTGAAATCAGTGATCTCTTTTTTAAGGAGCACTGACGTTGCACCAGTTCGATAATAGGTGTTTTGGTTCCCATTTGTAACTGGATCACAGGCTCTGTTAAAGTCTCCCTGGACCACAGTATGCCCCCAGGAATCCCTCAACTCTCCTTGCAACTGGTTGCGGAGTCTGGTGCAGTGTATGGTCTTTAGCAGGATAAGCCTGGTCCAAGCCTATTGAATCATAAGCTTAAGAAGACGGGCTACTTTGTCTCTATTAACTGACTGAGATTTCAGCCCATATGAGCCTTGCAAAGTATTGCAACCCCCATTGATTGTGTTGTGAGGGAGGCCTAGTATGGATGCAGCTGTTTAGGATGACACATGTAGATATGATTGTTCTTAACTAAGTGGGTCTCCTGTAAAAAGATGATATCAGGATCTTGGTGCAAGAGATACCTCCAAATCTTTCTACGCTTATTAGGTGAGTTAATACTGTGGACATTTAGCGAGAGGAGTTTAAGGCACTGAGGGGGTCATTACAACTTTGGCGGGCGGCTACTGCCGCCCGCCAAGCTGTAACCGCCGGGCGGCCGCCAATGCGGCCGCACTCCCGCGGTGCCCATTTGGACATCCCCGCTGGGCCGCCGGGCAGAAACCAAGTTTCCGCCCACCGGCCCAGAGTGGGTGTGGGCCGCAACATGGGAGCCGGCTCCAAATGGAGCCGGCGGTGTTGTGGCCGCGCGACGGGTGCAGTTGCACCCGTCGCGCTTTTCACTGTCTGCATAGCAGACAGTGAAAAGCCGCATGGGGCCCTGCCAGTGGCATGGG